>NC_136910.1:47859860-48183668 GCF_949606895.1 Notothenia rossii
CCAGCTTTGCAAAATGGAATACTCCACAAGGGGGCAAGATGTCCTGTTAAAATAGGTTCTTCCGCTGTTGTTTGAAGAACTTTCATTGTTTAGCCTTTGTGTTTTAACAGATGGTCTAGCCTCATTTAAAGTTGTTGGAAAAGAAGGACTCCACGGGACTCCAAAAGTCCTCCCTGGAACTCAATGCCACAGTCTTTTGCATGGTCAGCTTCAAGCTGTTGGCAGCACAACATGAGTTTAGATGGACCTCCTCCCTTATGGACATGGGGACTTTGTTATTGGAGGCCAACCACAGCGGTGTCCTGTGGTACAAAGTTTGACAGCCATGACGCAGTAGGTACACTCATTGGCAAAGAAGTGGCACACACCATTGCTTAAAGTAAAGTGCTAAACCATAGAAAGAGCAAGCATAAGAAATAGCTTTCTGTTTTTCATGGCGTCAGCTACCTATTACAAATTGAAGGGGGATTTTCAGCTTGTTTGTAGGGTACTCCTTGTATCCATCAAGCTAGAAGCTTCTCATACAAACAGAGCAGCAGCACAAAATGCAGACAAAAACTTCTCATGCAACTAGAATCTGATCATTTCCAGAATTGCTTGTTTGCTATCTATTTATTTCTTGGTATTTTGGAGGGACAAAAATAGTGTTATAAGGCTTAAAATGCTCAAGCAAGAAAAAGGCATAATTTGCATAGTTTGGGTTGAGTTGAGCACAAAAGCCAAGAGGGCAGGAGAGTGAGGCAAAGCAAACCAAAATGTTTTCTGTGACACCAAAAATGTTTTTACTAAACACACAGCCTCAATTTATGAGATGTGCCCCTACAGCCATAAGTTCCAAAATATCATTGCATGCTACTTTGTGGGCCTCTTTTTTGCCCTTTGGATGTATTGAATTGGCAATGTGTCAATATAATTTGGGAAAACTTAACCCCTCTTCATCCTTTCTTATCTTTCTTCCCCTTGGCTGCCACTGCAGAGCTCACAGCAGCACATGAGAGAAGGGCTTTGGCACATGAACATGATATGCCGCAAAGATGCTCCAAACAATCTGTGGCAGCAATCTGTGAATATCACAACAGCACATAATATTGTCAATGTCTGAACTGTGATTATAAACTAATTCCAAACCCCTCGCTTATAAAAAAATCCCTTTCCATATCAGAGCTGAACAGTGTGCTCGGCCTGCCTTGTTCTCGTCTGATGCATCTCACCACACTTCCCTAAGCACTGGCTTTAAATCCCCCCGCATTTATCAATCGCAATTCCAAAGGCTAGGTTATGAATTAGTAAGGACCTCAGGCGGAAAACAACAACGTAATTAGGGAACTCCATCACAACTTTGGGCACACTGTAATAAAGTATTTGTTTCTTTCTGAATCCCTCTGAGACACACATGATCTGTGCACACGCTGTTGGCCAAATAACAGAGGAGGAGTTTATGGACTCCACTGTATCAGAAAGTTAATATTGTTATTCAGCTACATTTCTTGACATGTTTGGTATCTAGGGAGGCTATTTGCCAACAATTGTTAAAAATGTTTGCAAAAGACTTGGGTCTTGAGTTGAACGACAATAGCAAACTAACAATCATCTTGTCTGAGATGGCTTGTCCTTTGAGGTTCCACAGCCTTTGGTTCTTCATTGATTTCTGTTCGGTTTTACTCCCACCGAAAGGGTTGGACACACGGGGCGTGATCACTCAACTTTAGTTTCGGATTTATGTTTATTTCATGTGCTCTTCTCCATTCAAAGTTAGCACATGGTATCACAAGTTAGATTTTCTTCATACAAATCCATTTACAGTTAGGTTATCAACCTAAGAAAAAACACATAATACACAAATTACATAAAGCATACACCAAAAAAGTCTGTCACCGTAAACAAATATGTATACCAAACACTCACCGGCTGCCCGTGTGCCCTGTGGCTGATCAAAACATGACTGACAAACATTTCACTGGCCCTTTTAAGATGGCTGACGGTCCCTCATCAAATGAATCCCAAGGGAAACAAAATATTGGAACCAAGGTTCCCTCCCAACTGAAACCTATTTTGCATGACAATCTGCACAACTAAACCAGTATATTAATGCTTCATGATTGAAATAAATAAATAGAAAATAAATGAATAAACAACCAAAATTAACTCCACACCGCCCACTTGGGCACCCGATCACTAGATCCAGGCAGACCACACAAAATTCACCCTGGACTCCCAAAACCAGAGTCTCTTTTAGTGGGGTGTCTGGGACTTCTTGGTTTTTTCAAGCCAAGGAGGGACGTCCTGCCCTCCCAGCCAAGCGAGACGGGTCCTCCCGTCTCCATACAACCGGAGCTGTTTATTTATTTTTTCTTTAACAGTTGAATGACACAGTAGGGAATAACATGGTAGCTATTTCCGGCATACTTTTTAACATTTTATTGAGAGATCAATGTCTTTCTTGAGCAGAAAGCTCTTTTCAACAAACCCAGAAGTACAATAAATAACTCTACTTTCCATATGGTGCAACACACTCAATTGTCCTATATGCTTTACTCGTTCATGTTACTATATATTCAAAATATCTCTTTATTGGAGAACAGAATACTTCAAACCATGTTTGAGAAATCTCATGTAAATCCAACAATATAAATAAAATCATCAAATGATTTGAAAGGCCATAATATGGACAGCATCTGGCGCTAGAATGAATTCTATTGAAATGAACAATAAATGATGAATGCAAACACTGGTATGGGAGTGCATTGCTAAATCGATTTAGTTAATCCACCCATGTGTTTTATGAGGATTACAAATTGATTAACAAACAAAAGAACATTGCTGCCCAATGCAATAAACAAAAAAAACCTGCCTGTCCCCCGACTAATTACACTGGAAAACCCATTCCTCTTGTTGCCCCCTCATCAGCATGTGAAGTAAACATAATTAAACACTGTCTGGATGGTGGTCATAGCCTAATCATCACTGTGGCTGAATACATTATTTTACATTAATCACGAGAGGCACACATCTTCATCTGTCCGGCATATCTATCGAGACGCCTCATCTCAGTCTTGGTGATGCATTGCTAATGTAGACCATAAGACCTAGTGGCAGGTCAGAGTTATCCATCGGCATCGCTGAAGGCCTGGGTAGCCCTCAGCTGCCAGGCAACAACCATCATTCATGACTGGAGGAGTCAGAGGGGATACTGGGGTCTTGTCTACAATGTTCAGACACGCTCTATAATCACTCATGTCACCCCAGAGTGCACTGGGAGAACCCACAGTGACGGATGCTCATCATCTCTTTTACTCCCTCATTTTGTTTCATTCTCCATTTCTTCCCGAACTCACACTTTCTCATTTACTCAGCATTGCTTCATTAATCTCTTGGTTTCTCCCCACCCCCCTTTTCTCTCTCAGGCTTCACTGCAATGTCTTGACCTGCCAGATGCTGACTGTCTGTCTGCAGACAGCCCAACGCTCTGAAAGCTCTGACTAAAGCAATGGTGCCTTGTTGACAGCTTCAAAATTATACAGACAATTTCCTGCCTTGGTATAGCTGTGTAGTGCATAAGGTCTCTCTTCAGAAGGAGCAATTATATACGTTATTGCCAAATATACTGTATGTGTATATATTTTATTATTGTATGTTTTCTAAAACCGGTGAAAGAATGATGGAAAGAATGATGGAAAGAATGATGGAAAGAATGCGAAGACTCACTTTGTATTCATTAGATGGCCTCATCATTTTGCCTGGCTAATGTGCCTTTACCAAATACTTAGCAATTCGATTTTTACGTGAACTCTGAACCATGAACATAGAATGCAGACTATACTATATTGTATATTGGACAGATTCAGAAGAGGAGTGCTGTATCGGTACCTATTTAGTATATGAATGTAAGTCTATATCCTGTATTGACATAAATCCTAAACATTTGTCATGTTTAAGATACTAACACATGTTGACTGACCATTACCTGCAGTCCTTGATAAACAGAAGTATGGCTAAATATTCTTAAGAATGTTGTAGATATTGGGCAAGTTTGAACCTCACAATGTTCACAGCCATCACAGGGGCGGTGTGCCCTGAACATGTTCACAGATTAAACAGATGAGATATAAGGTGTTCATTTGTGACCTATCCTGTCTCAAGTCTTTATGCTGAGCTCAGAAAGGGTCTTAAACTGTACACACACACACACACACAGTCAAAAGGATTTTGTAAACGTGTCCTCTCTGTCAGAAGAAAGAAACAAAGAGTGGTAGACGAAATTAAGAAGCTGGGCCTAAGATAGAGGGGACGTCCACTGAGCATGAGCTGATGTTAAATAAAGCAGAATGGGTTTGACGAAAAAAAAAAATGCCTCGTAAGGATAGAAAAAGAGGGCTACTTGTCTTTCTTACATATGTTTTGTGACTCATACGAGATAAAACCCCTCTGGGCTGGCAGAATTTGTTTAATAGAGCTTAAACTCTATCTGTCCGCGACTTCATCGCCATTTCAGGAGCCGCTGCTCTCTTTCCAAAGTGAGGACCAAAGAACCACTTTTAACTGATTATTACAATTTGCATATTATATCCACTGCAAGCTGCACTGATCAGATTGGTCATGGATCAGGGGGCAGACGGGTTTAGGCAGAAATAGATAATGCGTGCTGCTGTTTTCCCATTCTATTAGAAACCATTAAAAGGCATTTTGCACTCTTTCTTCTTAATGTCATTTCCTACCCCCAGAGAAGAGTCTTAATTTGGCTAAAGAGAGCTCCAATCACAGGCTTGATGCGTCCCTAATGGAAAGTAGATTGAATGTAAACAAAACAGGCATTATTGACATTGAGGCACAAAAAAATGTTATGGATTTAGTTGTTTAGCGTGCTGGAAATTCAATAGATACAGTAGCTAGCAAACAGTTTGAATGAATCTAAAGATCTCAAGTGTTTCTTAATGAGATTGGAATGATTCAATCTTATTTCAGTAAAGCTACATAAAGATGGCACAGCATGTATTGTTGGCACATTTACCCTCGAATGCACAGTATAGCAAGGATGTACTTCATCATACTGTATATATATATATTAAACCAAATGAGGACTTTTGTACATTCATATATAATGAAGTAAAATTGTTTTTTCTTTAAAATAGTGAAGTTCCTATCAAGGATAGCAAGTGATTCTTCTTCAGATATGTGTGCAGCACTATGCAGCTTTAACCTTGAGTTAAACACTCAACATGGTGGATACAATATTAAAATACTAATCTAATCTATAAAATGATTGATTTAAGTGAATTATATGCTGCTATTTTCCCCAGCATCATATAACAATGTTTCCAGCACACAGGAATACAACTGAGTGTTATGAGGAAATGAAAACTCCAACAACATCAATTTTGGTCTTTGGTCTTAGATAATAACAAAATGATTTCATTTGTGTTGGTCAAAAAAGAACAAAAGCATCTATTGAATTCCCATAAAGGACAGTTTCCTAAATGAAATAATCCGCTCAATAATGTCATATATGCCAAGAATCCCTTAAGACCGGTAAAATACCTCGGTTAAGATATTAGCTTTTTACTCTCCAGGGTTGCTCTGGTGCTATAAGGGTAAAGCCAGTGACTGATGAGAGTGCTGGCTTGCTCAGATTTACACTGCTGTAATGATGTAGGATGCTTGATTGAGATGGCTTTCATGCTCGGGGGCTAGGGGGAATGATCCATGGGAGACGTGCCGTGATCAAGCTGGAGTCCTGTGGATGCACTTGAAGAAATTAAAAAGAGGGGTATAAGCTATCGCAATTACAGAAATGATTCCCGGCAATTGAGGAAAGTTGGTGCATGGTGAGATGTCCGCTGCATTTTAAGAGCTTTTACACTGGGCCACATCTGTGAAGGAACAATGATTTAAAGAGGGCTTGCTGTTCTAAGTCCTACTCAATCAGCTAAAAGCAGGAATGGCTGCGGGAAGCTCGTGTTGTCCATACTTGTTCCCTGTTGTTCATTTTCAAGTAGGTAATCCTATTTAATCTCTGTCTGAGGCATGGACGTTCTGCTGAGCTTGCCACTCTCTCTTTCACTTTCAGTTATGTTAAATACAGTAAATGGTGCACTATACATGTATGAATAAAATACATGATGATTTTTTTCCAGGTGAATTTGTATGACACATAACTAGGACAAGAGAGCTCTATCTAGATCAGGGGTTTCAAACTCAAGGCCCGGGGGCCAAATCCGGCCCGCAATTTCATTTTATGTGGCCCGCAAGAGCTTGCAAAGAATAGAATACATTTATTATACGGTTACATGCCACTTTACAGAAGCAGGTTACCCATAAACTACGTGTCCCACAATGCATCTCGTTTTGTGACATGCACACTGAAGAGACTTGCAATTATTTGCCCTGGACTTCTGCTTTCAGACGTAGTTGGTAGTTAATTACTAAGTTATTATCCTATCCGATAATAATCCAATTCAGAAGCAATAGTGCAATATAATACATTATTATATATATATATATTATATATTTATATGGTTACAACCGGCCCTTTGCGTGCAACCATAATGCTAAAGTGGCCCACGATGAAATTGAGACAACCCTGATCTAGATGTAGGTCTTAGCAGAACCTCAACAGAAGGCTGGTTTGTGAAAGTAGAAATAACATTTTTATTTGCTGTTTTCAAGTGTCAGTGAAGGGATAGAGTGAAACGGCTGGAGTGAACAGAGGCAACGGACTCAACAGCATGACTCAGAGACAAAGGCTTTAATTTGAAACAGTCTTTACTTAGCAAAAGGTTGGTTCACTGTGGATCAATCAGATAGGTAACAGAAACAGACGAGGAGTAGGCAAAGCAAGGTCTAGAAACATAGCTAAGATCAAGTTCATGAAAAACACCAAACACTAGGAGAAAAACAGCTGGAATACTTGACTCGGAGGAGGTACAAAGACAAACTGACAAAGACTGGAATGGGGACACACTAAATACACAGGGAGAGGGATGATGATGGGGCACAGGTGATAATAATTGGGATAATTACACAGGTGGGGAATAATCAAGGAAGATAGTGACTGTGAAACGATAGGAGAGGTGGGTGCCCTTTTAAAATAAGACAGGTAATACAAATGACCACAAAAAGTGAACTTGCCTGGGAGGACCTTACACAGAGTATACCTAACGTTACTCTTTTGTGGTCAAAATGACGTGTTGCACTGGCTTCTATCACCGAAATAGGCTGTAGTAAAGGCTTGATAGGTGATGATTTATCACATTTTTATAATTTATTTGAAATACAATATGTTATTCCACCAAGGAACAGTGAGACTATATATAAACATCAGTCTCACCTTCTCCTCCATGTATGTGATCAACTTTTTGGGGGGTTTTTCCATGCTCCTTCTGGCTTAGCATGCAAACATTCATTCCCTGTGAGCCTCCAGCTGCTGCTCCCAAAAAGTGACAGACAGACAGCCACAATCTTAGTCAACAACATCAAATATGAATCATATGAAGTTTTACTATTTGGAATCCGGGGGATTTTGGTTCCAAAGCCACAGCTTGTGCCTTTTTTACATCTCGTTCAAACCTTGAAATATTCAATTTCAATACATACGTGACTAGCTGCAAACAACATTTTCGTGCAAATGTTGTCTGAGTAAGAAAATGTCCTTTTGGTCTTATTGGTCTGCTCTCTTTCGGTGTCTTTTGCCTCTGTCCCGTCGTCTCCTTATTACCAGAACAAGTACACATGTAAAGTAATCCTCTTCTTTGGTAGTACTTTTTTGTAGGAGGCCTCCATGGTTAGTACAACAAGTGCTGTCTCCGACCCAATGGGTACAGTTCATCAAAGAAAAGTATGAAACATTTTGTTAGCGTGTCATTTCACTCTGTCGTACATTTCGGTGACGTGTAAGCGGTCTCTTGTTGTAAGTATCCACATGGAAATTAGTTATCTAGGTATCATTCAGACCTCAGCTAAATTAAAGGTTATGTAAAATATAAGATTTGTCCCCTTTTTGACCTCAAGAATATCCGTACAGTCCGTAATAATGACAAATCAGTCCCCTGTTGGATAGAGAGACAAATACACATTTACATTCGTTAAGCTTTAAAACCCTTAAATGACACCATTCCCTATGTCATGATACAGTTGGAAAAGTATACAGTTATACACACAAATGCGCTCAAGTATTGAAATATTCTGTCCTTACAGTATATGTGCATAACTCATGAACATTTTCATTCAGCCATTGAGAAAATCCAAGTATGGATCTGTGTGTGTTTGCTTCTCTACTTTTATGTTAATGAAAAATGTGTGCTTTACATTTTTTTTCCACCAGCACTTTTTCCAAGGATCGTCCTGGACCTGGTATTAGAGTTTGAATCATGACTGTAAGAGTATAAATATAAGTGTGTGTTTGTGTTTGTGTTTCTGTGTGCAGGTAAAAGTGCAGTAGAATTTGAATATGTCAGGTTCATTAACATTGTGGGAATAAATAATGTAGCCACTTCCATCATAGCCTGGTAAACAGAACACAGTGAATACATTTTGAATAACTGTGACTTCACTTTAAATAAAACCCACAATGACTGATATTCCCATCAGGAAACACAGACCTCATTACCACTGCACTGCACTTCCTAAAGGACATATTTTGTTGTTTAACTTTGCTTTGCTTTTAAACATTTACTATGACAACCTTCACATTTTAAATACTTGAATTTCAGAAGAAAGAGGAATGAGATATTATAAGTTAGTTAACTCTATTTCTATTTCACCTAAAGGAAAACACAAGAGTTAATCAACAACATAAGATCCGTCACCATATGGCCGATGCATTGCCATAAGCTAATTGTAGGCAATTCAGAGTGTATTGTGATATATCATGCATCATTTAATTGAACAGTAACATTGTGTCTCTGAGTTCTGTGATCAGAGGAAAAAGGTTCAACTTGGTTTCAGTGCCAGAACAGCCGGGCACAGTCTGGTCCGGTCACAGACCTCAGATGCTAATTTGGCAGATTCGCATTTCAGGCCAAAGTGACATAAGTGGCCTTTGGGATCCAAGAATTTGGCAAAGAGAAAGCAAGCTGACATCTTATTTCAGTGTGTTTATCCATCCCAATTAGCCAAGCTGTTGATTGTTTTTTTGGACATGTATTTCACAAAGATCAACCAGTACCTTCTCTACAGGTATGATAATGGAAAATGAGTGAAAATACCTTAACAAACAACATAGTTGGGATTAGAATTATATATTTCCAATTTCAGACTCAAAAACATGCAAGTTAAAATAGTGATGGAGGCAGGAATGGATCCATTGTTTTTAAATGTACTCTAATGACAACAAAGTATACTTCTACGAAAATGATGGATATTTCAGTGGAACGACATACCGATTGTTTAGCAGTATGTGTGTTCACTCTCTGTCCTAAACGGCTTGTTGGACCTCCTGCCCCCCCCCCCCATGATCCCAGTGTGCTCTGATTGGTCAGCTCGCCCACTCTGTTCTGATGAGTCCACCATCGTTACTGCGGAACATCAGTGATTATGTGTTACAATGGCGTTAGCAACCAGAAAATGACACCAGTAATGACAAACAGATGAGAATGCTGCGTGGGGTCTGGGTGCCGTGTTGGCGGGATGTTGCGCGGCTCGCTGCTGGAGCGGACACTGTGAACTGGTTTGCTGCAGGGATCTGCGAGACAGCTAGACACAGCGAAACCCAGCCTGAACCAAGCCCGAGCACACACACCTGCAGCCTGGCTGTGACGGCCCGTCCACACAGCAGTGTTAAAAAAATCTTGAAAATGTTGGAGGTGGGCGTGTCTGAAAGCTTGGGGATTTTTTGCGAGCAACGCGATCAACAACCAATCACATTAATCTCCCACCCCCGACATACAAAGCAAAAAACCCCGGGGATTTTATTCGAGCAATATATATACTGTATATATAAACTCCCCAAACAGGCGAAAACCTACCAGTTTCACCCACTGTCTCTGCCACCTCCCTCCATGCCTGGTTCCTCCGGTTTGTATCCCGGTAAATAGTTACTGGTCGTAAAGAACCGGGTGATTTGCTACCGTGATTTCTCGTTTGGAATAGGAGGAAATGAACTGCGGTATGTCTCTCCCAGCTTACACGTGGTTTGATTGGCTAGCGCTTGTACTGTCAGATTTGCATAAACAGGATTTGATTGGCTGACGCTTCCACCCAGGGGCGTAGCTGGGGGGGGGGAGGTTAGGATGATTCCAAGGGCCCAGCACTGGGGGGGGGGCCCAGAGAACACTATTATTATCTTTTTATTAATATGGTTTTATTATTATCCTAAAGTAAGTTAATGTAAATGACTCAAAAGTATAATTGCCTGTATTAAAAAAAAAACGTCCCAAAAGAAACAAACAGGTGCTTGTTACTCTGTTTGACAGAATGAGCACCCCTCCCTTCATTCATTGCATGGTATGGGCGCCTGAGCAATGGAGCAAGCGGAGCAGGTGCATCCCCACAATTGACCTTGGGGGAGCAAACGTGTGCTTTTGCACCCCCACTTTTTGATCATATGAAAAATATGACATTTCCCCCCCAATATATCACTGTAAACATAAGTGTGTAATTTCAATCGAATTAATAATACGCAATGAAAGAACTTGTGCTGATTATAGACACTTAATAGCGAGTTTTTAAGTTTCCAAAGATTGTGACCCCCCCCCCGCATTTCGCTCACAATGGTTTGATCAACTGCCTCCCACCCACAGCAGTCCTGATGCAGGTAGGCTGAGTGTAAATCACCGCGAACAGTCTGTCATTGGTGGCAGACCTTTTCAGTAAGTTGTTCAAACAAAGAATATGTTAGACATGTCTTTACTTCTACCACTCAATACAATAAAACACATTTATAATCATCACCTTCTCTTCATTTTCGCTGCATTGAATTACAGGTCACTCTTTATGTTAGCTAGCGGTTAGCTGACGTTTGCTAGCTAGCTAGTAACATCAACCAGTGTGTGTGTTTGACTAGCTAGCTACCTGGTAGATCGAAGCCCATTAGAGTTTGAGTTTATTAGGATCCCCATTAGCTGTTGCATGACAACAACTAGTCTTCCTGGGGTCCACACAAAACATAAAACATTGCATTCGACAAGACTTTTACAGAACAGTAAATACAAAATAAAAAACTTTTCCGAAGTCCATTTTCCTTCAAGCATTGACTTTCATATTTTCCATCATATACCACTTATTTTCTGATTTCATTTCATTGGAAAGAAAATAATGATAATAAAATAAGAATAAAGTACTTATATCTATCTGCATTTACAGATGCCAGCCTTCAATTCCCTTAAGGTACAACTACCTGAAATGAAAATAAAAGAAGAATGAATTATAGAATGATAGAAGATAATATGATAGAAGCCCATCTCCTACTGTAACTAACCTGCAGTGTGTGTGTGTGTGTGTGTGTGTGTGTGTGTGTGTGTGTGTGTGTGTGTGTGTGTGTGTGTGTGTGTGTGTGTGTGTGTGTGTGTGTGTGTGTGTGTGTGTGTGTGTGTGTGTGTGTGTGTGTGTGTGTGTGTGTGTGTGTGTGTGTGTGTGTGTGTGTGTGTGTGTGTGTGTGTGTGTGTGTAGCCAGCCAGCCAACCAGGTAGAACATGGCAGAAAAAATAAAAAATCATGTATTCAACCCAGTTCAGTGTATTCATACGTGTATTGCTCTCCTGTGTAGAATGATGTGGTGGTGACAGTGCAGACTCAGGGAGGAGGCAGAGAAGGAGAGAAAGAGACACAAGAGTTACAGGTAATGGAAATATCAGTCAGCTTAAAGTGTAGGATAACATAACAAATTAAGACACAAATACTTGGATAATATATTCCCCCCTCTCTCCCTTTCTTTACAGAGTAGCATAAAGATTGTGTATTCAAACCAGTTCAGTGTACTCATAAGTGTATTGCTCTCCTTAATGTAGAATGATGTGGTGACTGTGCAGACTCAGGGAGGAGGCAGAGGAAGTGAGAAAGAGACCTAGGATAACATCCCTAGTCAAAAAATGCTATAGGAATCTCTATACGTTTTTGGAACCCTATAGGAATCCTTTAGGATCCCATAGGATTTTGAGACAGTTCTGTGCTCTATATTGCAGGAAATTGCACGTACAGGTGTTCATTAAATTAAAACAATTCTGCCATGGAGGTGGTCGTGCCTGACCCACTCCAAACCACCCCTTGCCTGCCAGTTACTAATCTTGCACCCCCACTTTCAACTATAACTAGGCGGCACAGCAGTGCACCAGCAGCTTGCAGCTTGAACAGACTGACAGGAAAATGTCCTCTACAGCTCATGAATCAGGAGCTCAGAAACGAAAGAAAAAACGTCAGCAAGAGGAAAATAATAAAAGAGGTCGACAGATAGTCACCAAGTATTTTCACAAGAAAGGTATTTATTCACAGAACTTGTTTTGAAGACCATAACAGCTTAGCCAACATTTTGTGGCTGACGTTAGCTACCTGTTGCTATCAAAAATTAGATGAGTGTCGATGAGCCCAGTGAATTTGTATCCAGCAGCTATGCCCTTTTGCTATGGCTAGCTAACCTAACCTGTATAATGTTACATGCTAATCACATCTGCTCTAATGCACAGATGCGGCTTCAGGATCAGTACCCCTTCCCTCAGGCCGGTTCCCAGTTGAAGGAGAGGGAGGTAAAGCAGCAGGGCTTGGGGTTAACAAACAGATTTTAAATATGCTTACCATGCATTGAATACAACTTTAGGTAATATTCACATTTAGTTACTCTAGTTCTTCCAGTAATTGCAATACCATTGACCACTGGCACATTAAATTGAGGTTGTTACAGTAGCTATAGCTAGATTTGAGCAATTGAAAAATATCTATACAAATGATTATTATTATTATTATTATTATTATTATTATTATTATTATTATTATTATTATAACAATTAAGAGATAGCTCGAGCTGTACTGTGTTATTACTATTATAGGGCATTTTATAAATTATGTACACTATGGATACTCTAGAGCCAGGGCCTTCGAGCAAGGCAGCCAACGAGGAGAGCAGAGGTGAAGAGGCAGAGGTACCAGTACAAGAAGAGGTCGAGGACCATGAAAGCAGCACAGATGAGGAGGAAGCAGCTATGGACAGTCAATGTCAGGGACAAAGTGAGGCTCCGACACAGGATGCCACAGATACTGAGCCACCTGTAGTGGTGTCTGAGGTAGAAGATCTGCTATCACTTGACCCAGGGTTGTTCCCAGCTAGGATGAGTGACAAGGACAGGGCAACTATTGTAAAGAAATTAGCAATGCGAGAAACAGATCAAGAAATTCCACATGATTCAAAGGGAAAGAGATTTCCAGATTACTTGAAATACACCAAAGCAGATAAGGGTAGGGGAAAAGTGAAAAGGGACTGGTTGATTCACAGTGAAAGTGCAAATGCACTGTTCTGCATACCATGTGTTCTTTTCTCCAAGGAGCAAAAAATACCCTCTCTTAGTGCTTTGAGTAGTGACCAGGGATACAAGATGTGTGACGTCGAGTGGCGTCGCATGTATGATAAATTCCCAAGCCATGAAACAAGTAGGAATCACAGGGACTGTTATTTGCGATGGAAACACCTACAGTGTTCGGTTATGACTGCATGTGGCGTTGATCATCAGTTGCAGAGAGAGCTACAGTCTGAAATTGAGAAAAACAAAGCTATCTTGCAGAGACTCCTTGATGTCACTCTGCACTTGGCAACGAGGAATTTAGCTTTCCGAGGTAAAACGCATGCTTTGGGCGATGTCCACAATGGAAATTTTGTAGGTACGCTAGAACTTTTGTCACGATATGATCCACTCTTGAAAGACCACTTAGACAAAATCAGGACATCCAAAAAAGGAAGCCAGCTAACTCATTATCTGAGCCCAGACATCCAGAACAAGTTTATTGAATTGTGTGGGGGAAAGGTTTTAAAAACCATTCTGACGGAAAGGGAGGATGCCATATACTATGGAATCATTTGTGATGCAACGCCTGACATTTCCCACACCGAGCAAAATGTTGTGCTCATAAGATATGTACATTATAATGAAGACACAGGCGAATGGGAGATCACTGAAAGATTTATTGAATTCAAAGATTTCAACGGAAAAACAGGATGTGAAATAGCAGGCATGATGGAGAGTGTGCTTCTGGATCTAGGGATAGACATTAGTGATTGCAGGGGGCAAGGGTATGATAATGGGGCGAATATGTCAGGGAAAATCAAGGGAGTCCAAGCACAAATACTGAAAAAGAATAATCTTGCTACTTTCTCACCTTGTGCCTCCCACACGTTGAATCTGGTAGGCGTGCATGCTGCAGAATCGAGCCCTGAAGTATCCAACTTTTTTGGTTACATTAACCGCCTCTACACATTTGTAAGTGCCAGTCCATCTCGTTGGTCTATATACAAAAAGAAAACAGGTTGCTCTGTACATAGGCTATCTGACACTCGCTGGAGTGCGAGAATTGATGCTGTGAAACCTGTAGCAAAGCACCTACCTGGTGTCATTGAAGCCCTTGCTACCATACTGAGCTCATGCAGTCTCACAGGTGAGGCCAGATCTGAAGCTGTTGGTCTGAGGAACTACCTCATGTCATTTGATGCCATTGTCCTTCTCACCATTTGGGTGAAAGTATTGCAATCTATTGATGACAGAAATGTGATACTCCAGTCAGGGAAAATCTCAATAGAGGTGGAGGCAGGTAATGTTGCTGCACTAAGAGATGAGATGCAGACTCTCAGAAATGGATGGGATGCTATTCTGTCTGAGGCATCAATGGTAGCTAAGGAAATGGAGGTTCCACCTCATTTCAAAAAAGAACTTTGCCGTGAGAGGAGGAGGAAGAGGTTTCATGATGAAACTGCTGAAGGAACAGGTCAGGAGGATAGGCCAGAAACAACATTCCGTAACACTGTGTTTCTCACTGCCATGGACCAGATCATAAGTGACGTGGACACTCGGTTCCAAACAACAGCAAATATTGTTGAAGAATTTGCTGCAATACTTAAAATTGGGAAGTTGAGTGACAGTGTCATGGCTTCTGTGTGTCAGCCACTGAGGGAGAAATACTCACAGGATCTCACAGATCAGTTTGAGAGTGAGATAAGGCATCTCAATAAAATATTTTCTGCCACTTTCCCCCCTGATTGTAGCTCTCTTGATCTACTGAATGCAATATACAAGATGGAACTCCAGAGCATTTTTGGAGACGTTTGCATTGCCCTCAGAATTTTCTTGACGCTCCCAGTTACCGTAGCTGGTGGTGAAAGATCATTTAGTAAGTTGAAACTTATCAAGAGCTATTTAAGATCTACCATGTCGCAAGAGAGGTTGAACAGCCTTGCAATGTTATCGATTGAAAGCAAGCTGGCTCTGTCACTTGATTTCAAAGAGCTCGTAAAAGATTTTGCCACCAAGAAGGTCCGGCGATTGGCGTTCGGGATTTAGGAATAAAAATCCAGTCTATGACAGGATTGTGGGATGTTTCCCTATAGTAAGCTGACAGGCTACAGCCCACATTGTGAACAATTACTATCTGATGCATAGTCCTCTCGCACTACATTTTTCATTGTTTGCTGTAAGTGTGTTCATGTCCTGAGAGTTTATTGTTTTATAATTATGTTCAAATCTTCAGTTAATTTATACTTTTGTCCTTGTGTTGTTCAAATCTTAATTTAATAAGTCAAAGAATGTTGAGATTTTTTGTTTGTTCATTCCTGTATTGGGTGTAATTTTCAATTAAATAGACAGAAGATAAAGTTGATAGTCAGTGCATGTTGATTTCTTGCAGTCCATTACAGTTCATTAACTTCAACAGGGTTTTCGAGGTTGGGTTTCATCGTGTCGTTTTGGGGGTGGACGCAAGGTTCTGACCCCACCAGTATCCAAGAATCCTGAATTGTCCCCACCAATAACTCAACACTTGTCACTCGCGCCTCCTCGAATTACTTGCGCGTGTAACAGGTAGGGCTTTAGCACTCTGCTGAGAAAGGCAGCAACCCGGCCGCTACAGCAAAAAAGCTAGTGCTCTGCCCGCGACAGTTCAAAATCTGCTTCGTAAAAGGTATATCCAAGCAGGGAACGATTGTATACTACAGAGCACATCAAAATGTAAGTGTCTGTCAACCTAATAGTGTGCTTGAGTAGACTATTTGTGTTGGAGATGGGATTACAGAGAGACAGGACAAGTAACAGCTTTTGTATGTTGAGTATCAGAAAACATTGTCACAAGAATAGGGGAAAATATGCCTAGCTAGTGCAACTCAAGGTTGTTTGGTAGACTATTGCATTGGTCCATTCATTGAAGATGAACGCAATGCGACATCCTGAACTGGTGCTGAACTGCTGATCCGAATGTATAGGTAAAAACCATATTATGCGTTTTCATCAATAAATAAATGGCCACATTTTTTTTAGCGTGCGCGCTAATGCGCACTCGCATGGATTGGGGGCCCACAAATAGATTATTTCATGGGGCCCAGAATTTCCAGCTACGCCCCTGCTTCCACCTCAGCTTCAAAAGTTGAACATTGCTCAACTTTTGAATCCTGAAAATCCTGGAAATCCTGGAAATCTTCGCTTTGCTTCCCCACAATGCAGTTTGGCGAAAAGCGAGACAAAAGACAAAGTGACGTCACCCCATTCAAAGTGAATGGGCAGAAGCGTTGGAAGTTTTTTTTAACGCTGCTGTGTAGATGGGGTGTGTGTGTGTGTGTGTGTGTGTGTGTGTGTGTGTGTGTGTGTGTGTGTGTGTGTGTGTGTGTGTGTGTGTGTGTGTGTGTGTGTGTGTGTGTGTGTGTGTGTGTGTGTGTGTGTGTGTGTGTGTGTGTGTGTGTGTGTGTGTGTGTGTGTGTGTGTGTGTGTGTGTGTGTGTGTGTGTGTGTGTGTAAGTTTGCAGAACCAATCCGCAGAGACGTTACGTCACTATACCCAATACGTCACTCTACTTACACTATAAGAAGAAATTAATGGGAAAAGAGAAATCTTCAACGAGGCGTTCTGGGGCAGCATAGACAGGTATTTTCTGTGTTAGAGTTTTACTCGCTAAAGGGTGCACTTTGAGGGTTTGTGACTCTGCACGCCGTTTACATGCATAAAAACCTTCATAACACACAAGGGGACGGGTAATAACCGGAAAAGCATGACATGGGACCTTTAAGCAATCAGCCACTCTAACTTTTAAGCTGCACAATGAAAGGACTTTGAGAAAATCATGTTAATTATTCCGACTGCATTCCACTCAAAACCCAAAATCCACCTTCATTATTCTCATACTAACTACCTGACTATTAAGCATATGGGAAAAGAAGAGAAAGTAACTAAGCAACAACAATGACGCCATTAAAGCTGAGAAACCAATAGCCATCCATGGTTCCTTTTTCTATGTGTCTTTCTTTGTCCCAGTTCAATGCTTGACTTAATGTGTCGTGAAATTGCACTAAATCCAACGTTGAGATTCTTTATAACACACAAAAACGTTCTCTTTTCCGACTTAAGCTCTCATCAGATATTTATTGTCAATATAAAGCATGCCCTTGCACTTAGTAACCTGGGTTCAGCATGAGTTGTCAAATAGAAGGACAACTGCAGTGAAAAGCTGATTTTCCGTTGCCATGAGCAAGTTGACAAATGTCTCCTTTTCTTCCTGAATACAAAATGTCTATGGTACTGCCAAGGATACCTGCTCTGCCAAGAGCTTGATTATTGGATTTCCTTTTTTTTTGTCTAAAAAAAAAGCAAGGTTGTTGAGTCATCCCTTAAGAAATGAAAAGTGGCTGACATTGTAAATTGACAGAGTGCATAGGTGACACATTCTATAACATCTGTGTTTGACACCCTGAGGAAAAAGCAGCATCTTCCTCCTGCAGCTCAGTTTCTCCAAGTGAAATAAGCTATTTGCAAAAATCTTATCCAATCACTCTGTGGGTTGAGTGTGGGCGCGCGGACACATTTTGATTACAGTAGCAAGTTGAAGGTCAATGGGCAGGTTGACTGTCAGTCCATCATTTGTGACCATTAACGAGATTAAAAGCCGCGCTGCATAATAAACATCATCAACATTTGTCTGTCTTGGAGTGCTCTCCATCAAAATTCAGCGAGGCCCTTTCAAGCACTCAGCCAGGCTCTCTGATTAAAGATGTTTTTTAAGAAAAAAGGAAATAAACTAGACAAATATTTTAAAAATGCTGTCGGTTACGAAACCAATTTTCTTAGCTGTAATTCCAAAATTCATAAACAAGAGAAAATATCTCTTAAGACAGTACCATCTTACTGTTGGGATATTTGCTATTTGATATATGTTATATATCAAATTTTATTTATATATCTCATTATTAATTATAATAATGAAACGGTGTTCTAATTGGTGGAAAACATTAACATTCTTCTACATTGTACAAAGCATAATTCGGGATAACTAAATGGAATATGTTGTAAAGATGACCCAATAATACATTTTAAATATTTTTTCACATTCGAATATTAGTAGATTTTGTGTGCATGTAAACGTAGTCCTTGATACGACACATGAGTGAACTGTAACGGTACGTCCACAAGACCGCGTGCATTGAAGCTTGCCGGTGAGCTTGTCTGAAACTCGACCAACAACCAATCACATGAATCTCCCGCCCCGGACACAAGAGCATACGTTTTGATTGGCTAGAGTTTGTACTGGCATATGATTTGATTGGCTGACGCTTCCACCGAAGTTTCAAAAGTTGAACATCGCTCAACTTTTTAAGAGAGCAACGCGAGCAAAGCGAAGCAACACTCCCACAATGCAGTTCGGCAAAGCGTGAGGTCACCCCATTCAAAATGAATGGGCAGAAGCGTTGAAGCTTCATCGCACGCCGCCGTGTGGACAGGCCGTAAGAAGTCATGTTTTGTGTGGTATACTATACAGCAACAGGAAGTGAGGCCCATCTTATCTCTGGTTCACACAGCGAGTGTGAAGCAGTCCGTCACTGAAGTATCTGCCCAGCTGACAGAGTGTCCTGCATGGAGTGGCACATGTTCCCCATCAGTATCTGTAGCTTAGCCATCCTTCTCCTTTCTACCTGCACCACCTCCACTACATTGAGGGGGGGGGGGGGCATCCAAGGACAGAGCTGGCCTTCTTAACCAGTCTGTAAAGTCTCTTCCTGTCACTAGCCAAGATGCTTCTGCCCCGGGACACAATTCACTAGAAGAAGCCACAGAAATGTCAAAAAAGTTGCTCAGTCAGAAGCGCACCCTGCATTCCAAAATACTGGAGTCACCTCGGTCGTTTCCACACATTGTCTGTCTACTCTAGGTTCTTATTCAGGCGAACACCGAGGAATAGTCAGCTCACTTAACTTTAGTTCTGTTGATTTGATGCGTCATGTGCTTTGGCAATTCTAAAACACTTTCTAGAATATAAAATGTATGTTGGAGAGAGTGGAGACAGAACATTAAGTCCAACTTTGCTTCACTTTTTTTGGCACTGTCAATGAACTGTTGTTCCATACATTACTTCTCAGCATGGTATGAGGTGGTGGCAGATGGTGAATCTTTTTGCTTTAGTATGGGTTCAGACAAATCGCCTTTTGTTTATAGACCCATATGTTTAGTATCGTGCCATGCTTAACTACTACAATATCCTTTTCCATTCCCTGCGTACATCCCTCTCACTGTGTGATCTGTCTTACAAAGGACATTTTTACATCTGATATATAAACAATGGACCATAAAAGTAGCAGGAAGCAACGTTTGAATCTTAATATCCTGTGCTCCCAGAGCAGTATCATGATCTTTCCACAAATCAATATGAAACCACCAAACAATTCATCAACATGCTGTAGCTGTAGCAGGAGGGGCTGGTACGAGTCACTGGTGACACACAGGCTGGGTTTTTACTCTCAGTCATCCAGATTTGTCATGGCATTTCGATTTAGCCTTCATCAAAACTCAGGTAGTTTTCACATCAAATCAGCTGGGGAAACACACCCCAGATCTCTCAGCAGCATATTACTTTAGTCAGAACAATTGAAACTGGTGGTATTTTATGCCCTTTTCGAGTTTTAACTTCAGCCAAGCAGGACGTGAAAAGGGTTTAGCAAACTAAAGCAGCAGTATCATGACTTGAATCAAATATATGCATGGGTTGGGAAGTTGTGCCCTTAATGTTTACTTTACAACACCAACTCTTGCATTGGCTCTGTTAACATTATGCACCTGTTAACGGTTTATCAGTCACTGAGCTATTTGAGGCTCACAGAGGCTCACGGAGGCTCACAGAGCATCCATTATTCCCGAATGCTGCCACTATTGATTTTAGAAGTGGAAATGACCTTACTTACCACTGGGCTCAGTCTCTGCAGAGGCCATTTGCAATTGTTTCCAAACTGAATGGAACCGGTGCCATGCCCAACAGCCACAGAGGAGACGTTTTTGAATGTGGAATTTGGCAAAAATGAATCATACACCTGCAGGTCTGAAGTTTATCTTCCAGGATTTTTGATCCAATTACTATGAGCACTTGGAATTGTGCCAGGGAAATACACTGAACAAAAATATAAATGCAACACTTTTGTTTTTGCTCCCATTTTTCATGAGATGAACTCAAAGATCTAAAACATTTTCTATATACACAAAATAACAATTTCTCTCAAATATTGTTCACAAATCTGAAAAAATCTGTGATAGTGAGCACTTCTCCTTTGCCGAGATAATCCATCCAACCTCACAGGTGTGGCATATCAAGATGCTGATTAGACAGCATGATTATTGCACAGGCTGGCCACAATAAAAGGCCACTCTGAAACATGCAGTTTTGCTTTATTGGGGGGGTCTGGGGGGGGTCCGAAAATCAGTCAGTATCTGGTGTGACTACCATTTGCCTCACGCAGTGTATCACATCTCCTTCGCATAGAGTTGATCAGGTTGTTGATTGTGGCCTGTGGAATGTTGGTCCACTCCTCTTCAATGGCTGTGCGAAGTTGCTGGATATTGGCAGAAACTGGAACACGCTGTCATATACGCCGATCCAGAGCATCCCAAACATGCTCAATGGGTGACATGTTAGGATTAGGGTCAATATATTATGATGCCAAGTTGTACCATGTGTAATCTTTTATTAGCCATCCACTTTCTTAATTTTCCAGCACTGTTGTGTTACCTTTGTTAATCTCAGTCTATGAGGGAAATATAATGCTGGGTGTCATTTGCACAATAAACTTAAAAAATACTGAAAATAAAGACAATTCAATTATGACTTAGTGAGCGGACTTATGTCTTGGTAAGTTCTAAATTAGAATTCATAAGCTATTTATATCCAGGCAAAAATTATATAATGACTGTTAATAAGCAGTTATCAATTTCATTATACACTTGCTTGCTGGATTTGTGTGCCAGGACTCCAAGGTAGGCATGTATTATCTACATGTGATACAAAAATAAATCCTCTTATACAATTTCATTGGTATTTAATTGTAGACAGATGCTATTTTCACCCAGGTGCAAATAGACACTCCGGTTTTTTAATCACATCACCACATAGGTTTACGTTACATAGTCTTCTGTGTCACATTAAAGGAGTAAGGTTTCCTTAATCAAATATGAATGAAAACAGTGCCTGATGTCAATATCATAAATACGATAAACAGCTTATGTTGGGGTTTAGTCCCATTTTGGAAACAAACCAAAGTGTACAACAGGCTAACACAATATGCATGTTTCTATTATGTTGGATTGGATCCAGATAGATGTCTGCCAAGCTTGTAGATAATGCTTTTATGTGATGCCTGTGCTTTGGAATAATGTTCAATCATAAACTCCCATCTGCCAGATTTACTCTTGACAAGGCCCTCAATGGTCTTTCCCAGCCTCTTTGACTGTGATCTACAACTTAAATGTGTCGTAGAGAATCCCAACCATTAAACACATAAGCGTTCCATATAGGAATCAATAATGCATTGTGTTTTGCTTTACAAACTCCTAACCAGCTCATTACAAACATACTTTACGCCGGGATGCAGGTCCAAGGGCAGGCGGTAAGACAAGACGGATGGAGAGATGAAAAAGAGAAAGACAAAGATGACGAAAAAACAAGCAGCGGTAATCACAGTTGCTATCCTCAAGAGAGTAGTCCAGTGGGATGAAGACAGTTAAGGTGCATGATTACCTCTCAGCTTCCAATTCTGAATTGTCCTCCCGCTACAGGCTGTCCATAAAACTCAAACCAAGAATCGATAACCCCTGTTAAGAATCTCCTTTCAGATCCGCCGAAAAGTATTTTCACTCACCGCTTCACATTAAAGAAGTTAGTTTTGTTCCACAGGTAGAGTTTGATATAACTTTATTTTGTAAGAACAAATGGCTTTTACCTTCACTGAAGCAAAATAACATTTCCTGACACCCTTGGAATCGCAGTCCTATAGACACTGAAAGTTGTATAGATTTGAAGATAAACTTATTCTTAAATGTGTGTTTTTTCAGACAGATTCCACCAAACAATGGTAGAGTAATTACCTTGGAGGCAATACAATGTTCCCTACTGAAAATATCTTAAAGCAAACGATAATTTCACGTCTGTATTGCATTTAAATGTGCCTGTTTTATTCTCAGTCATTGGTTTCCAAAAGCTATCGTCTAATGTACACAACCTTTTAGAAGACCTCAAGTAGCCCACCCCAATAATAGCACCACTCTCTAACTCTGCCAAAATGTGTTCTGTTTGGTTATTTGTCTGTCTGTCAACAGGATTAGGAAGAAAATGGCTGGTCCAATCTTTAAGAAAATTGGTGGAATGGTTTTTACTCTATTGCTATATATACTTTGAGTTCCCTTTTAGCTCCAAATGTCTTCTCATTGGATTTTTAAAACAGATACAATTGAATGATTTGTCTCCATGTTGCAACCATTATCACTTTGATAAGATCTTTCACCTGTTTCTCCATTACTTTTATCCATTTTAAGTGTGTGTCCATTACTATTAGCTATTTCAACGACTTAAGGTGACTGTTTCTACCATTTATCGATTACTATTTGTGCACAATTTCAACATGTGGTGACTGACACACGGTCTCAGATCATTGGTAATTAACTAATCAAAAAATATATATCTATTTACACATTTGAGTAAAGTTGCGTTATTGAGATTTTACCTCCAGGATAGCTGTCATATTAGTTACATTTGGATCTTAATACTTTGACTTTAAAGTAGCACTTTGCGCTATATAAAAGTTTTACAAGGAAATATTTTCCTTACTTACCATCAGTCAATTCCCCTGTTGGGAATACCTTACGTGACCTTGTTGAGAACATTATACAGTGGTGAAGGTTGAACCAGAAATGTGTGAGCATAGCCTTTTGAGCTAAAGAAATCCAGGGTGAATTGAACACTACGTTTTCATCTACTTTCTATTTTTTAAGTGGGTGTGCTGCCTTCCTCTTATAAGATTGTTATTTTTGGTTGAGCACTCATCAAAACACTTTATTCAGTGAAGCACTCTTCTACCTCTACCTCTTTGGAGGGTAGGCAATATATTCACGTTTTATGTAAAATATGAAAAGTGTGCATTTGAAGGCCACATGGTTTGCAACATTGATCAATGAGTGTTTATCTTGAAAATACCTAATGGTCTTGGTGCTATCTTTGCTCTCACTCTATCAAGGTCACAAGACAAACCTGCAGATGTACGTGGTCAAAGAAAAAATGTATTTCATGTACATTTTGTTCTTCAAAATGTTATAATAACCTCTCATGGCTAAACACCGTGGGGATTTATAAAGACACAATATCCATAGTGTTACAGAATTGTATTTGATTACATTTTAAATGTGGAGCAGCAGTCAAGAGGAAAAAAATCAGGGAGAAATTGAGTGTATGACAGGAGGTTGATGCGTTGGATCCATTTTCTCTTCGCACATTTTTCCCTGCATGGGTGTAACATGCATGAAATTAGCATAAAATAGTCTGGCAAAAGTCCAGCACCAAATCTTCTGTGTAGGACGATTTTAAAAACACTTTTTGAGAATGTATGAGAGGATAAAGTTATAAAAACAAAGTCGAAAAGATTATGTTTTTTATGATACATTAACTATTTACTGGACCAGAGCAGCATTGACATTTGATACAGTTAAAAAAAATGTAACTTCTTTTTGATATAATTCTAAAAGTATTTTCAAAACACCAACATGCTTAATTTCAGGGAAATGACCGTAGGGAAATAGGAACAGACCTTACAATGAAACTCATCCAAACAGAACTCAAATAAATTGACCAAATAATTACAGTAGACAGTTCATGCTCTGACGTCAGCCAACAGCAGGTCTATGGTGCAATTTGTTCAGACTCGAACTGGAAGCAATTTTTCTGAAGTAAATTGACAATTGCTTTAAAACCTGCATTTCTACATGCTGGGCAGAAATGAGTTTGTACAGTTTTACTCACAGTATGCATAATGGTTGGATTGGACACTGTAGCGCTATACAATTCAAGTCAACATTTGATTTCATTTGTATTCCTGCTGTGGATCTCATTCATACCCAATTTATACATATTTCTTCCCGCAGTCTAATTTCCTCATGTTTGCCGAATTTAAATCGTTTCGGAAGCACTTTGAGCAAATGTATCGTTGTAAGGTCTCTCAGACCAAACAAATAGTGTTTTTCTTTTTTTTACATCTTGCCTTTCACACTTCCCAAAACAATATCCTCAACTCTTCAATCATACAGCATCACAGAAAGATACCCCACTAAAAAGATGTGTTCAACAAAATGTTAATTAGAATAATAAGTAATCCACATAGCAAATGGATACTGTCAACATCAAGTGCCACATTCATAAATGTATTATTTGATTTACACCACATGGGAAGATATTCAGAAACCACGCAGCAGGACTTTTTACATAGATAATAGTGCTACTATAATTGATTAAAGTGCCAAATAATCATCGTAACATCTGTAAAGACTCAGAAGGACTAGTTCATTGACTAGTTCATTTCAAGAATGTCCACCACAAATCTACATTGTAAAGTCCTTGTTGGACCAATGAATGCAATGCCTAAGTGAAGCAAAATCCAAAGAGAATCTCTTGAACCACATTTTTCTGTCTTGTTAGTGTTAAAGGTGACCTATCATGCAAAATGCACTTTTGTACGTCTTTTATAGATGAATATGTGTCCCCGGTGTTCCAGGGAACTCACCAAGTGTCAGAAAACACAACCCTCTCTATTTTCCTCCATACCCAAATCTCTTAAAAAGGGGCTGCAACGGATCTGATACAGACTGATCCAGATTTGAACACTTCTATGACGTCACAGAAGTGGCGCTACGGCTATTGGGCCAACTCCACCAATCAGGAGGAGACAGCCACGGACATTGCCGTTGTAAAGCGCTGGAGACGCTGTAGTACATATGCCAGGCCTGTAGATGGTGCTGTTCTCACAGAATCAGCCCATGCAAAGACAGTGTTAAATTGAGCGAAATGAGAAATGGCTAAAATGCATGATCTGTTTGGTATTTTGAAAAATAAAAAATACAAATATGCCTTATATAGGTATGGTTATATACTATATTATTCAAATATAGCATGATAGGTCCACTTGAAATTTAGTGTCACTATTTTGTAAATGCCAAATAATTGTTATAGTCAAAACAAAGAGTGTTGCAGTGCCTGTAAGTGAATCAAAATCAAAGAAGTAAGGAAGAATGAACCGAAGCTTTCTGTCTTCAAATGCTTGAACTCAATTACATTCATCTTTCTCCCATTAAACCGTAAATCTATTTATGCATGTGACCTGACCCATTCTGGAAATCAGTGCTGCTGACTGGATAATGAACACGGAGGGTGAGCCTGAGCTGCTGTCAGTTCCACAGTTCCCATCTCAAAGGTAAAGCCGGCTGCAAATCAGAATGCATATCTCAAAAGCTTTTTCACCCCTTATAGCTAGCAAGCACAGGGCACCAGAGACCAATGGCTTGTCAGCCGTTTTGAACTCAAGGGGCGTGTTCTTCCGAACTTTTGACAACCTTTAAACTACCATCTGATCTGGAGATCATGGACCTTTGGGTAGGTTGTCTCTAATGGGCTCATTTTCTCTCTTCCTCACGTTGACATTTGAGATTGTCACTCCTGCTGACTGTAACTGTCGTTCTCAACAGAAAACGATCGGGGGCCACTGAGAGAAATCATTTGGAGCTTCTGAAATTCAATCTCCATGTCAATCACTTGGATGTCATTTATATCCTTGCTTTAGCTATCTAGAAAAGGAGTTTGGAGTCTGAATTTATTATATATATTCAAATTTCTTTATTAGGATAAACCCCTTGAGGTGAATCACCTCGTTTTCAAGGGGGTCCCAAGAAAACAAATAACAAACAAGTACAACATACAAACAACATTCACACACATACATCGGAAGAAATAACCAAGAAATTACAAACATTCAGCCTAAGCATACAGCACATGGTAATACATTATAGGCGGTTACATTGAATGCATATCATTGGGTAGAGTAAAGTAGAGTAGCTGTACTATATATACAAAATCATTCAAGGACAAAGACATAAAAAAACATTCTGAAAATGTGATTTTCCTACAAAAGTACATGTAGCAGAAATTAGAGGAGAAATAGACTGAGTGCTGAGCAGATGATAGGACAAATACATCACCAAAATGTTAGCAGTGTAGCAGCCCACACATCAGCAAAGGCATGTGTTGTCCTTTACAGTAATTACTTGAAGAATAAACTGTTTGTCTGACAGGAAATCCACCCACATCTGTCTGATTAATGCAAACTGTGAGGGCTTGCAGGTAAAACAAAAAAAGTTATTTGTTGCTACAGTAGTGTTATTTTAAAATATGTCTACATTTAAAACAAAGTGAAACCGTCAGGATTTGTAGGGAAATAACTTTTTTGTCCATGATATCATTTCCAGGGACTAAAAGCCACCCATCTCACATATGTTAGAGACCATCATTTGTCAGTGGCTCTTTGCAAGTTCTTGTTGTCCAATTGTGTACCTGGCAGGCAGTAACAGGACAGAGCTGTGCCAAGAGGAGGCGTTAGGCCAGGCACGTCGTTGAATGGGAGGACATATGGTATTAGAAAGGATGGGCACTATTGATGGTTGAAGATGATGTCTTTCTTTGGTCTGGATGTATCACTTGGCTCGGATCAAAATCTATCTCTCTGTTCACGTTTGTTAAAATCGCAATCAGAGAACAGACTAATTTATTGGCCTGAAGCAATCGACCAAGAACAACAGAGCGGACATGAAATAAGCTTTTCGCTCTACATCGCACTTCTATTGCAAAATACTTTCTGACATCACAACCAGAGTCTCACGCTGTCCTCTTTGTTTTTGGATTTTTCACTTTTGTGCCATTGCTTTAACTTTCATTTATATGTGTTTTTCATAAGCGCATATTGGCTACAGGCTGCGAAATCTTACCAATTATCTGCCTGGGCTAGCTCTAAATGTGGGTATCTGTCGCCTGTCCAATTAGTGGCCAAGAAAGGAGTGAAATGTAATTGGAGGAAAAGTCTCATATGTTTAGTAATGAGTGGTGGCTGGCAGAGAAAAACAGATTTTACTTCTGTGTAAAATACTTGCTACTCTACATTTATTAACCCCGCTCCAATCAATGTAGATAAGGCTAACCATCTCATTCGTCCAATCAAATAAACCAGAAAGCTACAATCTGACTTGTCTTTTCAAAACCTTTCAGTCATCTAATCAATGTCATTTGAATAAAAAATACTTTTAGGAAAGTTAAAGTTGATTTGCATATTGTATTTTTGATGTATGTATCTGCTCTGCAAATGCTGCAATTACATGCTTTTGACTGGAGTGTCCCATGTATTTTAAACTTACAACTTGCAATAATGAATTCAGAAGGACCCAATTGATTGGCAATGTTGTGACAAATCGGAATGATATTATGCTTCTGAGGAGGAAGAGGACAGCCGTTGTACCTCTTTTTTCGCGCCATATAGCAATATAAGGTGGATAGCGATACAATGAAACTCAATACAATGAGCATCAATACATGAAATGCAACAATAAAAATAGAATCAGAATCAGAATACCTTTAATAGTCCCACAGAGGGGACATTTACATTGTTACAGCAGAAAAGAGCCAAAGACAGCTTAATGTGAAGAATGCATAAGAAAATATTAAAGATAAAATAGCAAAGTAAAAGAGGGTACAGACCTTTATATATACAGTCTATGCTCTATCTATGGTATAGACATGCCAGTTGTGATGGGCCTGATGCATGTTTTTTTAATAAAAATATGTACTGATGGCATGTGCTCTTTTTAAAAACAGGTCCCAAAATAAAGTAGACAAATCAACTATTACTATGTTAATGTTAAAGGGGACCTATCATGCCAAATGCACTTTTGTACGTCTTTTATACATGAATATGTGTCCCCGGTGTGTCAGGGAACTCACCAAGTGTCAGAAAACACAACCCTCTCTCTTTTCGTCCATACCCAAATCTCTAAAAACGGGGCTGCAACGGAGCTGATTATTATTTGAATTTTTCTGACGTCAGAAAAGGAGTGCTCCGCCTATATTGGCAACTCTCCACCTATCAGGGGAACGAGAGACCGCTCGAAAGCGCTGGAGACGCTGTAGTACATATGCCAGGCCTGTAAGTGGCGCTGTAGTCTGCCACAAAAGCAGAATCAGCCCCTGCAAAAACAGGGCTGGAAAAGAGCAAATAGAGCGAAATGATGCATGGCTAAAATGCATGATCTGTTTGGTATTTTGGAAAAAAAACTTCACAGACATGCTTTATATAGGTATGGCCTACATTATATGTTTCAAATATAGCATGATAGGTCCACTTTAAGTGAGTTGAATGTGTTGTGTCTCCTTAGACAAAGAGCCACACACAGATGCAGGATTTTAAACCACACAACGATTCTCGTAAACAACAAAGCCCCTCAAGAGAGCAGTCGCTCACAATCGAGCTTGGCATTGTCGACTGAATCCTCACCAATTTCCCTCGTGTCTGCATCCCAAGCTGTGATCCTCCCGATGGGAATAACTGTCATTCCATTGATTCTCTCCTGTGCCTCGCTGCTCCACATGTAGTTTTTTTTTTTTTTCTTGATTGGGACTGTTGTTGGAACTTGGTGAGAGGTGTTCATTTTCCCAGCTTCAGACCGCTGTCAGAACTCCCGGGGGGAAATTCTTCTGAAGTAAATTTCCGAACCATAATCACTCTCACTGAACTCAGTTACTTTGCTTTCTGACGTTTCTTATACATTTATGGAATTGATCAACTCACTACGGATCAAAAGAGTAGTGTTTAAGCCTTCTGAACTCGATAGATTGTCCTCACTATTGTCCACCACACACACACACACACACACACACACACACACACACACACACACACACACACACACACACACACACACACACACACACACACACACACACACACACACACACACACACACACACACACACACACACACACACCATAGAGGCCTACATCTAAAGAGAGATGAATAAAACAATCAGGAGACAGTAGTGTACAGTATGTTGGTCATAACAACAAAGGTAATTGGAGTTGTGGGTGCAGTGTTTAAATCCAAATGCCATGGGAAATTAAAGTTTGATGCATTCTTGGTTTAAGCTGACCATGTTCCTTGTACTGATTTAATATGTCAAGTTTCCACTGCATGGTGACATTGACACAGCTTGATTTGATTTGCTTTTAGTATCTGGTATTTTTCTCAATTAGGGTTCCCATTGCAGATCTTACCCCTTCTATTTGGTGTGATTTTCATCTGATTAAAAATTGCTTACGCTTATGATGCGAGCTTGGCTTTTTAAAATGTGTGCATTATGTATGAGAATTGTCTATCAAAATGTCTGTCAAATGTTTGTATTCATAATTATGACTAACGGGAGGGAATGCATTGTTTGACCTCTCCCTTTAGCATTGACTTGCTAGCATGCACCTTGAAAAAAAGCATTAAAAAAAGAAATGGTTGAGTATTACTTTGGAAATCCAGAAATATAGGCCTGTGTTTTATTTAATCATTACAATCCCAATTAAATCTCACTATACATTATACGTAGTTAAGTAAATAAATGATATACTGCCACAGGATCTTGAGGAAAAAGGCTGCTTTCTATTCATTGATAGTCCTCCAAAGTCCTCCAAATGAAATATTAGCACTCTGAACAGGACTTATAGTAGCCCAGTTTTCCCTTCACATAATTCCCACGGGATCAGAGAAGATCTGTCGCCCTAAAATACAGCACTAAAAGAATCTGCCGGAGCTGTATTTCTGTTTGAGCACCATTAAAGACCCCGGTGCACCCTCCTTTCATACACAGTTGTCAGTCATCTCCGCTCTCCTTTGGTTCCTTTATTCTCATTTTATGTCCTTTTTCCCTCCTGAAAATCACTGGAACGCATAGCTGATATCCTCCCAGCCGCCCAGTTATAAGGACATTTTCAATAGAGTGGTTGAAAATAGAAAGAAGTGGTAGGCAGGATGCCTCGCTACTGTCACCTCTGAGTTACAGATAAAAAAAAAACTCCTGCAAAAGCCCATGTGACCGTCAAAATAAGAGTGCAGGATTTTAAATACTTTATTTAACTGACTTTATTTATGACAAATATTAAGATAAATGTTCTTGTTCTAAGAAAATGTTTAAAGGGGCCCTCATATGCTCATTCTTAGGATTCATAATTGTGTTTTGTGCCTCTATTGAGAGATGTGTACATGCTTTAATGATCTTTCGTAAGTACCTCTTTTCACCCTCTCTTTGAAACAAGAGCCCAGTCTGCTCCGATTGGTTAGATTGCCGATTTTGTTGGATTGGTCGATCGCTTAAAGATGTTCCGCCTCTTTGCCTATCACATATAATGATTTGGAGCGCTAGTAAACATAGCAGTCCAATGGAGGCATTTCAGGTGGGGTGGGGGGCTGGGTGAGAGATCATCTGTTTGCTTGGTTTGACTCTTAAACATATTTCCTTAAGGTTTAATGTAATGTAATGAGAATTGTAAATGTAATGATTCGATCTTTTGGCTTTTCAGCCCTTTTGGTTTGTTATTCCACTCTCTAGTGTTTTACACTTGTTCAGATATTTTATATTGGAGTTGTACCCGTGCGTTCATTCATCCCGTAGCATTAAATAACATCAGTGTCAGAATGCACACCTCAGAAAAAAAGGGACACTACCATGTACTCTCTTACTGTCAAGGTATTTCTCTCCCTAAAAGATGATGTTGTACTTGCACCTTCCAATTGAAAAGTTGTCTTCTCAAGTGTGATCAGTATTTACCTACTTTTGAATTTAGTACAGATCCATTTTGAGTACTCTTAGAGAAAATTAATGGAGTTTTTGGATCCTGTTTGCCCTGTTCTTCAAACTGTTGAATTAATTTAGAGTATGCACGGCGGAATTTTAACCACTTAGTTCAAGCATCACTTTCATTCACACATTGTATCTAGTGATGTCTCTCATTTTCAGTTTCACTGCGTGAGTTAATGGTCTGGCACACAGATTATATAAATTACCAAATTAAATATTTGGACCACAGAAGAGTGGAATGTAATTAATTCAGTGTTTTTCACCACTCGAGTAACAACTTTCAACTCATTATGCAGCTAAGATCACAAAAAAACTCTTTTAACTACATCAATATTACATTTGGAAGATAGTATATCACTTGGGAATACATTCTTCATATTAATCAAAGAAAAGCACTCAAAATGTTGTGGGATGTGTTATCCTGTCTCTTTGGTTTCGTAGGGGCCAAATTAACAAAGCTTGGCAAGTCTGTGTGCGTGATCAGTGTGAATATTTGGTTGTGAAATCATGTCTGAGAGAATGGAAAAGCATGGCTGCCAAAAAAATACCATTTTGAAATAGGATAACATCAGCCGCTATGCCAAAACTTAGTAGAGAGTGGCAATTCTAGACCAATTTGACTGGGGGGGGCCAGGCTGGGGCCAGTTATTTTCTGAGAGGGGCACAATAAAAGCAGGACGAAAAAGACAAAGACAGTATGAAGTAAATGCAGTAAGAAAACAATCCAATACAGTTATTGGTACATATATTTATTTCAGATACTTATAGTTACAGTTTTTATGCTCTAATGCAGTGGTACTCAACCTTGTCCTAATCAGGAGCCACATTGACGAAAAAATATTTTTGCAAGAGCCACAATCCAAAAACGCTCCTTTCCTCCCTGAAACCTTTATGCATTTGAGAATATGGATAATAGTAATATGTTACTTAAGAATGAAAAGCATAATGTACAGTGCAATAACTGTGATTTCTTATTTTCACTGCAACCACAAAACACACAAAACAACAGATAACAGACAGCATGTTTACTGATAATCACAGTCCATATAACAGCAGATTATACACAGCAGGGGTTGTCAGAAGAGTAATGTTGACCTTACTTCACACTCAATGTGATTTCTGACACTCCTTCTGCCGCACAAGTGATTTGAAGTCGGGCTCTGCGCTGGAAACGGCGATCCGGAGGGCCTCTGTTGTGTGCTGCAGACTCAATCTGTTTCGGTTGCGACATTTTATTTTTGTGAGCGCAGAGAATGCTGCTTCACACCGGTATGTGGACGGAAACATTGAGATGATGCGTCTTGCCAGTCTGGAGATATTTGGTAGATGCCCCACCAGTTTCCAAAAGTCCACGACATCTGTAATCCGAAATTGACGCTGAAGTTCATCTGAGCTCTTTAACTCCACGAACTCCATTTGAAGCTGCACAAGTCCGAGCTGGTCGCTTATTTGCTTCATTTCATTGACTTCAATCAGGAATGGGTTTTTCACAAGTAGAAAAATATTGCTATGGTCCTTGAAGTCGTGGAATCTGGATGTGTAGTTTTGCTTGAGCTCAGTTAGCACCTCACAGAATTGAGATTGACAGGTCAGGAGAGCGTCTGCATGCCTCGCCATCACTTTCTGCACGGTGGGGAAGAAACGGTAATCAGAACCACGGACACTTTGGTCGAGTACATCCAGTTTGTCAGAAAATACTTTGACAGCCGTGTAGAGCTCATACACGGTCTTGTTTCTTCCCTGCATCTTGAGATTAAGTTCGTTCAAGTGCTGCGTAATGTCACACAGGAACGCAACAGACAGCACCCACTCTTTATCATCCAAAAAGGAAAATCGGGAAGTCTCCCCTTGGCCGACAATGAAGGCTTTCAGGGGTTCAATCAAGTCCATTAAATGTGCAAGCATACGTCCTTTAGACAGCCATCTGATCTCGGTGTGTAACACCAAATCTCCATAGTGAGTGTCAAACTCCTCACACAGCAGTTTAAAATTTAAGTGGTTTCTTGCACGGGCCCTGATATAATTAACCACTTCGATTACATTTGCCATCACTTCATTCAGACATTTGAACTTAGCAAACAAGGCTTGTTGATGCACAATACAATGGTATGTGAAAATACCCTCAGCAGCAACCCCGCCGTTTTTAAGCGTCTCTTTCAGCAAGGCCACGGCTCCGTTCCTCTTACCAAGCATCGCCGGTGCGCCATCTGTCGTGAATGCTGTGATTTTTTCTGGGCCAATGTTAAACTTCTGTAATGTTTCCAGCACAGCGTTTTTTATTTCAATGCCCGTTGTTCCATTTTTCAGTGAAACCATGTCAAGCAGTTCCTCTGTAATGTCAAGCTTACTGTTGACCCCCCGGATAAAGATTAGTAATTGTGGCGTGTCATTGACATCCAAGCTTTCGTCCATTGCAAGGCTGACAAACCCAGCGGATGACAGTTTGTCCTTAAGAGTATGTGCAATGTTCTCTGAAATGTCTGATGCCCTCCTAGCTACAGTAGAATCCGACAGTTGCATTTTTTTGGCCTCTCGTTCCAGGTCATTTTTCTCAGGAAACAACGTTGAACAAGCCAGCAGTATGCAGTCCTTCACCATTTCTCCATCAGTATATGGCTTCATCTTTTTCATCAGTTCATGTGTGATTTTGTAGGATGCCTCTGTCGCTCTTTCACTCGTATTAGTGTGGAAAAAGTTTTTTTGAGCAGTTCGGTTCTGTTTGAGTCTAGCCAGCTTTTCCGCCCTCAGCTCTCCACCTTTCGGAAAGTCGGTACTAAACTTCGGGTGTTTTGTGTCGTGATGGCGCTGCAAATTGGACCTTTTTAAATTGTGAAATGATGTTGTCACAAAGCAGGCAGGTGCATTTTCCCGAACCGGTGGAGACGAAGAAAAACTCCAGTTCCCAGTCCTCTTTAAAGGTTCGATATTCCTCTTCATATTTCCGTTTAGTCGTAGCCATTTTTGCATAGTGCTGTATAGTTTTCCCAGTGTGACGTAGCAATTATCTCGCGCGAAACAATCAGAGCGCGAAACCTGACATAATATTTGATTGGCTATTCAGAGGGGGAGGGGCGACGACTGATGTGTGACTTGTGAGTGATAATGAAATGTTGATGAATTCTTCTGACTTTGTTTTTCGTTTTTCAAAGATTTATTTTTTATTTTTTATTTTTTAAGTGGGACTTAAAAGAGCCGCAGTTAGTCTTAAAAGAGCCGCATGCGGCTCGAGTATCGCTGCTCTAATGGGTACGACTAGAATGACAAATAACGTTAGTTCCGCCTATTCTGTCAGCCAAGAAATCGTTTAATCATAAACTTTTCATTTTCAGGGGGACCACAGGGGGTTCCAAAGTCAGTGTTACGGGGGCACTGCCCCCCCCCCCAGAACCGCCCCCGTTGATGAGTTGTTTGTTATTAATCATTTTTGATTAATTGGACATGTTCCAAACACTGACATTTAATTATAGGTTTTTAGGTGACAAACATGGCTGACTGTTCACACAATTGAGTAATGGAAGTTATAATTGAATCATCACAGTAAGGTAGAACTCGCACCATGTTTTCTGTATCCCTGCTATTAATGTACATTATGAGCTGTTGTAGCTTGACTGAAACATTTAAAGAATATGGGCACGAGATGTTATCAATACTGCAGTGCTGATAACTCAGTTTGACTTTGTTTTCCAATCATGGTGTCCACATCATCATCAAATAACTGCTAGAAGAGTGGGCAGGTGTAAAATAGATTATGTCTTCCAGCCCAGCCGACAGCAGTCTGCCAAATGTGTCTATTTTTCTCTTGAAGTTAATTCAAAGCTTTTCTCTTTAGATACAGAATGGTTGCATAGAATAACTGCCTATCTCTGAAGACTTGCCCTGGAGTGCACATTGACTCCATTCCCACATGTCTTGGCAGAGCAATAGGCTTATTGAAGAGTAGAATACTATTTCTTCCTGGGTGCCAATTGTTTCTCACTCAGAGGTTAAGCATTACGCCTTGAGCCTTTCTCTGATCTATCACAAACTTAATTGTGGCAGATCAACAAAGATTGAAATCATTTTCTTTTATACCACATTCACATCGAGGGATTTATGAAAAATATCCATGTTGAAAAATGTGTGCAAATTTAATGCAACTCTTCAAAAATGAATTTGATATGTGTTCGAATTGGGAGCAGTGATATAATATTTATATTCTCTAGTGTTTTTCTCAGTTCATATCAATATTTAATATTCAAAAGCAATACCCTGTAGGATTTCTAAATATATTAGTGATTACTATTGTATGTTATTACCATGTTCTCCTCTTTTTGAACAAGGTTGAATTAAAATACAGACAGGCGCGTCTTCCTTTTGCTTATTTCTGTCCTTTGTTCTACTATGTCTCATTGTCTCATTAAGAAAACGTATGAAAAGTACATTTGAGGATAGGATTCAAAGAAAACATTTGGAATATTTTACAGGCACATTTAAAAGGCTCAAAGTGCCTTATGACACATCACAAGTTAAAAATAAACATCAAGAAATGAAATTTTATCAAGTTAATCGTCACAAGCAGGTCACATGTATAATGGTACAAATACAATAAAATAAATAATGGTTTCTCTCTGACGGATAAGACACAAGACAACTGAATCGATGCAACAATATAAAATATAAAACCCCATAAAACAAAGTGAACATATAGGTAAAAAAAAAAGAAGATAATAGTAAAAATAAATACCACAATTCTACTAAAGGATTAAGAAATAAAAAATACCAACGTACAAATCAATATTGCTATTGAAGCATGTTAGATTAATAAACTAAGATAAAATCCTTTAAGACCTATAAAATAAATAAATAATATTATAAAGGTAGGTAAATAATAAAGACTAAAATAACATTTAAAATGGGGGGTTGCTAATCTAAAAAGATGTGTCTTTAGCTGGTGTTTACATCCATACTTATAGCTTATACTCTATGTGTACTGCCTAAAATATTTTTGACTTTGACTCATTCAAGTTTATTTTTGTTAGTTCATTCAACTCACACAAGCTGCACCATCTGTAAGCTGGACCAGCCTACGGGGTGCTTATCTGGAGCTGGGACCTGCGTGGCTGTCTGCGCCCAAAACTCTGCAAGCAGCAGCAGCAGCAGGATGTCCTTTTCTAATGAGGCAGTCGAAAATAACAAAATGCATGATTCCTGACTCAATCCAACCAATAACCTCAAATTCAAATTCCAGACTTGACCTGAACCCTGATTTAAATAGCTATGTACGCTCTGTTAATTGAAGAATTAAGTATTCTGTCCAGTAGCCTATTTACCGCCGAAATTACGAAACCTTTTGCTGGCGACTCTAACTTTGGATAGTTAGCCTATAGCTAAATATTATGGAGACACATTGTTAGAGGTATATTCCAGTGAATTGAGGCCCTGTTAAAAGTTGAGAGGGGCATTTTAAAACCTCAAACTTTGTTCTATTTACTCATATTACAATTTGGTAAATTTATTTTCTTGCAAACACACACTCTGGATTGTTTGAACATTGTTTTGTTGCATAAAACATGAACAGAGTTATTTCATGTTCCTAGTCTCATTGTCATTGATGAGTTGCTTGAACGCAATCATGCATTTTGTATTTTCATGCTAATCATCAAGAGCTTCTGACTGCACCTGGACAATTTAAACGCCCCTCAGCAAACTCTTGGTACAAATTACAAGTAGATTTGTTTGCATTTTTGGTTTGACAGTGTGAGAGCATTGCTTGACTTGTATTTTAAAATTGTAGCCTGTTATTAGCCATGACACTTGATTGGCAGCAAATTAGTACCAACAAATGGTGATACACTGCATAAGAGTAAGACTGGAACACCCAATGCACATACTCAATTAGTTTCAGTGGGACTTCTCAAATATTTAATCTTGGTGAATAAATATATTTTGATTCTAGTATGGAAATGCAGGGACTATTGCCAATCTAATGAAGCAAGGTGGCTTTTACCCAACAAAAAAGATAAACAAAGTTACATGGTATCTTACAATCCACACCAGTGCTCTTTGAAAAGAAATATCAATGCAGAAATTGATTATTGTCATCCCCACTTACTGAATAAATGCTTGGTCCCCTAACATGTCCAAATATCTAAATAGGTGAAAGTAAGAATACCAACTCCCGCTAATCTCTCTAACTCTAACAAACCCTTTGGGAAAGAACAGGAACTAAAGGGATAACTCTAAATATCAAAAAATTCTCATTTTGACATAAAGCTTTAGGTCAGTTTCTACTTGGCTACAACACCAATAATATCAGCGGCATATAGATATATAGATGTATACTTCTATCTATCTACTGTATAGTGTATGCCACTGATATTATTGGTGTTGAATATATATATATACACACTCTAACATAGACAGTTCCCTTAAAGTCACACAGCTTTTAAAATGAGGTGCAAAAGAGTGCTTCTAGTTCTTTTTAGTCTAACATTTTACACATGTACTGCTATATGGGGTTCAGCACCAAGTTAGTTGGTTTTCTGATGAAAAGTCTGCATTTTCTCACCTTTCTCGGAGCATACAGTCTTATTCTTCAACTCAATCTGCTCCCATTTTTGAAAAAAGCATTAATAGAAAGCAAAGTGTTGTACTACAGTTGCTCTCACAAGATACACATGCATAACATCCATTTACCTTGCTGACATAGCTTTGTCTTTGTCTTTATTAGGATCCCCATTAGCACTAGCATGCATGAGCATTGGCTATTCTTCCTGGGGTCCTCACACACTCAAAACATACATAAACATACATACAACAAAATTAAAACAAAACAAAATTAAAACAAAACAAAACAGCTCATCATTGCATGCAATTTACAGTGAAATGAAGTGAAAACTAAAATGGTCATCCATTTATCGCCATCCTAAGGCCAAACAAAAGTAAATACAAATAAGTTTACATCATAATATATGCATACATAGCCACAGGCACAGTTCAAATGTACTTTATAATACTTAAATAATTTTTTAGCAACCTTTTGAAATGTACTTGAGAATGTTCCTGAATGATGTGAACCGGTAAAGAGTTCCAGCTGATCATGGCTCTGTAACTGTTTTCTGTCCCATATTTGATTTAGATTTGGGTAATACAAACCTTCCTTCTATTGTATGTCGTGTTTGATAGTTATGTTGTGCATATTGCGCTATAAACCTTTTTGATAATATATCTGGTGAGTGAGTCACTGTAATATTTCTGACAAAATGTAATAAAATATAAGTTGACCTCTGTCTGACAGTTAACCATTTCAATGTCTCCAGCATTTCAGTGACTCTGGTTCTGTAGGAGCACTGCAGTGCACATCGTGCTGCCTTATTTTGTGCTACTTGTAGTTTGTTTAAATCTTTTTCAGCAGCACTAGACCATATAACCAAACAATAATCAAGCTGCGACAGAACCAAAGCATCCAAAACTTGTCTACTGACATCCATAGGAAAATATTTTACAATTATTTTTACAACTGACACACCCCTTCCCATTTTACATGCAACATTATCAATTTGTTTAGACCAAGATAATTTATGATCCAGGGTTATACCTAGCAATTTTGTCTCCTTGACCTGTTCAATTTCAATATGGTTTAAATGTAGTTGCAATTTTGGTTCACCTTTTAACTGATGATTTGATCCTATTAATAACGATTTTGTTTTTCCCGCCTTAAGTACCGACTTCTTATTTATGACCCACTCTGATATCAGTAGTAGATCTTTATTCATAACATTTGTCAACTCTCTTTTAGTTGATGCTGCATAATATATTGTTGAGTCATCTGCATACATTACAATTTTAGCTTTTTCGAACACTAATGGTAGGTCATTTGTAAAAATAGAAAATAAAAGTGGTCCCAAACAACTACCCTGAGTTACTCCACAAATGACTGTTTTCATCTTTGAGAGACTTCCATTAAAAAAAATACAGTTTGACTTCGATTTGTCAGGTAACTTTCTAACCACCTCAGCGTTTCAATTAAAAAAATTAAAACCATATTATTCCAGCTTGTGTAATAACAAAGAATGGTCAATGACATCAAAAGCAGAACTAAAATCAAGTAGTACTGCACCCACTAACTTCCTATTATCTAGTTCGCCCATCCAGTCATCTGTCATTTGTGTTAAAGCGGTGCATGTGGAATGGCCAGGTCTGTAAGCATGTTGATACACAATATTAAGTTTGTTACCTTCAAAGTATTTTTGTATGTGATTGAAAATTATTCTCTCCATTATCTTTGCTAATGCTGGTAATAAACTTATTGGACGGCTATTTGTACCAGAAAATGGTCCAGCTGGATTTTTTGCAAGTGGAATAATTTTTGCTATTTTCCATGCCTGTGGGCAAATACATTTATCAATACTCAAATGTATAATATGACAGATAAGACTCTGCAACAAAATTAGCAACATATCTAAGAAATGTACCAACTAAATTATCCACTCCTGGTGGTTTATCATTACATTTACCTAGTAGACATTCAACATCTGTAATTGCCACTTTTTCTATTTTAAATGTACACTTCTTATTTTTCATAATTAAATCCTTTATTAGAAATGTGGAGTTACTATTTATAGTTTGATTCATATTTCTCCTCAAATGTTTTACTTTATCAAGAAAAATAATCATTCAGATGATTAGCAATTTGTACTGGTTTTGTCAAAAATGTCCCATCCACCTCAAGATATGTTGAGGTGGATTTCGGCTTACGGCCCATCATGCCATTCACTAAACTCCACAGTTTTTTCTTGTCACCCTTTATCTCTTTAATTTTATTTCCATAATACAACTGCTTTTTATTTGTATTTAATACTGTAACATAATTCCTTAACCTTCTATAAATTTGCCCATCTGACTCATAACTTGATGAGAGAGCTACATTTTTTGCATCATCTCTTTGTTTCATTAGATCCTTTAATTCCTCATCTAACCAGGGTGCTCTAAAGTTCCTTACAGTCTGCTTTCTAAGTGGAGCATGTTTATCAATCACCTGCTTAAATAACAAATTAAAGACATCAAGAGCATCATCCGGATCGACTTTCTCAAAAACATGTTTCCAACATATCTTTTGAACATCCTGTATAAATGACTCTTCACTAAAATATTTCATTGATCTCCTCACAATTACTTTTGGTCCAGCTTTTTGCACCTTTGTCTTTCTCACGATAATTATTAAATTATGATTAGAACACCCTACTGGAATTGATATTGCCTGAGAACATACATGGCTAAAATTAGTAAATATATGATCAATACAAGTTGCACTTTTTGACCCATCTTTCTTTATGCATATCCTAGTAGGTTTAGTCACCATTTGTACCAAGTTACATGTATTAATTATTGTCTGCAGCTTGTTTTTAAGGGCACAGTGCAAAATATTCCAGTCAATATTTAAATCTCCGATAAAATAAATCTCTCTGTCAAGATCACAAACTTTATCTAACATTGCACATAATTTGTCTAAATAAATTAAGTTTGCATTTGGAGGTCTGTAAAAACATCCTACCAACAAAGTTTTCAAGTGAGGTAAATTAATTTGCAACCAAAGTACTTCAATATCAGCAGACATCAAATCATATCTCACTTTAGCTGATATTTGCTTTTGAATGTATACTGCCACCCCACCCCCATATGCATTCCTGTCCTTTCTAAATATTCTATATCCATCAATATCCACAGCAGCGACATTAAATGTGTCATCTAAGTGAGTTTCAGATATTGCTAACAAATGAATACCACATGATAATATTTTCTCTATCTCAGACACTTTATTTCTTAGACTACATATATTTATATGAGCCAATTTAAACCCTTTACTTGGTAACTTATTCAACATTAAGATGGCAATTTAAATGTTATCTCTTTTTCACTTCCTATCAAAATGAGAGCTGAACTAAAACATACATGTAACACAATTTCAACCACACACACCATCACATACATAACCCAACATTTATCTGCACATAGATTGCTATAAATGTGCATACACACTCGCTCAATTAGACGAGCCTCCCGGTAGCTCCCAAACATTTTTTAATGAATAGTATGAAATAGATTCATGGTAATGTCTCGCAACACTAGATCTAATCAATACATCAACATTACATTTTAGGAGGAATGAACAACAATAGAGACAAGTTATAATTTGTCTCTATTCAAAATCTAATAAACATAAATTCATACTCGCAGATGATGAAGTAAATAACTTCAAATAAATTAGTAGATAACTCATAGACCAGTGATAATTGGCCTACAAAAAAATAAAACAATTGTGGAAATCACCAAAACTGCAACAATTTCCATTTTCATAATACAATTAATTTCTTCTCCTATAGGCCTATGTATAATCATACCATCTATCAGGTCATGTCAATCAATCATTTCCCACCTTCATTTCTGGTTTGAACTGAAAGCTGATTTGAAATTGAAGTGGTTTATGAGGGCAACTATTGAATAGTGGGTAGTGAGAGTAGTAGAGTCCTGACTTCTGCAAAAATATCTAGGAGTGATTTTTCATATTAGGTTATTCTTTCCTATAAAGGTTAGATATATCTCATGGCAAATACATCTCAAAATAAGACATTTGTATTCATCCTGCTACAAAAAGGTCATCTTGTTTACGTCAACTGTCCAATGGCAGCCACAGATTGCGTCAGAAAGACATTTTTTTCAAATGTCAGTCTCCATTGTTTTTTTGCTTTTAATTGATTTTTGTTTTCATATTGAACATTTTGCTAGGTTTGTCCAATATCAATCAATCAATGTTTATTTATATAGCCCAATATCACAAATGTTACATTTGTCTCAGTGGACTTCACAGTTTGTACAGAATATCAGTATGACACTACGACACCCTCTGTCCTTAGACCCTCACATCGTACAAGGAAAGACTTCCAGAGAAAACCCACAGTTTAAAGGGAAAAATGGGAGAAACCTCAGGGAGAGCAACAGAGGAGGGATCCCTCTCCCAGGACGGACAGACGTGCAATAGATGCCGTGTGTAAATTGAAAAGATAATACATTTGCAACATAGGTAGTCCAAATGTTTGGAAATGAATGTGTGTGTATAATAGCAAGATGAATCCACAAGGATATCCATCCAGCGCTTATGATATGCCTGTAGGACACGTTTAAAACAGCAGCCTTATATCATTGTTTAAAATGTAATCATAGGACAAGTACTGTATTAAGGGCCAAAACTAAATGTATAACTAAATTGTCCCTTGGCCATCTTCGAACTGTGTAGCATAGACTGCGGGAAGAAAATATAAGCTGCCATTTAATAATTGCCTTGAGCTGTAATACTGTTTATTTAGCAATCAGAGGCTTTAACCCAAAATTGTTGATGAAGTTGTCAGATTTATTTATTATGGTGCAGAAAGTTACACTATTGGTAAATGAAATTAAATATATATACATATTATTTGTAATTGACAAATAAATGCTTGAAAAACGTAATCAGTGGATTTGTAATATCATTGATTGAAACAAAATTGTGAATAAAAGATATGGCAAACTAGAGATGGCAATTTGATGAAACGCAAAGGGCTTAGACTTTGTGGAGGAAAGAAAACTCTCTGAGAAAACTCATTGCTATGCTCTGCATGTTCTCATCATATGGAAATCGGTGTCACGACTGACAATTCATTGGAAAATTCACTCAAACCAAAAATAAATCTCAAAGTCTCCCTAATATAAACCTCCTCCCTATTCCTCCTTGTTGCTGTGCTCCTTACTTGATACTTTTCTTATCCAAGGACTGGCGGATGCTCAAAGACACTTTAGTCAAGTCGGCCAACATTAGCATCATTACTGCTCATATCGGGTGAACTGAAAACGACTAATATATTTCAGGAGGCTGACATTATCCTTTAATAATATGAGGTCTTCTTACAGGTCTTTCAGTCTTATTGCATATCACAAAATACTAATTCACTATTGTGTATTCCGTTTGCTTGTTGTTAAACCGATGCCTTCTTTCATACCCAGGTGCTGCCTCTTCCTTTTCCCCTTTCATCTTTATCACATCCTCCTCCCTCTTCCTGTAGAGTCATCCTTGATGATTTCCACTGCTGATGTCTAACCAAGTCAATTAGAGGCAAACTTAGAAGGTTGGTTTAGCAATGGAGTCAGGATCACTTGAAGACCCAGTGTCGATGATTCATTGAAGAAATAACATCAGGAATAACTCTGTATACCCTAAAATATCCTAATTAGTTTGCTCTCTCCTGCTGTCACACATGCAAGCACACATATATACCATTATTCCAATTAAATATTATATACTATGATGGAGTGGCAAAGAAATATCCAAGTCATAGTCTGACACAGATGTTATGGGAGTCTTAATGGTAAAATGTCAGATGAGTAACTGATGTAAGACAGCCTCATACATCAATGTGTCAGTGTTTACTCTCCATCTTAAACTTGAGGATGAAAGGAATACTGTGTAATATATATTTTCTCCATTTTTGGGCCTAGGAAGATGAGACTTTGGTATTACAGCATCCAAATCAAGGTTTAAAGGTTGCAGTATGTCATTCAGCATCTTAACTTCCCTTGCTGTTAACAAGCTATGAAACACTGATGTAACTTTCAATCAGCTGTCAGTCATCCCCTTCCTTAAACCATTTACATTTTATTTAAAACTCATGCTATTGCATCTGTCTTGCTCATGCAACCATTTCTGGAAAACAAACATCAATTCCAGTAGCACGGAAGAAAACTTTTGTCCATGTTTAAAGCATGATGCCTGAAGTACTAATGCACATACTTGCCAACCTTGAGACCTCAGAAATCGGCATTTCAAAACCAGTGGGGGTGCTAGTGGATCGCCGGAGCTGTTAGATTAACATTAACATGCTTATTGTCGATTCTTGTTCTGTGACACCCTCTTTAGACTTTCAGTTGCGCGCGCTACTAAAGAGACGCGCTACCACGGAAACCAAACAATGGTGTAGCTGTATTAAAGTCTGAGTGGAAAGAGTCGTGATTTTGTCAGAAATCGGGAGAAATGCGGGACAAATATGACCACGGGAGAAAACCGGGAGAGGGCTATGAAATCGGGAGTCTCCCGCGAAAATCGGGAGGGTTGGCAAGTATGCTAATGCAGCACAAGTCATTTCAGTCATCAAAGTTCGTTATTGCAGTTTTCTGAATCTACTTTCCACTGTGACCAATATTACCCGCCCAAAGTGAGGCACACAAGAAGAATATGTCATATCAACACTGTTCCTCCAGGAATTTTAAAATAGTTTGTTTTTAGTTTATCTTTCCTGTTTTATTTTTGAAGTTTTCTCAAACGTTGTCTTTATTTCCTGTCTTTGTGTGTTTTCCCAGCTCGTTCTGATTGTGTGACCTGGGACCTCATGTATAACGCCGTGCGTAGGATTGCCGTGGGAAGGTTGCTTACGTAGTAGAAATCCGAAAAATAGGTCCATAAATGTTCCGCCACTTTCCGATTCACCAAACATTGCGTACCGGCGAGGAAAGTGCGTACAGCACTTCCTGCGCCGGTTTCCCTTTATCAATCACAAGCGACTCGAAATGCGGTGCAGCTTTTGCGGGCTTCACGTAACGCCCATATTTGCCTATAAATAGTCAAAGAAACGCCCTTTCATTCCTTCATTTTTGACTGATTGCATGGAGAAGATCGCAGGAAATGACAACAGAACAGCTAAAAAAAACATCTCACACCGTGTCAGAATTTGGTTATTTCGGGGAGGTCGAGATAAATCATATTGTTTGGTGGATGCAGTTTGAACCAGAGTAGCAGCATGGAGGTCGGATCGTCACCAAAATAAATAAATAAGTGGTCCGAAAAAGGTTAATGACAAAAAAAATACACATAGCCTTCCTCAGGCAGTGTGTTTGTACCGGGGACAGGAGACCCCCCCCTTGATGAGAAACTGTAAGAAATGATAGGGGAGTCCCTCCGGAGTGGAGTCATGACGACTGGATCTGAATTATGTTTTTGTATTTGGTGGTTTGTGTCCCAGCTGTCGATCAGCTGTGCGCAGCGTCTCCACTGCAGCCTGTGCATCTCAACCCCCCCCCCCCCCCCCCAACTCTATATCCACCAGTTAAAGGAAATACAACTAATGTGCTGTGTTATATTAGCTGTACAATTTACCACATGTGGTGCTCTTAGTTTCCATACCTCCTGTGTTTTACGAGCGACTTATCAAGTCTTGGCAAACGGCATAAAACACGATTAAACATGTATTAAACATATATAAAACCATGCTTGTATCTACAACCTATAAAAATGCAAAACGGCTTCAGTTTAGACGTAATTTTGTCCTCCTGCTTACCGCATCATTTAGGAGAAAACATTTCATAACATTAACACAACTTACTCGAGGTGGTTTTAAATAACATATCCGTATTTATTTATTTCTCCCAGTTATGTTTTTGTGTGCACTGAGGAGTCTCAAACAGGCGTTTGTTAAATCATTTTAAGATTGGCTTTAATCAATGTTTGAAAATGAATTCTTCATATATGATAAATGAGAGGTAACATTTTATTTATGGTATTATTAGTGTGCATCCAGACTCGGTGAGGACACTATCGATACTGACTCAGCAATCACTGTAAGTTATATTCTTGTTTAAATAGACTTCTCTGTTTCATTTATTCTACTCTGTATAATTGTTCTGTAGTTATTGTAGCTAAAACGGCGATTTCTGAGAGATTTTAAAATCTCAGATCTGCTCTAGTCCAGCAGCTGTAACTCAGGTCTCAGTGAGTCACGCCCCTCAAGTGTGCATTCCAAGAGGTCGGAAGACTCTGCTGATTGCGTGAAGTGCAAAACGCTTCCCAGCCGAAAAACATTTTAAATAGCGCATTTCAAATCAGAATAACTGAGTGTGCATCCAGACTCGGTGAGGACACTATCGATACTGACTCAGCAATCACTGTAAGTTATATTCTTGTTTAAATAGACTTCTCTGTTTCATTTATTCTACTCTGTATAATTGTTCTGTAGTTATTGTAGCTAAAACGGCGATTTCTGAGAGATTTTAAAATCTCAGATCTGCTCTAGTCCAGCAGCTGTAACTCAGGTCTCAGTGAGTCACGCCCCTTAAGTGTGCATTCCAAGAGGTTGGAAGACTCTGCTGTCGCCCATCAGCAGAAAATAGTTAACTAATTACTGCGGCGTGCCCCCAAAGCTGTGAGAACTGAGCAATCAGGTATCCATCTTAGGTTGCGTTTTCCTGGAGCGTCAGCTTCAGCGTCAGCCAGACGAAGACTGACAAAGACATTAAGAGTCCTGTGGGAGTCTAAGACTGACAAAGACATTAAGAGTCCTGTGGGAGTCTAAGACTGACAAAGACATTAAGAGTCCTGTGGGAGTCACGTGGGAGGCAAAGAGGAGGCAAATCCTACTCTGATTGCGCCAAGTATCGCTGGTGTTATTTAGTTTTATTCAATTCTCTTGGGTTCTCTAGCCCCTCATGCTATAATCATGTGTATTTTCTGCATTCCTGTTCATGTGTCTTCTCGCAATTATCACTGGCCCCGTGTTTCTCCTAATCGATTTCACCGGCCTGCTCTCGTCTATCCCACATGCTCCACTGAGATCCAACATCTCGTTTCAGGGGGCCTGTGGAACTGCCAGTCAGCTGTCCCTAAGGCTGACTTCATCTCTGGCTACGCTTCCCTGCAGTCTCTGGATTTCCTTGCTCTCACGGAGACCTGGATAAATCCATCCAACACATCCACCCCAGCAGCTCTCTCCACAGCATATTCCTTCTCCCATACACCCAGACCCTCTGGCAGAGGAGGTGGCACTGGTCTCCTGCTCTCTCCCAAATGGAGCTTTTCCCTCTTCAAGCTACCTAATTTCACTCCTTCTACCTTTGAATTCCATGCCGTCACAGTAACCCATCCTATACAATTAACCATTGTTGTTCTCTACCGTCCACCAGGCGCCTTGGGGGACTTCTTGGAGGAGTTAGATAATCTCCTCTCACACATCCCTGAAACTGGCCCTCCCGCTGTACTTCTCGGAGATTTCAACCTCCAGACAGGGAAGATATCTGAACTAACATCTCTGTTAACCACCTTTGCTTTCTCACTGTCTCCATCCCCACCAACTCATAAAGCTGGCAATGTCCTTGATCTCATATTCTCAAGGAACTGCTCTACTTCTAACCTCTCTGTAAACCCGCTCCACACATCCGATCACTTCTTCATTTCATTCTCTCTACCCCTTTCCAAACATAACAACCTAATCTCTTCTAACTCTGCTCCTGTCCGCCGTAACCTCCGTTCCCTCTCCCCCTCTACCTTTGCCTCATCGGTGCTCTCAGCCCTCCCTTCCTCTGACTCGTTCCAACTCCTGCCTCCAAACGCTGCTGCAAAAACTCTCCTCTCTACTCTCTCATCCTCTCTGGACTCTCTCTGTCCTCTCACATCGCGGCCGGCTCGTCAGTCCCCTCCTGCTCCCTGGCTAAATGACGCACTGCGTGCTAATAGAACCATCCTTCGGGCAGCAGAGCGGAAATGGTGGAAATCCAAACACCATGACGACCTCCTAACTTATCAGGCTCTCCTCTCCTCTTTCTCTGCTTCCATCTCTCAGGCAAAAAGCACTTTCTTTCAAGATAAGATCCAATCTTCCTATTCCAATCCCAAAAAACTATTTTCTATCTTCTCCACCCTCTTGGACCCTCCCAAAGCACCTCCCCCCTCCTCCCTTCTGTCAAGCGACTTTGTTAACCACTTTGAAAAAAAGGTTGATGATATTCGCTCTTCCTTTTCTGACTCACCTTTACTCACCGCTGGGTCACCAGACCCTCCCTTCACCCACACACTGACCTCCTTCTCCCCTCTCTCTCCAAGTGAGGTTCTTACCCTCGTTACCTCTGCCCGTCCTACCACCTGTTCTCTGGACCCTATCCCCTCAAACCTCCTTCAGACTATCGCTCCTGATATTCTACCATTTCTCACCCATTTCATCAACACTTCTCTAACTTCTGGTCACTTTCCAAACAGTCTCAAGGAGGCAAGAGTAAACCCTCTCCTTAAGAAACCCACTCTCAATCCGTCTGATGTTATTAACTACAGGCCCGTCTCTCTCCTCCCGTTCCTGTCTAAAACACTTGAACGCGCTGTCTTTAAACAACTCTCCTGTTATCTCCATCAGAACAACCTTCTGGATCCGCACCAGTCTGGTTTCAAGGCAGGTCACTCAACAGAAACTGCTCTCCTTGCTGTCTCTGATGAACTGCACACTGCTAAAGCAGCCTCCCTCTCCTCTGTCATCATCCTTCTGGACCTGTCTGCTGCATTCGACACAGTGAACCATCGGATCCTCCTTCGCACTCTCCAAGAACTTGGAGTTTCAGGCACTGCACTTTCCCTCCTCACCTCATACCTCAACGACCGCACCTACAGGGTTACTTGGAGAGGGTCCGAGTCCGACCCTTGTCAATTAACTACAGGGGTCCCTCAGGGCTCGGTTCTTGGTCCCCTCCTCTTCTCCCTGTACACAAACTCGCTCGGGTCTGTCATTAGCCCGCATGGTTTTTCATACCACTGCTACGCTGACGACACCCAACTAATTCTGTCCTTTCCCCGCTCAGAGACCCAGGTTGTCGCACGCATCTCTGCTTGCCTAGCAGACATCTCTCGGTGGATGTCTGCTCATCACCTCAAGCTCAACCTTGACAAGACTGAACTGCTCTTCCTTCCGGGAAAAGATTGTCCCACTCTTGACCTAACAATCAACATCGGCACCTCTATTGTTTCCCCGACTCAGACTGCAAGGAATCTGGGTGTGGTCCTAGATAACAAATTGTCCTTCACTGCAAACATCGCTGCTACAACCCGCTGCTGCAGATACACGCTTTACAACATCAGGAGGATACGTCCCCAGCTGACCCAGACATCAGCGCAGATTCTGGTCCAGGCTCTCGTCATCTCACGCCTAGACTACTGCAACTCCCTCCTGGCTGGTCTACCTGCATGTGCCATCCGACCTCTGCAGCTCATCCAGAATGCAGCGGCTCGTCTGGTCTTCAACCTTCCCAAATTCTCCCACACCACACCGCTCCTCCGCTCCCTTCACTGGCTTCCAGTAACTGCTAGAATCCACTTCAAGACACTGGTACTTGCGTACCATGCTGTGAATGGATCTGGCCCTTCCTACATCCAGGACATGGTTAAACCGTACACCCCAGCACGTGCACTCCGCTCTGCATCAGCCAAACAGCTCGCTGCACCCGCACTGCGAGGGGGACCCAAGTTCCCGTCAGCAAAAACACGTGGGTTTGCTATCCTGGCTCCAAAATGGTGGAATGAGCTCCCCATTGAAATCAGGACAGCAGATAGCTTACACATCTTCCGACGCAAACTGAAAACTCATCTCTTTAGACTCCACTTCGAGCGATAGAATTACTAACAAAGCACTTATATACTAATAAAGGGCTGGCTTTCTAAATGCCAGTTGAGTAGCACTTGAAATGTTTGGCTCTATGAAACCTGATGTACTTATATGATTCTGTTTTCTTAAAGGTTGTATCTTCCTGGTCGAATGCACTTATTGTAAGTCGCTTTGGATAAAAGCGTCAGCTAAATGCAATGTAATGTAATGTAATGTAACATATTTCTCTCCATTCCTTCTGCCAACGGTGTCGCAGTTTCTCGTCTCTCCGTTTTTTGGGCTTAGTGCGTACGCATGGGTTAAGGCCCAGATACACCGGCCCGACATCGGCAGTAAATGGGAGTCGGGCCGAACATGGGCGTGGGCACGCCCTATTCGGAGTGGTGTGCGCCGCACCGTCGGGTCTTTTCTGCCGACCTGACGCCTTTTCTTGCCGATCGGCGTCGGGAACACCACCGGAAGTCGGACAAAGGGATAACACTGATTGGCTGTTCAGCTAGCGAATCAGTGCATGAGAAGCGTTAACGGAAGTGAGGGAGGTAAACAAATGATTTAAAATGGAAGATGGAACACACACCAACGGCTATTTCACCTCATCGGTTTATAGAGCTCCTGTTCGTTCATGTTTTCAATGGACGAGAGTGAAAATGGAAAGAAAAACGCTATTTGTTGTTTGTTTATATCACAGTCTGTTCTTCCTCTCTGTCTTCCGGTTGTTCCAGTTGTTGCCTCTTTTGAATGATGAATACACACTACTGCCGCCTGCTGGTAAGGAGAGTTATTGCCACTCACGCATTTGCAGTTCATACGTGCTCGGCTCGGATTTGCGGTGTGTTACAGTGCGCGAAGTCGGCAAATACGCAGGAGGGTCCGGCGACGCAACAGTCGGTGTCGGCGTCGGCGTCGGCGACTTCTCAACTGTCGGGCCGGTGTATCTGGGCCTTTAGAGTTTGCGTGGAGGACCGCACATTTTTCCGTCAAGTTAGTATTTTATAAATCCCAAACATTGCGTAGAAACTGGCGTACGCCATTTTTTGAGCGTATATCCCTTTATAAATGAGGCCCCTGGGCCTTATTATTTTCACCTGTTCCCCATTAGCCCTGCATTTATCCGCCTTCCTCTCCTCCTCCACCTGCACTTTATCCCCTCATTAGTTCAGTTTATATTTGGGTACTGGCTCTGTCCTCAGTCATTCTTGGTTTCTTGTTTGTCGTGTTCTAGGAAATTATTTTCTTGCCTTGTCTGAACCAAGCCTAAAGTAAATGTATTTTCTGTTCCAGTTGTCTTAATTTGGGTCCAGCCAGATCTACTCTCAGTGCCAGGTAAGTTCAAACCTATTAGCTTGTTTGAATTAAAACTATAATTTGATGTTCAGCCATGTTGGCATATGGAGTGCTGCAATGTCAGATTTGGATCCAGACTAAAATACCTTAAAGTTTTGCTCAAAATACCAAACAGATCACCCATTTTAGCCATGCCTCATATCCATCTATTTCACTTCCTGTTTCAAAAGTGCTGATTAAGGGTATAAAGCTTTAAAAAAAAAAAAAAAAAGGAAATAGATTTTTTTTAAAAGAAGGAGGGGGCTGAGCTCATGCGGGACCCGGCAGCTACTGTTTAAACCAGTGGTTCTCAACTGGTCAGGCCTCGGGACCCACTTTTTACTTGTTCAATACATCGCGACCCAACATTTTGAAGCACTCAAATCTATTCAACAAAAAATCGTGCTGTAATATATATATATATACACGCTTTTCAGTATACAATATTAATAAAAGTGAAGTACAGTGCAAATATCCCTTCACAGAACTAAAGTATGCTTTTAAAAAAGGTTTAATGAGATGATTGAATCAAAGCTGAACTATATAAGAAGGCACACATGCTGTAAACCCAACCAAACAAGTAAAAAATCACAAGTTACTTTACTTTAAAAATAATAACAATAAAAATACAAGTTTTTGTGTTGTTCTGTGGCACAGTAAGAGAAAAGACAACTCTCCATCATTGCAGCAATTATCATTATGAAATGTAGTTGAACAATAAAACACAAAAGATATGTTTAGACATTTTGACAGGCATCTTTATTGTAGCCTCAACAATCAAGTGGACAATGCTTTCTGTCCTGCACACAGTTTACATTTGACCGTAATAATTTTTGCGTCCTTTATCCCCACAAATTGAAAATAGTGGTTATATTTCCAAGTTGCAAATGCGCTGCTGCTCTCGCTGATACTTGCATCTGCCATTGTGTGTGTGCTGGTGGTGAGCGTTGCCGTGTGTGTGTGTGTGTGTGCGTGTGTTAGCATTAGCAAGTGTTCGTGTGTGTGTGTGTATTTTCCCCATAAGGCAAGACCCGCCCAACTCTGCCTCTGATTGGCTTACCCTGAAATGTTCCCCCGTGTTAACCAATCATCACTCCTCTCTGGTTACTTTCACTTTTCCATGGTACTGTGAGAGGACATAGCTATATTCGCCTGTAAATTACATCCGGGAGATTAGGTTCAGTTCCATCACTTAATGTAAGGCAGTCACGCACCCATTTAAATCACAGTAACTAAAACGGCGTTACTTAATGGGAATAGGTAACTAGTAACGCTATTAGTTACCGCAAAAAGTAGTTGCGTTACAGTAACGCGTTAGTCCCAACACTGGTCACGATTCTTATGTTTTTTAGTTTTGTATGTCAAGTTTTGGGTTTATTTTGCTGTTCGGTTCTCCCTGTCATGTTTTCCTGCTTGTGTATTGTCTGGTCCCTCTCTCTGTTTTTTTCCTCTCTGTCGATAGTTTCCCTGGTGTGTCTGATTCTGTTCACCTGTTGCCCTTGTGTTTCTCCTCCCCTGCCCGGCTGTTTCTCGTCTCTTGATTACCCCTCCCTGTATTTAGTCTTGTCTCTTCCTGTGTTCAGTGTTGGTTCGTCTTTTGTTGGTGACTAGTTCACCGGGGAGTGTTCTGTTTGTCCGAGTTATATTATTATCCTTGAAATAAAGGTATATCAGTGTTATCTGCATTTGGGTCCTGCTTGCTTCACTCACCGTAACAGAACCAACCAACCAAGGATGGGCCCAGCATATCCATTTGAGCAGGAATTTTTCCTTTTCTTTGGCTTACTGCTAAAAGATCCATTCTGATCGATGGAGGGGATTACAGCAGCGAGAGGCTGCTCTGGCAGAGGCGTGCCAGATGGCTACGGAGAAACCAGGCTTGGTGAAATTCTTACCTGGCTGGATTTAGAATTTCCTCTCGGTGTGTGATTCCCGGCCTGCTAGCCCCAGGCATGCTAGCTCCCTGCCTCCCAATTCCCAACCTGACACCATACGCCTCAGTGTGTTCCGTCTGGAGTCAACCCTTGCTTCTGCCCCAGTTCCTGCTCCTGCCCAGGAGCCGTTCTCGGGAACTTGTCTGGCTTTCGGAGGTCCACGGAGCCTCCAAAAGGCTTCTAAGAGAAGGAGTCGCAAGTCCAGGCTAGCAGCCCAAGCCCCAAGAGCCATAGTTCCGGCCTCAGTTCTGGCCCCAGCAGCCATGGTTCCAGCCTCATTCCTGGCCCCAGCAGCCATGGTTCCAGCCCCGGTTCTGGTCCCAGCAGCCTTGGTTCCGGCATCAGTTTTGGCCCCAGCGGCCATGGTTCCGGCCCCAGTTCTGGCCCCGGCGGCCATGGTTCCGGCCCCAGTTCTGGCCCAAGTGGCCATGGTTCCGGCCCTGGTTCCAGCCCCAGCAGCCATGGTCCCTCCTCTAGTCTCAACTCATGTCCCTTCCCTAGTCCCTTCTCTGGTCCCTTCCCTAGTCCCTTCCCCAGTCCCTTCTCTAGTCCCTTCTCCGGTCCCTCCTCTAGTCCCTTCGCTGGTCCCTTCCCTGGTCCCTTCTCAAGTCACCTCTCTAGTCCCTCCCCTAGTCCCTTCCCCAGTCCCTTCTCTAGTCACCTCTCTAGTCCCTTCTCGAGTCACCTCTCTAGTTCCCTCTCGAGTCTCCTCTCGAGTTCCCTCTCAAGTTCCCTCAAGTCACCTCTCGAGTCCCCTTTCTAGTCGCCTCTCGGGTCCTCTCTCAAGCCCTCTCTCGAGTCCCTTCTCGAGTTCCTACTCAAGTCCCTACTGAAGTGCCATTGGAGGTTCCGCTGGGGGTCCTGCCAACTCCATGTCCTGTCCCATTGGGGGTCCCGCCGACTACTCTTCTGCCGGGGGTTCTGCCAACCCTATGTCCTGTGCCGTTGGAGGTCCCGCCGACAACTCTTCTGCCGGGGGTCCTTCCAACTCCTGGTCCTCTTCCGTGGGGGATCCTGCCGAAGCCTGTTCCACCAGCTCCGGTTCCTGTCCGGCCGACCCCGGGTCCTGCCCGGCCTCCAGAGCTGTCCCGTCAGCGCCTTCCTGCCCGGAGTTGTTCCGTCGCCGTCTGCTTCGCCCTCGAGCCCGGCCCCCTGAGTGCCGCGGTCTTCGCCCTCGAGCCCGGCCCCCTGAGTGCCGCGGCCTTCACCCTCATGCTCGGCCCCCTGAGTTCGCCCGCTGAGGCCTTCGCCCTTCCATGGGCTCTGCCTTGCCCCCGGGCTGTCCTCCCGAGACCCCCTCCATGATCTCTGCCTTGCCCCCAGGCCGTCCGCCCGAGATTCCCACAATGAACTCTGCCTTGCCCCCAGGTCGTCCGCCCGAGACCCCTTCCTGGTCCTCTGCCGTGCCCCTTGGCTGTCAGCCAAGGCCCGTCCTACAGACCCCCTCCACCCACCCTTTTGGCCCTGGTGCATTTTGCATGATAGGTCCCCTTTAAAATTACACCTAATGGATGTATCTCCATTGAATTTGATACTGACATTTGTGTCTTTTCTGAATACATTTTATTATTGTTGGTGATCATCTAAACCAGGGGTGTCAATCTCAAATACACACTGGGCCAAAATAAAAAAAATGGGTACTAGTCGAGGGCCGGGGCTGGTTCAATGTTTATTGCAGAACTTATTGAAATGAACTTATTGCACATATTAAACCTGGAACTAACAAAGCTTAAATGATTGCCTATAAAAACAACATTAAACATTAAATAATCAGTTGCATTCATTTCTTATGGCTCTACCTGTAGCTTTTCTGGAGTCATTTCTTATGGCTCGTTGCAACACCTGCAGCTTTTCCCCAAGTAATTTCTTATGATTACATTTTTCCACAGGCCAAGAACAGCTTCAAAAAAGAATTTCCCTCAAACAAAGAAAACAAACATGCCCTGTTGTCTCAAGAAAAAAAAGTGCAGAAGGAAACATCCATGTAAACTCAGTTTGCTGCTCTGTGATGCTAGTTCAAGCAGATACTTGGCATCTCATCTTGGGTGCAAGGTCATCAATGTTTGGGGTCAGGCTCTGAGCTGATGAGATCCTCAGGATGGAGTGAAGGTGTGCGTGCAATATGCCGGCGGGCCAGATATAATAGTAATTAAACATTATCCTGCGGGCCGAAATTAAATCCACCAAGGGCCTGATTTGGCCCCCGGGCCTTGAGTTTGACACATGTGATCTAAACATCATAAGATCATACTTTTAGGATACTTAATATGCACAGGATTGCTTAGAGTGCAATGCTTATGTATGGACTCCCAATATTATCTGTAGTATCAGATCTGCACATTGTCAGAGGCTCCCTTGTGCACATAGGCTACATGGCACACAACAGGAATTACCATGAGGTCAAGTTGTTAGTTAGTAATTTGGTGTAAAACTTGTTTGACCTTTCAGTCTTTTGCTGTTCCCTGAAGTCTTTTACCGTTCCCTTTATTTGGCTGACAGCTTTGGTGTTGGCCCTTAAAAGTAGAAGTTTCTCAATGTCTCCATTTTCTAGTTAGACATTGTTGTTCTCCTCTGGTTTCATGCCAGCAGCGATAGACACTTCAATGGATGCAATTTGAACTGTCCTCCATTCTTTAGTCTTCACTTGACTTAAACAGGCAGACAACCTTATTGACTCCCCTTTCCTGTTTCGTTTCACAGCTCTCAAATTCCACATGCAGGTAAGTGCTGCAATCATACAAACCTTTGTATTACATCATGTACCTTTTTGATGTATTCTATAGAAGTCTGTACAGGGTGATATTTTCTTTCATACACTGCTTGATCTTTGCCAACCTTGTGAGATGTGAGCAACCTTGTTTCAGAGTGACAGTAAACATCTAAGAAAACAGACTAATATGTTATAGGTTCTAGATCCCTCATAAGGAGAATTGAAATGAATATTGATAGGTAGCAGGCTTCCTCACCAAGCTGGACAAATGAGAGCCACATATAATAAGCTGCAGGCCGCTCAAAGACATTTACTGTGAGCAAAGTTACAACCTACCTTTGTAAAAACATATAATCAAAAACAGAAGCCTAATGCAGTCTTATTGGCCCAACAAACCCTCTCTCATAGCCACTTATCCGAGGTCTATGAGGACTATGATATTTATGTCCTTGTTAAGGTGTCTTCACAGCTGCAGCTGATAGATATCCAGTAAATCTCTCTTTTCATAAACTTGCCCACTTCTACTTTCACTTGCTGCCTCTTTTTGGCCGTAGTTGAATGCCACTTTTTTTACAGGAGTTGTCAAGATCTAATGTTCAAGTGTTGGTTCGCCTACTAATAACATCCTGATGCCAGCAGGGCAAAAACAATGCAAAACTTTATAACCAGATATGGCCATATTTATTATATACTCTTAAAATATGTCTTTAGCAAGCTCACGTTCTATCCAGAGTCAATACACTGGATATAACATAACCTTAACACTAACACAAAAGGGGGGGGAAAGCTTTATAGTATCAATTACATTGAATTCCCTTTTTTTATAAATGCAATTTGTATTGATTGAACTATAGGCATCAAACCCGTTAACAGACTCCAGTCTTTTGGGGGTGTAAAACATTTTATTTTCCATTTTGTGCCTTTTTTTTTTTTTAAACTCGTACACCAACATGATGGCTGCTGATAAAAGATGTATTTCCTCTTCATATTCAAAAGTTAAGCAATTCCTCTTAAAATCATCCAATTTCTCTTCTTGACTACCTTTTGATTTCCTCCTGGCAATTTTACCTATTTCAGTCTTTCTCTCTCTGCTTCTCCAGCTGTATTTTGTATTCCGTCCAGCGGCAGATCCTAGCGGCAGACTGCTGTAATAGCCTATTACAAATCATTCACACACACAATGCCACTGGTTCCCAGACAGCCCTGTCCCTCAGTCACTCTGTGAATGAAGACACATCTTCAACAGAAAAATGGCCAATTCTACAGTGAGACGCTGAACCCCAGACACATTTACCACACACAAACACTTGCGAGCAAATCGATGAGACACACAAACACACACCCACTCTTCTGCAGAATTTGTGTATTGGACTTGTTTGATCTATCATGTGACATATTTCACCAGCCTCCTTCCGAAAGAAGAAATGAATCATTATTCTTTAAGAAAAACTGGTCATTGTAGTCCCTTTAGAAAGGTGTAGGATGTTCAGTTAGCGCTGTGATGATACACACTTTTTACACAACAATGATATATCCATAGAATGAGAGGGAATATCTATCAAGCGCCCACTCACGTTGAGATTTGTATCAATTATTCAGTTGTTTCCCCTGTGCAAACAGAAAAGCAATATAATCAAGGCTTACACAGATTTGTTTTATTTATTATTGAAACCCCATCTCAGCTCGCCTTACTCCTACTGTTCTTTTTATCTACCCACTTGCTCTCCCTGATGTTTATTTCTTCATATGTATTCTCTGTTTCCTCTGTCACTGTGTAACCTCTCCACTACAAACCCTCCTCCCCTGCACACTGTATATGTAATCGAACTCTCATCAGCACTCTGTTCAGTTCGTTGTTAATAAATAATTCACATATTAATGGGTGACATCCAACCCTGGTTTCAATTACATCTCCAATGACTCTTTTCTTAGGGGAGAAAAAGAGAAACCAACATCTATTTAAAATGTTTGCATTTAACCAAATCATGCACACCCTGGAACCCAGTTATAATTGTATTCAGCAGAGCTTCCAGGCCACGGCAGTATAATACACACTCGGCGCGTTTAAGATTTACTGGTTTTAATATTTCTGTCACGCAGAGCAGGATCAAATACCAGAGCATCTCGAATCTACATAACAGAAGATGTCAACAATCGTTTCCAATTAACATTACAATAAGCACTATCACCACGATGAAATGAAAATAAAATCCATTATCAAAGCCAATACAGAATCAGCATTAAAAAATACAATTCTAACTCAGCAGGAGTCATGCATCTGAATTAAAAGTAATCTCAAACCTCCTTTAATCCATATTCTCATGATGAAGGTTATTAAATACACACCCCACTGTCATTACACTGTCATATGAGGAGGTACAGTATGAGGCCTGAATAAAGTTTCCTCCATAATCTGTGTAGGTGCATTTCCTATACAAATCGTAATCTGCTGTAATGGAATACAATTAAATTATGATGAATATTTTCCTCTTACTTTTCAAAAGAACAGCTAAGTTTCAAATGAACTGCATGCATGGTGCTCAAAATAACTTCCTTAAACCCTGTATCCACAAATTCTTCAATCATCAATCCAAAGACCAGCACTTATGTGCAATAATAAGCTCCTAGTTATCTGTTAAAAACGGATATAGCCAATATATAAGTGCATGTTATAAGCTATGTTAGGAGAATTTTAAAGAATTAAATGGGACATCAAAAAGACAAACAATAATATAATGATGATCTCAAAGAAGTAGTTAAGGGATTTTTGTTTCTATTAAATACATTTTTTTATAACCCTTCCATTGTCTAACTAACAAGAGAACATATCATTCATAACTCTTACCTTGCAAGAGAACTCTGGATCAACAATTTGAGCTGTGGATCCGTCTATTTGGCATGTGACAGTGTCACATTGTGCTCAGAGCTGGATTGGAGAAGCCAGAGTTGACACAAATTGATAGTGCCCCTCATGAGAACAGTTTACGATTGACACTGTTTTGTTTTGTGAAGCCAGATCTTGCAAAAATAAAACAAGCTCCAGGTGTTATGACAAGTGACACAAACACAGAGGCAGAGATAAAATATCGCCAACAATCTCTGCAGTACGAGTTCCCACAGCGTTGAAAGATTATTATTATTATTATTATTATTATTAATATTATTATTATTAATAACTACAGACTGTCGGACAGCAAACCCACAATTATTTTGATTCCTGAAATCCTCTACAATTAATGTAAAATTCCTATTTCTGGGTGCTGGGAACAAAATAAGGGGTTGGTTGGATGAGAAAGATTGCAAACAGTTTGTTCCATTTTACTGGCATAACAATATTACTATGTTTATCAGGAAAAAACCCGATTAATTATGCACTTGAGGAATAAACAGAGTGCTGCTGAAAGACTTACCAATGCTTTCAAAACGGAAATAGACTATTTTTGTCATTAGAGAAGCGTCCACTTAAAACGGCATGTGTGAAAGCCTTGATTTTAGAGTCACATTTGATGCAGACTTCTTTTTCGCTAACCAAAAGGGCTTTGACAAACATTTCCTCATTCACACTCTGTCCATCTCAACTTTCCCTCTTTTATCTCCGTCTTTTCAGAGTTCACAGTACCACAGCGAGTGCAGCCTCTTATCTCTTCATCTCCTCCTCTTCACCGGTGGAACAATGCGTCCTGACAGTCGACAAGACTCCTTTCCCTCGGGGGCAAAAACGGCTGTGACTGGTAAGCTGATTAAGAGGTCCAAGATAGCATCGCATGTGGAGATTGAAAGAACCGAGACAGAAAGAGAGAGGGTGAGAAATAAAAAAGATAACAGCCAGAATGAAAAATGACCAGCTTGCCCAGATGTTGATACCAAAGTCCTTGGGAACTACAGATTGAGTGGGTCTCACATTCAGAAATGTTCAGCGCATGCTTAGGGCTCTTTCACATAGAGAATACAACATATACAATCATTTTGAATAGAACTCTCAAGGATGGACATGTTTTTCAGTTTTCTTGATGGTGTTTCTTTTACCTCGATTGGCACAAGGTTATACTCAAGTCATGCATTAAGCTGCAAAGAAAATCTTCCGCAAAGTATTTTACAAGATGCAATGACCTGAAATTGACATTCAACAAGGTTGCAGGGGAGTTATGTACTATGCAGTGTGACTTTGGTGTTTAAGCTATTGTTTGTTTTCTACATCATATTCAGACGTAAAGACCTTTAAGTTCAAAACACTGTCTTCATGTTGCAGATCTCCTTTCTTCCTTTCTTTCTGTCAATCTTCCCTTCATGGCTTCATGTGGAGTTTTGCACACCCCCACCTCTTTTTCGCTCTCTCTGCTTTTCATTTTTTTTTTTTGTTCCAGACTTTATTGTGTGTTTATTGTGTGTTCATTAGTAAAAAGCCTCAGAGTATATAATGGAGGTGTTGGATCAGTTGAAATGAAAGAGAAATCATATTCATTCCAGTCCTGGGGCCGTATTCACAAAGCATTTTATCTTACCGCTAGGAGTGCTCCTAACTCGCGCTAAAACATTTTATGTAGGAGGTTTTTCTTAAAAGTTATTCACAAAGCCGCTGAGACCTACTCATACTAAGGATAAATCACTAAGAGTGACGCGCCGTTGCTATGGATTACGTCGATTCTCGTGCATGAGTTTAGAAGTGGTCAGAACGGTGATTGGTTGTTCAGAGCAGGCGGTCTCAGTGAAACTCATCCGCAACATCCCACAAACGAGCCCACTAAAACAAGGAAATAGCCTAGGCTAGAAATGTATTCCTATCAAATAGTTATGGACAGTGCAGTTAGCAGAATACACGCATGATGACAAGTTTGTGCAGACCACGATAATGACGTTGTATATGCACGTTAAAGAGAGAGCAAACAATAAAAATACGTAAATTGCATTAAATCAAGGAGGCAATTAAAAGCACCCCGCAAACTATTATCCAATGAGCATATTTCCAGCACTTAAACACTTTCAATAACAGCCCATACCGCCGTTCAAGCCCCCCTATCATGATGAATGAAAACAATCTGCGTGTTGATGGAATGTACTTTCTTTCTATTGACGAACACGTCCTCATCTTTTGATGGCGCAATTATTTTTATGTGCGTCCCGTCAATAGCACCGACCGCACCGGGCATACCTGCAATTGCCATGAAGTTGGCTTTGATCCTGTGTATTTGTTGATTGTCCAAAGGAAACCGGATAAACTGTTGGATGATATGTGGTCTAGAGAGCGCGTTGATGGTTTGGTTTATGGCACGGCTGACTGATGGTTGCGATATTCCTAAATCGTCGGCATTGCAAAGCTGCATTTTCTCCGTTGCTAAATATCGTAGTGTTGCCAATCATTTTATTTCCGTACTAATCGGGTTATTCCTGTTAGTCGGGGATGTTATTGCATCCCGCACTAATTCCACAACAAGTTTGATACCCTCACGATTTAGCCTATATCTCTTGATCAATTCACAGTCTTCCATTGTCTCCAAAACATTTCGTCTCGCAGCCATTTTCAGATTCTTTGTGAATAGGTCTTACTGAGTTAGGAGTCCTCTCGAGGACTTTTAAGCTCTCCTAAACTTAGGAGCTACTTTTAGGCCTAACATACTTTGTGAATTGCTCTTAGTGAATAAAATTAGGAGTCCTAAATTTAAGACTGACACGCCCATTATGTTTAGGAGTTTCTCCTAAATTCGCCAGTTAGGAGCTACTTTTAGCCCTAAGATCCTTTGTGAATATGGCCCCTGATGCCTAACTGCTGTAACATTTAAATAACTTAAAAACTCATCAAAGCATTATGTTAGCCATAGAAACATAACCAACAACACATTAAATAGATTTGAAATCTATTAGGTCAATCCAAAGCAAAATCCAACATGTAACATAGGTTCCACATGTCTTTATCTCTGAATTAGATTTATCAACACAATATATCCAAATCAGTTCAGAGGACTTACTGCAACAGTGAATTTCCTCTGTTTGATTAAAATAGATTTTGATGATTTGAGAAAATGTCTATCCAAAATGCTCAAATCTGACAAAGGATATGGTCACAAATACAACATTTTGACCTATAAACTCAATATTGTCAATTTCAACCAGAAATAGATAACTGGAAGACTTGCTCGCTTACTAGTCATTGATTTGCAAGGAACTGATATTGTTAAAAAGTCTTACATCATAGGATTTAGACACTGTTATTGTAACTTAGTCAAGGGGCCCGTCATTAATCAAAACTTCTACCAAAATAAATTGTTGCACTTGGCAAAAACACTACAGCTCAGTAAAAAGTGTATTATCTTATCCCAGAGTAAATCATTCGCAATTGATCTCTACTGATATGAATGAAATGAACTACCAATTGCCACATATGTGGGAACAATATATCCTTTTTTAAATCTTATTCTATACTGAATTGTCGTACTTCCCAATGCCCTACCATGGATCCCCTAATTATTACGTTTTTTTGTTTGTTTCCTGGGACATGTACCATAAGGATTGAAAATCCTTCCACGCTTATACTGACGAATATATATATATATATATATATATATGTATATATGTATGTATCTATGTATGTATATATGTATGTATATATGTATATATATGGCTCAAGGGGGAGTCGCCAGCGTAGCTCACCGGCGGCCATCTTGCCACAGTCAACAACTACTGCTACAGCTGTTGTAAGGTGAGGGATCTGCACAAAAATACTCTTAACTCGCTGAAATCTTGACTGATTGGTTTATTATAAACGTTATTAGCATGGATACAGGAGACAACAAGACATGTTGAAAAAAGTGTATAAGTATGCAGTATCATAATATTTGAAAAAAAAACGTTTGAAAATGTAGCAAGCTATGGTTATTTCAATAGTGCACCATAGACATAATGTTATGAATGAGCGAGCTGCCTGTGGCAAGATGGCCGCCATGTGGCAACGTTAGTCTCCATTGGCCAGCAGCGCGGGTGAGTCATCTAGTGTTTATATATATCTATGCTGACGACACCCAGCTTTATCTGTAAATCCTATTAAAAACCGATAGGCTATACACTTATGCTACGTACACACGGTTCTGTTGTTTTGCCGGTGGGCGTGTCTGGCGCTTGGGGTTACAACAACCAATCACATTAATCTCCCTCCCGCCAGCGCGTTTGATTGGCTAGTGCTTGTACTGGCATATGATTTGATTGGCTGGCGCTTCCCCCGATGCTTGAAAAGTTGAACTTTTCTCAACTTTCTTTGCGAGCAACGCAGGGAAAGTGAAGCAACGGAACCACAATTCAGTTCGGCTAGGCGTGACGTCACCCCATTCAAAGTGAATGGAAAGCGTCTCCGTTGAAACTTCAAACGGAACAGTATGTAGAAGGCGTTATTAAACATGTCTTGTAGAGAAGGATGGTAAAGCCCTTTCAGTTATTTCTAAACAATTTAATGCCCAATACTTTGCTCAAAGCTCCTCACATACTTTGCTGTAAACCTCTTGTAATATTTCAATTTTTCATATATGCATTATGATTAATGTATTTGTATGTCTTTGTCCTTGCTCTTCTTAATTTTTTATAGTACAATTATTTTTATATTGAATTCCCAGATGGTCCAGATGGTTTCATACTGTAAGGCCGAAGCAGAAGAGCTAGGGTACCATGATTAGAGGTAACCCGTTTGTTAAGAGTACCAAGCGCTATTGCTTGTTTCACAATTAAAACATACCTTGGGAATTAACTGTTGCTTCATGTCCCTCTTATCGGAAACAACCAGCAAAGCCGTGCCAGACTTTTGTTGGCACAAAATACCACCATGCATTAACCATTCCAAGATTGCTCCTCTGAAGTGGTAAAACGTGATTTTACCCTTCATTTGTAGAAGGGATTTTAACACTTTTATAGTTTTACTTGATGGTAGGCCGAATAGTTACATGCCAGCCAAAGGTAATTTAAAAATTAGCCTAAGCTAATTATTTCCTTGCAGGTGATCTCCCTGGTTGTTCTTGTCCAAGCATATGTTTTTCGGCCATTGTTTTTTAGCAGTCTGTCTAACAGTTGAGGCGTACTTGTAAACCACCAGGACCCTGTGATGGGCAGAATGAGGCTATGCTGGATACCCTGTGTTGTGTCGTACTAAGACTGGAGACAGTAAAAACCTACAGCGGGGGCTCATAGTACAATGGTTTACTTCTCTGCATGCCACTATGATACTTGGTCACTAACTTGTTACTCACAGTTGCAGTATTGTGTTTTGTCATCTTGTAGCAAGAATAAGGATTGCAGCAAGACCATTGCCAGGCTAAGGTGTAAACTGCTCCATTGGGCCCATAACCCGAACCATGTTATTTCCTTTTTACAAAGGGGCACTTTGCTATGCATTCAACAAGCTACCAAACATAAAATGCAACCACCTACTGTATCACTATAAGCCTATATAAAATCATCCGGAGTGATCCCAAAACGCACAAAAAATAAGCACCGTTGAGGGTGTATCATGGATTTATGCATGAATCAAACAGCAAAAAAGTGCATTGCTATGGCAGGGAAGCATATATACGTAGTCTAAAAACCCAAGTGGCTGCAGCACAAACAGACATAATAAGGCAAAGTATCCACACGTTGTTTGGTGACAACAATGTGCACAAAGGCAACCATTCCGTTGCTATGAAACCCAATGTTTTTACTTTACTATTTGGGTTGTTATAGTCTTCAGTTACCCATCAATAGCTGCTCACCAATTGAAATAGCATTATGTGGGCCTTGTCCTCTGCTATTTCTTAAACAATTCCGTTATGGTAAAAACTTTGTCTTGATCTTTCTTCATGGATAATATGAAGAGTCCACCCAGACTTTCTTGTCCAATTGCACTACGCAAAAGTGTACCCCTTTTTTGTGCTTTTAGAAAGTGCACACAACGACCACCAGAGCCGGCCAGGGGCCCATGCAAAATCAAAATGTGTGTGTGTATATATATATATATATATATATATATTTATTTGTGGGGCCCTAATGGCATTGACCAGTTCACGCAGTCTTCAAAGTAACCAAGCAACCTACATTAATTTGTCTGTCCAATGACCTTGCTCCCTTTCATGTCATGTGATACCTAGCGTGAAGAGTGAACCCTTTAATCAACCTGTACTGTAGCAGAAGTAAGTTTGGCAGCATTAAAACAATATTTGCACCGGGGCCAATCACGACCTTGTTACGCCACTGACGACCACAGTTGTGACGGGGATCTCCGGAAATATTACTGGCTGTTGTTCCTACTGGATTATCCGTCAAGATTATTTTGGCTCATAATGGATAATGGATATGGCATGCCTACTGATTTAGTACTAAATCATGAATTAACTAAGAACTCAATAATATATTCATTCATTGTTTCATTTGCATTGTTGTACATTGAAGTGCTCTTCCCAAGGTAATGAAATAAAAAATACCCAATCCTTGGTTTGGATATAACCCCCTGACACACTTAACGCTGCCAAGATCTGTTTCTATTATTACCCTTTTACATCGTCTTTTAGATGGCGAGTGCCTTTACCACTGTACTTTTTGTTGCTATATCCCCTCTGTTGGTCCAGGGAGGGTGTAGACTGTTGTTTGTGTCCTCGGATACACACAGCAGCTTTCACTTTCAAATGCCTTTTCCACCTTTTGCCGGAACACCCTGAGGAAAACATTCTGCAGTGTGGACTGGAATATAAGCTAGAGCAAGTCCATTAATCATTTCATATCTGAGTAGTAGCAGTCACGCTTTCCCCAACAGATCCCACTATAGTTCTGTAACTAACCAGTGGGAGTAGCTATAGTGCTGTGACAAGGACATGATCCCTCAGCAGCTTCCCATCCTGTCAGCTTTGCCCGTTGTGATTGATGGAGGTGCCACATGCCTTTTACTTTACATGTTATACAGAATTTGTGTTCTTTTGGGGGTTTTTCCTTACATTAAACTGGCGATGTCAGGAACAAACTATTTACTGTAGATATGGATACCTGCCAGTGTTAGACGGTTAGAATAATTATTATTTATTTTTTTTACATGCAGGTTTCTGACTCAAATGCTTTGTCAGTCACTCACCAACAGTTTAAGGTAATGTCAAGCCTAGGTGGTAATTAAATACTCTCCTGTGTTTCATCATATGGAGAAGTAAGTAGTCTGTCCTTTCCCCGCTCAGAGACCCAGGTCGTCGCACGCATCTCTGCTTGCCTAGCAGACATCTCTCGGTGGATGTCTGCTCATCACCTCAAGCTCAACCTTGACAAGACTGAACTGCTCTTCCTTCCGGGAAAAGATTGTCCCACTCTTGACCTAACAATCAACATCGGTACCTCTGTTGTATCCCCGACTCAGACTGCAAGGAATCTGGGTGTGGTCCTAGATAACAAACTGTCCTTCACTGCAAACATCGCTGCTACAACCCGCTGCTGCAGATACACGCTTTACAACATCAGGAGGATACGTCCCCAGCTGACCCAGACATCAGCGCAGATTCTGGTCCAGGCTCTCGTCATCTCACGCCTAGACTACTGCAACTCCCTCCTGGCTGGTCTACCTGCATGTGCCATCCGACCTCTGCAGCTCATCCAGAATGCAGCGGCTCGTCTGGTCTTCAACCTTCCCAAATTCTCCCACACCACACCGCTCCTCCGCTCCCTTCACTGGCTTCCAGTAACTGCTAGAATCCACTTCAAGACACTGGTACTTGCGTACCATGCTGCGAATGGATCTGGCCCTTCCTACATCCAGGACATGGTTAAACCGTACACCCCAGCACGTGCACTCCGCTCTGCATCAGCCAAACAGCTCGCTGCACCCGCACTGCGAGGGGGACCCAAGTTCCCGTCAGCAAAAACACGTGGGTTTGCTATCCTGGCTCCAAAATGGTGGAATGAGCTCCCCATTGAAATCAGGACAGCAGACAGCTTACACATCTTCCGACGCAAACTGAAAACTCATCTCTTTAGACTCCACTTCGAGCGATAGAATTACTAACAAAGCACTTATATACTAATAAAGGGCTGGCTTTCTAAATGCCAGTTGAGTAGCACTTGAAATGTTTGGCTCTATGAAACCTGATGTACTTATATGATTCTGTTTTCTTAAAGGTTGTATCTTCCTGGTCGAATGCACTTATTGTAAGTCGCTTTGGATAAAAGCGTCAGCTAAATGCAATGTAATGTAAAGTAAAGGCTAGCTCCACTTCCTGTGCACTGTCTTTTTAAATAGCTATTTTCTGACTCACAAGCAGGATTGTTTGTTGGATGCTTTTAAAGAGGTTGTCCTTCTATCCTTAACCTCAGTTTCCGAGAGGCTTTTTCATATAGGTACGTTTTTTTATATCACTTTTAAATAACCAACAGTGATTTTATTGAACAAAAAGCACATTATAGCAGTTTTTTCTAGCCTTATATACAGGAAAGTTATGGATATTAACATCAGCTATAGAAAAGGTAAATCATAGCATGTGGCTGAAAGGCTGACAAGAATTAATAAAAAAAACATTACTGAAACCAGAGTAGAAACTGTGCTTTATGCTGTGTAAACGATACTTTGCATTTAGAAGGCAAGACACCCACATTTCTTCACCTAGGGAAGGTTGGTGGTCTGAATTTGTAATGAGATTTCTGTCTCATTTTACAACTTTAACTTGAAACTGTTGTGGTTCCTGCTTGTACAAGTATTGACATCCAGTGCCCATAGTGGCCATTTAGAGCCTTTTTTTTTTAAAATCTTCGAGAAGCAAGGAAACAATGTTCGAATGTTTTTTTTTTTTTTAAATCCTCTGTAGGAGGAAAGGACATCAATGTTGTGCAGCCTATTGACTGATGACGGCTCGAATGCCTGTATTTTTACTAAGCATCAATATACAAGTTACAGAACAAGAAGTACAAATCAGCCCAACAAGATGACATTGTATACAAAATCAGTTAAATAAATCAAAGTGCTCTAATTATCTTAGATAAGTATGCTACAAACTGACAAAGAATAAAAGCATGTGACATCTGCCTTGTAAACATTTAACACCGTAACATTAAAATGTACTGCAGAAGAAAAAGGGAAAAAACATATTAAAAAGGATAATGATGACACCATAATTTCAGTACTTGCCACGAATCTCTTTTTTTCCAAAGCCTTTTATGTGCCAACAAACATCCTGTATTGCATATACCAAGCTGCATGCAAACACCCTTTAACACATGAAAAAGCTTATGACAACCCAACAAAGACCTTGCTGTTTAAGCAATATGAAACAGCTCGTTCAGCACAACAAGCGTGGGGTTGAAAAAAAAGAAAGTGCTGGCAAAGGCTTCTCCTGCCCTATTAAATCCTTACTGGTGTTCATATATGGATTACTGAACGGCCAAGCGCAGGCCCAGGTGTCGCCCTATTTACATACCAAACAGAAAGAGTCTCAAAATGAGAACAGCAAAAACAAAGAATGACACAAAAAACTGCAAAGACACCAATACTGCAAGAAGTAGATGCAATATGGCTGCACTAAGACACACAAAACAACCACATAAAGATGCTAAACAACTACAGCTCCGAGAGCCCATTATTTTATAATCTGCCCATGTTGCTGTTGGTAGATAACCATGCCAACCTGACTGTATCACAGCTTTTTGGGGATAATGTCATTGTTACAAGTGAACTGACAAAAGTGATAACAATACCATCAGCATATTGTGCAGTCACGGAAATCAAGAAGTACAATTTACAGCAAATGTGTATACAAGAATAATTCTGGGACAAAAAAAAAGAAGCAATATCAACAATAAGAAGCACTTGTTGACCACAGCAGCGAGATAGAGATGGCTGTGCCGTTCACCATCATGGAAGTGATTGGAGTCAAATAGATGGTGAATGAGAAACATCAATTTTATGAGGTGGCAGTATTTGGTATCTGTATATATATGTATATATGTATATATATATATATATATATATATATATATATATATATATATATATATATATATATCACTAAGTACCACTCCTTGATGTTCCTTAAATCGCAGTCAAAGACATATTAACATTTGACCGCTATCAAGTCTAAAACTTTGTATTCCTAAACTGTATGGCTGTAATTGCTGCTCTCTGACTCTTTGAGCTATCTCACTAGGGGCCACCACAGGCATTGCATTAATACCATGTACTATTAAATCAAATGCTTATTTTTGTTTTTCTAGGGAGTTGAGCCTAGTGGGAGATGCTCTTGAGCTGTGCCTCTCATTTAAGCCCCTCTTTTTCACTATCACAGTGATGGGGGTGTAGCTGTTCATTTGACCATCAAGTAAAGATTGTGGGGGGTCATGGGATTTAGAACTGGTCCAAAGGGGGTTAACGGGTTAAGATGTGGCACGTACCGTTTGCAGTTTGTTTATATGAGGCTGTATGTCACATGAATATGTAAAGCTGTGTCTGTGAGCATCCATTTGGAAAAGGCATGGGTGGGTGAATCTGTATCCTAACGAATGGGCTTTTCCTGTGAAAGCGAGCAAGGCTGTCGCTGTTGAGAAATGGAAAGGCAATGCTCATTGAAACAGCTGCAAGTCTAGCTATGAAATAAGAAAGGAGAACTTATGATGTCATTCTGTTCTTCTTCTTTTTTGTAATCATGTAACTTTCATTTGGACTTTGAAATGATACCTGGATTCCTTTTCACAATGTATCCTTTTGAAACAGAAGAAATATTTGTATTTCAAGACACTCCATATTTGTAAAATATCAATAGGCGCGTTCACACCAAGTACCTTTCCCACAAAGGTTCCTGAGAACTACTATTTAGTTGCGTTCACACCAAAAAGTCCCAGGAACTAAATTAGTTCAAAAGAACCTTTTTTACCCCCTTTTCAGTCCCTGCTAGAGAGCAGGGACTTTCGTGGGAGAAAAAGGTTCCTGTGTCTGATTGGCTGGGCGGAATGCAAACCACGCCCCGTTAAACTCCCAAAACCTTTTGTGAAGCCGCCATTTTATTATCATTATTAGCATTAGCCCAGCGCAGAAACGCAGAGAGACTAACTTATGACAACACTAAATAAAACATGGGAGCGGTAGAGATGAGGAGGTGTCGGCGTTCTGGCCGTTTACTCGGAAGGCTTCAGTAGAAGCTGCTGGGAGTCCCAGCAGCTTCTACTGAAGCCAGTCCCTAACTCCGGGGACTTCTGGCCGGGGATTTTGGGCGGCAGTATACGCCGTGAAGTTGTTTGCGGCCTGCCAGTAAACCCAAAGCAGAAGAAGAAGAAGTGACATCAGCGGCTTCATTTGCCTAATCCACCCCCAGGAACTAATTTCCGGTGTGAATGCGATCTGTACTTAGTTCATGAGAACTAAAGAGTTCTCAGGAACCTTTGTGGGAAAAGTACCTTGTGTGAACGCGCCTAATTGCTTTCTTTCTCTAACTCTGTAAGTATGTGAGGTAAGCTATACTTTATACTAAGAGTTCTCTGTTTATTATATACACCTGATACAACCCAATACAATTTATTGCAATAACCCTGCAATATATTTGCGAACCCCGTAATGCTTAGCTTTTGTTGACATAAGGGCTTTGTTGATTAAACTTTGAGTTCAAAACTGGAAGCTTTAGCGCTGCAGAAGTATCTCGTCCCATAAAGAGATGTTTAGGCTGTTTTTTTGTGGAACTATTTTTAAAGTTGTTCTGATATTTACTTTAGACTGACATCTGTCAGAAACAAGTAACCCACTGTGATATGATAGAGCATCCATTACTTTCTCCGAGAGTGAGCCTGACCCAGTTTTTGAACGATAGGCATCCATTTTGATAGATCCGTTTGATGATGCCAGCAGAAAATGTGCATTGTTCTGGAACTGTCGGGATATGTAAAGACATGTTCCACTACTGACAAGCAGGTATAATAACATGGATTAACAAGGAGGAAAGAACAGCTGGAAACTACAAAACAGCAAATCATCACAGCTTAATACTTTATAATACTCTATCTTCCTCTCTCTCTCTAAAACAGACAACCCTTGTTTCACCAAGTTCCCTGGGCGTCCATTTCTTTGTTTTTCTTTTAGCACAGACGAGCGCACACAATCAATAAATGCTTTCAGCTTCCTTCGTAAGCTTCATTTTCGCACACTTGGAGGACAAAGTCATCTCTCCATTCTTGTATTCATGAGGTATCTAGAACCCTTAGATTAAAAATCACACCACATATTCTGCACTCACGATTACTTTTAACATCCATCCGAAGCTTGTAATGTAGTAGTAAATTACTGATGTAGATCTATTGCTGCTTTTTGCAACTGTGTCCTTTTACAGAAGCTTATTAAATAGATGCTGGACGAGTAGAAAAGAGAGCAGTTGTTTTTGATTGTTTTCATGGGGCTGGTGTTTGATTTGTTTTGATTGATTGAGGTATTGTGGAGGGCATAATGTCCCTCATTTAGCAACATGTGAGTGTGTTTTATGGAGGTTGTCAATGTTTTGTACTTTGGCTAGACAATGTGAACTCAGCCCTGCTCATATTTTGCTGCTTGGACAAATGTCCCCTGGTTTTAACTCTTATGACATGAAAGGCAGCCTTTTGCATTGTATCATGATACAGATCCTTTATGCGGGGTTGATCGTCTTTGAACTAGCACATAACATGACATTGCAATTAGGTTTAGGCAACAAAACCCCTTGGTTACTTCAAGGGATATAAAGTACTTGGTTTAATAAAATAAAAGCTTTTGTTTTTTTTGGTTAAAACAAGCCATGGACGTGACGTCAGTTGGTTTCTTGTGGGACAAAGCCTGAGTTGGCTGATACAGAAGCCCAAGCATGCCTTTTACGTCAGTATTAATAAACCAACACCCACTGCCCCAAGCGTCAGTATTTGAGACCCTGGGAGTTATACCCTTTGCTTGAAGTCAGACCTTTTTATCAGCTGACCACCATCATTTTCTTATACTGCCTACAGCTAGCTTTCTGCTCATTCATAGGAACTAGTGAGTTACCGTATGCAGCCAAGGGGACCTGAGGATGATAACCAATAGAAATTGGCTATTCCCTATGAAGTCTACATCAATTGACAAAATGTATCCCTAGCTGCTGCAATTGAAAGATAAGTATCCACATATTATATTTATGGTCAGAAGGGCAGCAGGGTGTCTTTTCCACACCACCACCAATTGTGTCTTGAAACATCATCTGAGCATCAGAATGTTAGTCATTACAAATGTCAAACATAAAAGTGTTAATTGTTAGTGTCATGGCAGAGAAGAACATGAGAGAAATATTTCTGAATGTGTGTGTGCAAAACCTAAACTGGAGTGTATCCATAATGCATACATTTACGCATGTCAACTCTTTAAACCTTTCAAGATTAAAAGTGGCAGAATTTAAATGTCAGAAACTTCAGTGAGTCTGCCTGTTACCCTAAACTGATAATCCTCAGCATGCAAACTAAGTGCTATTTAGCACACATGCTCACGTGTACATTTTCATTTTATGAAGGTTGCTCATGCTGTGCTCTTAAGTGACTCACATTGTGTCACATGTATTTAATCAGGGCTACAATGAATCATACTTTTGCAAAGTTTATAAGCATCCAAGTTTAATATCCTTTCATATATAAGTCTTAAGTGGCACTCATACCACACACATTTGCTTCCTTCATTTTGGTTTGGGCATATCTTTCAAGTAGGGATGTCCCGATCACCTTTTTTTGCTCCCGATCCGATTCCGATCATTTAATTTTGACAATTTGCCGATACCGATTTTTCCCGATCCGATCTTTATGCAATGCATTAAGAGAAAAAAAAGCATTCAAGTTGTCCCTTAAGGTTATTTTTTTATTTAAATTGGATATTCTATCCAACATGGATATAGCTTCTTTCTTTCACAGCAGCATTGGATCAGTTCAGTTGTGCAGCATTGGATCAAAACAAAATAAAGCTTTCAGTACTCGTTAGCTTACTGCTACAATTAGACACTGCGCCCTGCCCACTCTGTTGCCAGATTTGAGAGAAATAAGCAACCAGGTCTATGAAAACAATTCCCAAAGAAGCAACACATACATGTTCTGTAATTTGAAACCAAAACTAAGGCCTCAGGATGACTTTAAGACTTGAACATGGTCATTTTTGTTTTGTAACATTGAATACAAAATTTAAAAAAAAGTATTTATAAAAAAATTTAAAAAAAATCCCGATCCCCGATTTTTTTTCTCCCGATTCGGATCTTTTGAAAATCACGTGATCGGCTCCGATCCCCGATCACGTGATCGGATCGGGACATCTCTACTTTCAAGACATTCAACACCTGGCTCTCCAACTGTTATTGTGTACATCACCTTAAGCAGTGCTCTATGTCAAATGTCTAATGTCAAATTACAAAAAAAAACACTTGTTTTTTCTAAATTTGTATTTATCCGCTTCATTTCTGGGGATCTTACTTGGGAGAGGGTTAGGGTTAGGCTTCCAGTTTCCCATCCACAAACATTGTCATGTGTTTTTCTAAGCCAAGCAGTTGGGATGTAAGCTATGAGCATTTTTGAAATACAGTTCTTTGTATACAAGTAGCAACAGACAATCAACACACCATTGCTTAGCATAGCATAGGCACCATGGCTACCACTTCAAGATCACATTTGTGTCTTTTAACATCTTTGGATTCCAATTGCAGAATAGAATTAGTAACATGGTCAATCTAATTTTAATTTAAAAGATGTTCAGTACCAGTTACAGCAACATGGTTCAGGTTAGGCCCAGCGACTAAAGGTTAGATCCTGTCCAAATGTTCAAATGTATTCGGACATGCACCTGAGTATATGGGGCCAGTTCCGTGATTACCCACAAAGAGGCTTCAATTCCCTTTCTCTGGAGGAGCCATGATGTCTTTGCCCTTACTGCACTCAACACTTCAGAGGCCAGATATCCTGGGATTGGACACCGCAGGCAGTGTGAGAGAAGCAACAACCCTTTTGTAAACACTTTTTCACAATAGAACAATAAACACACTGTCAATTCCGCTGGGTTTGCTGCGCTCCTGAACAAACACGTATAGCATACATAGCACCATAATACTGTAAAAGGCACATGTAAAAGTGGAACAGAACATACGGGTTAATAAATAATGCATGTATGCCTGTATTGTTACTGTAAATAACAAATGAGCAAACATTAGACATACAGTAGAGATGGGAGAACTCTTCATATCCAAGGATACAGCACACACTATGATTGCATTGTACATTTCCTTGAAGCAAATCAATTTTGTCAGAGCAGTTCTCCAGAGAAATATGTCTTGCTCACCTTGCTTAACCATGCCTTTTAGTGTAAAATCTTTGCTTGCTGCTTGGATACATAGCACACAAAATCATGGAAAGAGAATAGGGGAAGAGAAAATACAAGGGGAAATACAAAATGGAAAACATGATAATGAGTAGTTTGTTTGTGTGGGCTTATGCTTGGTTCATAAATGTTTCATGATTACAACAAAGTTCGTAGATAAAAAGTAATGAAAACTCCTACTCTTATTGAGAAGAGAGAAAGTCATTAAAGTCATCGTTAAACTGTGTTGTATCTTTTGAATGTCCTCCCTTTTCACAAAAAGAACAAGGTAGCTGGATATCACATTTACATATTGCATGATTTGATTGAGCTATTTACAAGTCTTAATTACACGATCAAAACAAACTAAAAATTCTGCTCTCCATAAGTAATTAGAGGTGTGCCTTACAAATATGCTTTATTGACAAGAAAAGGAGCAAATTAGCTCATAAATCAGCTTCTGTTGGGGATGCTGCCATCTCAAGCTGCGCGCTATAGATAAAAACACAACAGCTAGGGGGGCAGGAAAAGAAAGAAAGAGACCCATGTTTTCATATCTATTAACTAGCAGTATATCATGTTGCCAGACAATTGAGAGTGATACTTATCAGGAAAACCGTATTAAAATATCTTCACAGCCGTCCAGAGTTTGAGACAGAGTAACTCTAGTCTTAAACTTAACCTCCATCCAACATTATGCTTTCTGGAAAACGTAATATCTTATATCAGCAGGTGACATTTTCCCGTTCTGCCCGTACCATCTATTAAATCTCAAATGTATTATGTGTCAACTACTGTGTGCTTGATCGTCTTTGCAGGTCTTTGTTTTCTCTGTGTCGTTTTGACAAATGAAAAAACGGAAAATGCAGACCTTCATTTATTCCAGGTGATTAATTTCGCCATAACTGCTCATGCTCGGCTCAACTTTTGCTGACTGATTGACGCCCTGTAGGCAGCAGTGATTACAGTATTAACACTGCTTGCTCACATGTGCATACCTTACCTTAATAAAGTTTGGGACACTTAATCAAAGGTATAAGTGCGTAGAAATATCAAATTTCTCTTCGTCTACACTGTAGACGAAGAGAAATTTGATATTTCCTCCGTCATTGGACTTTCCAAAAGGCCATTTCAGTGCTAATTTTGGTGAGGTACTTTTTTCCCTTCCAGAAAATTGTATGTGTACATCTCATAATACCTACTGTAGGAAATAGACTAGACGGTGTAGGTAGTTATATGTCTGCACCCTTCACTAGTAGCCCAAGAAGATACTGCTTTGGTTGCCTGTGGGTCCAGACGGTGCCTGGGGGGACTGGGGGAAGAAGAATCCCACAAGCATTGATTTTTGTTCTCCTCTCGTATCCTCCCTCCAACCCAGTATAGCGTACTGTGGTCAAGTCATATCCTCATTGTCTAATCAACGCCTTGTAGCATTCTTCACCAATCCAAACAACTGATAATTTATCATAAAACTGCTAGGAAAAGAAAGACCGGAAAAAAGGCAAGGAGAATTGAGTGAATGTAACATCATGCCCATCAGAGCTGGTAGAACAGAAGCATAACATTATAATGCAAACTACTTTCACAGAGCAGCAAAACAAAGAAACATGCAACCGTCAAACGTGGTCCAAGAGTAGTGCATGTCATTATTTAACAAATGTTCAAGGATTTACTTCTTAGGCACTTTTAAAGGTGTAGAATTTTGATTGCAGCGTTGTTATCAGTCAACAGTTCTTACCAAAACCCAGTGTGTATCCTTGAGGCTTGATGATGTTTAATGCATGACTTACCTCATAAAACACTTGTAATGGCTTGTTTTGTTGTTCTCTTCAACCAGGCCTTGTTTACATCAGCTTGCAGTTGTATTCTTCTCCTTTTATTGGCAGATAAAATAATTTCACGACTCATTACTGTTGACAGCCATTATGCTCAATGCAGTGAGCTGAAGTTTTCATAATATCCACTTGATACATTCAAAAATACCCTCTGAAGTTCATGAGATCCAGGAGTAGATCTTTAGATAAGAAGATCTTTGCAAAGGCACATTCCTGCCAAAGGTATCACAATATTCCACTGATTTGGCAGGTGTTAACAAATGCAGCAATGCATCAACAAAAGGTGTAGAAAAGGGTTCGCAAGTTATTCAGCAAATGGGTAAGGAAATGCATTTGATGTGTCTTTTTAAGTGTACGTTTAACTAGGACCGGATAATTACTTTTTCAGGTTTTTTAAGTACTCATCAGTCCTTGGTCAATCAGCGTAATGATGAAAGGGCTAGCCAAATCGATTAAATTCATCAAAGTCTAATCTGTGATATCTTTTTAATGCATGTGATTAATGGACGACTGAATAAAGAATGAATGAAGAATGATCAATCCATAGTCCCATTCCAGATGCATCTGGGGGAAACAAATGGCATCGATTAATTTAAGACAGGATCATGTAAAAAAAGTATGTCTGCCAAACAGACGGGCTTGAATAAGATGTATTGTGTCATAAATTATCAAGAGAACAAGCTTGTATTTGGGTTAACCCTTTGCATTATGAGAACAATAGAAGTGGAGGGAGATGAAAAATACACTGGATACAGAACAATTGGCTTCCAATTGATCGTCTCTGAACAGGGACCTCATTACATCTTATTCATAATTTTCAAAGATACAATGAAGCCATTCACTAGTTTCATTCCATACTCAGGTGTAATACAAGCTCTCAAGCCTGTCACAGGGAATCAAACCAAAGTGGTGAATTATTTCTTCACCAAAATATTCCCTACAGCCACAGCTACAGAGACACCATCCACTGACTGCTCTATAGAAACAGTGTAATAGAGTGTGGGTGCAAGACAATTCATCATTTTCCATGACACTTTGAACAGTTATCTAGAGTTGAGGACGCTGTTCTACTCTTTCTGGGCTCTCAGTGGATGTGGAGTGCTCTTTTAAATAGAGTCCATCTGTCTTTACCTTGTGTGGTCGTAGTCAAAATCTTCTACCAGCGTTCATGAGGAATGGAACTTTTTTGTGTTTACTGCAAAAAAGTTGCTTTTGAAAAAACACTTAATTAGCTCTTCCAAACATGACATGCCAGTGCTTTGTGTCAACTGAAAATGTTGTCACAATGGATGCATCACTCCAGACTAATTATCCGTGGCAAAATAAAAAAAGAGCTCAGCTAAAATGAACACAAATTAAAGCTTTATGAGTGAAGTAAAACAAATGACAGTTCAATGTGATAATTATCTTTATCATAAGAGAGTAAGAACTTTACCTAATGTTAAATCGAGAAACAATTGGTACAAATGCATAACATTACCTTCTTCCACAATGGGTCTCACTAATTTTAAACCATTCAGAGGAGAACAAACAAAACATAAAATACAGAAATTAATTCAAAAAATCAGTTTTGTCCTAACTTTGGCAGATGATGGCTCTTGTAGGACCTATTACTCGGAAAAAGTCAACTCTTATTCTGTTTTATTACATTACATATTACCAACACAGTGTCTTATAATAAGAGAAACTACATTTTTATAATCCATATGTCCTGTACATACGGAATGTTATTATACAAATAAAGCACATCTTTTTACCCTGAGCAGACCGCTGAACATATAATCACCATCTGCCCCTTATATAGACCACCCTCGGAAGCCAGCCTCTTCGACCTAGGACCAGAGATGCGGGCTACACGACACCAAGTTGGACCTCTAACGTTACACGAAAGAAGAAGAATAAAGCACATAACTGCTCAACAGATCAAGCTCATTTCCACCATTCAATAACGTAGTGTATATGTCAAAAATTATAAATGATCTGCGTTCTAAGCTGGTAAGGCCCTTGCTTTTCTACTCAGCATTAATGTTCCCACTTTGTGTCTACCAGCAAGAAAACCGCAAGTACGTCATCAGGCTGTAATTTCTAGCATTGCCACTACTTACATATGTTGATTGAGATATGAACTGAATGATTGAATCATGTCCAGTATTTGAAATATGCCACCACTCTGCCCTCCAGTGCTCTCTCTGTTGGAGACTGTGAGGCTGCCATTAGACTCCACCCAGGCCGATGAAGAATGAGCTCTCTGCAGTGCACTGACCACAGCACAGTCAGAGCTACCAAATTGTCCTATTTATCATTTGCCCAGCGAACTCACAGTTTCTGCCAATATCTGTCTACTGGCTGTCCCAGTCTGGTGATCACCTTTGAATTCTCTGTCTCCTTATTTCTTTCTCATCCATTTTTCTATTTACAAAAGATGTTTTTGGCAGAATCAGCAGTGGCAGAACGTTTCATTTAAATTCTTGCTATCATTCATCTATTATAAATCTATGTTTCCGGATGGAAACTAATATTTTCCCATGATTAATTATATTAGGAACGATTACTCAAGAGCTGACTGCCAAGAGATACGATGCTGTTAAACAGCTTACTTGGGATTTAAGTATTTTACTTTAAAATGTGAAGACATAGATGCAGCAAGATAATTGACATATCAAATAGCTAAAGATAGACTCCAGCCAAATCCCTAAAAAAGCATAATCATCCTATAATATCCAAATGTCCAACAAATCAGTTTGATGAAAAACTAAAATAACGTGACAAGCATAGCTCCTTTAACGCTAACACTAGGACAGCTGAGGCTGATGGAATAACATTAGTTTTGCTAGTATTCTGGCAAAACCAATAAATTGGAAAAACACATTGAAATGTTGACCTGCTAACCATGCTAGAGGAAAAGTCACATAATCCCCGAAATAATAACGCTTAATTCTTAGGGAATAATGCATATCTGTAGAAGATGATGTGCCAAATCCGTCCGGTAGATGTTGAGATGTTATAAAGGATAAGTGGAATCTTAAGCCTGCTGCATAATCAAAGTCTGTAGGCTTTACTCTGGGGACTATGAATTATTACACAAAATGTCATGATAATCCATCCAATAGTTGTTGAGAAATGTCAATCTAGACCAAAGTAATAGATTGACACACCAACCAATCTTTTGACTGACACTGGCATCTTGGATAAAATGACTTGAACAGCCACATCCTGTGATTACATTTATTTGGACTTTCAGCTTAGCGAGTGAACTGCCAATGGGCTTCATGGAGGCCTCTATGTATTCTGAGACAGTGGTCAGGATAAAATGGGCTTTTTCTCCACACTAATTTAATCCTGCCAAGAGCCGCTGTCACATAGAATTTCAATTATTCAAGAGAAAAGGCCACAGGGAAAGGTCAATTTAGTGTAAGAAAACTGCCATTGATTATTTAAATGTTACCTGAAATAATACGTTTTGAGATAACAATCAGTCACAAAACAAAACTTTAGAGTTCAAGATATGCCGTCTTTTATGATTACGGTAGAAGTCCATTTGGATTAAACAGTTGTAGCTGATGGATTTTGACTGTGGAGACTGGATGATGCCTGACCATAAACCAGTGGGTTATTTCAGTCTTTTGACAAACATTCTTAGCATTACTTTAGAGTGCTTGCTGCAACCAATTGCTACATTCTTCTATAAGTTAATTAAAGTGCAAATAGTGGTTGTTAGAATTAAAACAACTGGATGACTGAGCCTTTTATGTTTTAACAATTAGAAGATTCTCTCTAAGGGGGAGCAGCACTTAGAACCCAATTAGAAAATGGAAGTTTCCATAAAACTGTATTAACCGTTTTTTTCAAACTCTTGAACACATTAAAATAAAATACACAAACTTTTAGAAGACAGAAAACTACAGGAAAAATGATTTATTGAATGTAAAACATACATAAGAAAAACATTTTTTAAAACCTACGCCAACTGAAACATATAATTTCACAATGTTATCTCACAGCTACATTATTCAAATAAACACATTCCCTGTCTGACAATTACTCGGTTGACTGGATGTGAGACCGTCCTTCAATATGTAGCATTTTCCCTTCATGGTACATTAACTAATCACAACAGAGATCACACACGCAACATGTTGAATATCTTCCCATTACTCATCCCGTGCCATTTTCCTTTGCTGCATCCAGACTGCTTGTCATTCTGCTGATTTGCTAAATATATGTGTATAAGAAAAGCATGGTTTGTGTATACGGAGGAATGCATTGGATGTATGAACAGACAAAACTTAATCACAGAACTAGGTAGTTAGATATTGATTCATCCTCCCCACAAGCTTCTCATCTTTCTCGTTTTTCATCTTCTCATTATGTGAGAGTTTGTGTCTGCGCACTCGTACCATCGCTGGAATTTCGTTTATCACTTGAAGACAAATCACAAACACCTTTATGTCATACCTCAGTGGCTAATAAAAGCACAAATCTGTCTTAGGCAAGACTTAATCACAACATTAATCACCCAGATATTGTGAGGCAAGCAGATAACACCACTGTAGATGCCAAGCACAACATGTCTCTCTGCACTATTGGCAGGTCTTCGTGGATTATCAAAAGCCTCATTTGAGAGGGACATATTCACAAATTAATTTCATACTTTGTTTAACCCTGCTTGGATGGGATGGTTCTGTGTGAAACACTGATAAGAGCCCAGGGCTCCCATTAAGCCTCTGAACAATAAAAAAAAGAGGCACTTTTCTGAACCGTATAATCGTTATGCAATGTGTTTTCTAACAGGGAGAATAGACATGGTTCGGTTTGTTTACCAACAACTAGAGAACCACTGTTCCTAGATCCAAGATGAAACTGACCGAAGGGTGTGACTCACATAAAAGGTTGCATAAACATCAGTCTACTTTTTAGCACAACAAGAAGAGCCCTAGATTTATAAAAACACGTCACTGTAAAAGCCATGACAGCCCCGTAAATTTCACCTATTGGTTAGCACCTCTTTTTGAGGAGTGTTGCGCAATTTACTCGTTGGCCCTTGTTGGTCAAAAAGATAAGATTGAGACATAAGACATAAGTTGAAACACCCCTTTGGTCTTTGTTGAACCGAGTTATTTGATGTTGGTTTGGTGTTTCTGAGCCTCAGTCAAACAAATCTCAGTCGGTTAAAGGATCAAAGAGCATGCAGACTTGACTAACATATTGATCTTAGCAACATGTACGCCCCTGCAATCGCCCTGCTGATAGTGGGATTGCAGGTTACCATGGGGCTTACATTTTGGTCATTTGTCTAACAAGGGGGATGCCTTTCAGCTTCAAATTCCCTACTGAGTACAATCCAATTTGTCTTGATCCTAAATAAAACTGACAGGTGCAGCACCAAGACAATTCTATTTGCTACCTCATGTCTTGTGAAAGCTGTCACTCAGAGAAAGGTACCGCATGGATTGATTGCACAACCGCTGAAGCGAAGAGGCATGTTTGGTGCCTACTGGAAGTGATACTGCATGAAGCAGGTTTTCAGGAGTCAAAGGGTCATTTCTAACAGCTTTGTCTGACATCTGGTTGTTAAAGACAGAGATGAGCAGACCGAGCTTCTAAGCAGTCGGCTAGAATCATAGTTAAACAATGCGTGCTCAGTCGGTTTGTTCCATATGCCGCTGGATGCGCTTTGCTGTAGATTTGTCTTTCCAATCACCCTAGTGAATTCTGACATGATGTGCCAAGCATAACCAGAAAATACAAAGTGCCTAAATGTGGAGGGATTTGCATTTTTCATTCACACTGTCACGCAGTCGGTTATAGATTTCATTGTGGAGAATAAGAAGATTTACATTATTCTCCACAGACACAAATCTATCTAATACGACACTTAAATCCTCCCAGTGGAGCACTACTCGGCAAGATTAAAGAATAGACTCAAAGCATTTAAAAATAAAGATATGTCATGTTGTTGCTGCAGTCTCAGGCCCTAATTCTAAAAGCTGATTACTGGGTTCTCAGGTTGTAAAATTAGACATCAATAATATTGTCTAGATATTTTCTTTCAGAAGTAAGGACATTTTCTCTAAATCCTTCACTCAGTTCATATACTGTAACATCTGAGCAATTATATTAATAGTCAGAGCAATGGATCTGCTTTTTCACCCATGTCTTTTCTTTTTACAAACGTTTTTATTACAGATATTAAAAAATGCTGGCTAATGCATTTACTGCATTAATGTGCACTGTCCTTGCCAAATAGATAACTAAATAAAAAAATATCCTAAAGGGTGTGGAAGGCAAACAATGTCATAAATCATTGAAAACTACATGTTCACATTCACTGCAAAGGTCCTTTAATCAAACAACTGTGTTTTTTTTATTTAGGTGAAGAAAACCTGTCTTTGATCAGTCCTTTATCGAGGACTCCCATTTTTTTTTAAGCCTGTTTCCCTTTGTTCCCCAATACATTTGTGTCTTTTCATGTCCCCTTCTCTGTGTGTGTGTGTGTGTCTTATTCATGTCTTGCCGCTAACATGGGGCCGCCTACTAACACACCTGCTTGCAATCAGCTCACAACCGTTCCTGGCTCACCACCACACACCTGTCTACAATTAGCTTATCAACGCACAGTATATCAGCTAAGGCTTTACATTCATTGGCATATTTCGTACCATTCCCTCTCCCTTTAAAAATAAATATATATATTGTTGCATCTATTGGATAGTACAGCAGAAGATAGTGGGAGAGAGCAAGAGCTGGGAAGCAGGGCCACAGGTTGAAGTCAGGCAGTTAAGGAATCCACTGGGGAGCCCCATCGTTCCAGTCTTATAGCTATGCTCAAGTCCGTATTTCAGTGAGACATGTATTTGTCTCCTAATTTAATGCATGTTGGTTTCTTTGTGCTCCAGAAATCCTATTCACATGCCTTCCTGCTTGCCAACTCATTCTCTCTGCTTCCTCTGTTGCCACGCTGTCGTCCAAATCTCCCTTCATCTCCTTCATGCCATTCTCAAGCCATTCACTCATGTTGGTCATCTTTAATTGCATGCCATATGTTGTAGTTATACAGGAATACTTCCAACATACAAAACAACTCTTTCCACTGAAGCACAAACCATTGTCTGAATATTTTTGCTGTTCTGTGTCTCTCTTGCTCTTTGTCCTACTTGTTTCACCCTCTGCTTTTAGGAGTGTGTTACTCTGTATTATTTACAACACCACACAGTGTTTTGTTATAATTTGTCCATGGATTCAGAGTAGAGATGAAAGCTGTGTGGCAAGGGAAAGCCAATCTTCTCTATCTCCTTTGTGCAGTACCAGCTCAGCTGAACAGGCTACTTTATTAGGCTTAGTCAGTTTTTATGTGATGAATATTCTGACATTAAATAGAACTATTGTTTATGTGCATGCATAAAAACACTAATTATAGTATATTAATCTCTCACACACACATACAATGCTCTATTTTATGAAGTCATTATTTATCCACCGGTTTGACATGAAGGCAACCAAATGTTTGGAAACTTTGACCTTTTATCATTTTATTGCGTTGCACTGTTCGAGGAGCCTGTGACCTAAGATTTTCATCGTCATAACTACACTGTAGCTATGTACGTATGACTAATAAAAGCCTTGAACCTTGAATTCAACATAATTGGCTTTGGATGTCTTTAATGTTTGTATTAAAACTAATTTCACACAGGTCAAATCTAAGGTCTTCTTGAGCTCTGTCTATTGAAATAGAAGGTGTAATTCTCTATTTCACCTCGACAGTAGCTGACACCTGAAATTGTTTTTCAACTGCTGTAATGCCGGTAATTTGGCGATGCTGTCATTGATATCACCACTTTCTGTACTAAAGTGGTTCTCTAAACACGAAAAAAATACATAAAACTGCTTTCTCTACCGCCGTTTTCATTATTTATACACACACCGACTGTGTAAATGTGATGCGGGGTGATGACCTGGACAAGGAAAGTGCACAATCTAGTAGAACGAGTGTCTTCCTTGTGTCTGAAATGCTTTTTGAAGCGTAAAGAAAACAAATTGCACTCTCAAAGGAGTTGCCATTGCTTAACTTTAACATGTGTTGTGCTTAGCATGCTGCTGCACACTCACAACAGACTACAAGGTAAGCGGAATTTCCACTCAGTCAAGACAACTGATTTGAGTTCACCTTGAGTGTGAGTAAGCCTCACAGTCGCTTAGACAACAGAGCAGAATGGAGAGTGTTGGAGAGTGAGACAAATCAATACTCAATTAAAGTGTTTTTTCGTGCTTGTGTTTGCAGTGACAGGATTTAAGAATCATATTATTGAATTTACATTTTTATTATGATAATAATTTACTCGACTCTCACTCAATGACAATGAGTGCTTGGGAAATGTGTGTAATATGCATGCAGTACTTTCCTACACTCTACCTCTATTAAATGTGATTGTTATTAATGTGAGCACTTATTCAAACCCTCCGCTCCTTTGGCTGTGTAGGTCAGGAGCTTTTAGAATCAACTGAAATGGCACCAAGCCCTATTTGGTGCATTCACAAGCTCCTCTGATGTTCCTACTTCGCTAGTTGGAAGTGATTTTTCTAACTGTCTATGAGCTTCAACTTGTACTGTGGAAACAAATTCACCCTAAAAGGAAGATGTGCTGTATTTTATCGATCTGAGCATTTAAACAACACCTTTATATCTGGTACAAGTTTTTAATTAGGATTTCAGTGAACAGGAATTGCCCTGTCTGGGAATTTATCAGGATATTCTGACACCACCATGAATGCAACATAATTGGTATATCCACCCAGTGACTGGGAATACTCCAACAAGTAGGTTCTTTCTTGGTGAATACATTCTTCAATTTCAAGAAAATGTGGACAGTCGTTTTCCCCATACTCTTAATGACAGATAAAAAGACTCAAATGAAAACATTACATTATTGTCAGATTATATTTTTCGAAATAGGGAACAACTCAAGTTTATAATTTGAAATCATTTTCAGATTGAGAACAGGTTTGGACAAGCTTTCTCCAAAGTGCTAATCATTCCAAAAATATTTTGGCTACATTGCATTCATCAGAGATAACAATAGACAGTGACTGCTTCAATTCCACCATCTGTCCTGCCAGGTTTTTGTGTCGGAGATTATTGGTACAGTTGCATGCTTAAAAGGGACATGCATAGGACTGGCAAGGCTTGAAATGTTTTGCACCATGTTTACCTGTCTAAAAATACAACTGGAAAGTAAAGTTAATAGTTTATTCAAATGTAGGGACACAAATGAATTACAATCCATTGAGACCAAAACTTTGTTCAGATGTCTGTTACGATGAAAAAAATATATACATGTTTACTTGCCAGCTGCTTTTATGGTCAGTAATTTTCAATGCACCCGGCTTCTCTCATCTGGATAATTACATTTTGCATTTCTTCCCAAGTTTTCCTCTGCTCTTTAATAATCAGAAAAGGTACCAGTCAATTGAACTCACTGATTAGCTCTTCTTTACTGCACCATCACCTCTCTAGCACCCATATGTCACCTCCCAAAGTCTGAAACAACCTGGGTACCCTTTATGATCGAACCTAAATAACCTAAATTCATGGCTTCGAAGCAAAGGCATCAACATGTTCAAGACTGCCAATTAAGTTGAGTCTTATTGAGCCCAGAACACTACTTGCCTATTACAAGGATAACCTATTGGGGTTCCCACAAATATAGGCGACATAGGCATTTATGCTATGCCATAGTTATAAACACGATCTGTATTAAATGCAGAACTGAAATTTCTTTACTGCCTTTTGTATATTTAAAAATCCAATATATTTTTCCTTGAATCTTATCTTTTAAAATGTATCTCTGTGCCAACTTTAGGGGTCACAAGCCCTGCAGTTCCAACATTTACCAACTTTTCCAAAAAGTATTATCTGTCAAGGTTTATATTAATCAATTATATTAGTTGCCTACACAACCAACTGGCTAGACATATTTATATCAAACCTGATGCTTTATATTTATGTAACACAACAGATAATATGTTTAATATGACATAACACTCCACTCATTTAGTCACTTCATTAGTTCAGTTCATGGTAGAGTTTCCCTGAAGCAGCAGTGTATAGGAGCATGTTTATCAGCACATTCGACAGAAACCAATCACTACACTACTGTCCTAAATATCCACTCATATGTATGATTTTTACTTTTAAATAAAAACTGTAGACTGAAAGAAACGTAACAGATAAAGGTTTTTGTAAATTGTAATATTATTTATCATGGTAAAATTGTCGTAAGTGCGGACAGGATACGCAGCTGCATGTACTTGTTTCCAACATGGCGGATGTCGGCACGTAGAATTTGTTTTGGGATATAACATCACGGATTATCGTAGCATTTGGACTACGTGAAAGCTATTTGGTTCACTTAAATTCAGCACTTTACTGTTATTGTTGTTTTACCCACCTAGTTAATTCGTTTTCACGAGAAACCGGGAGATGCATCGTCGCGGAGCGGCAAAGAAGGACCACAACAACAAACCAGTGAAGAAGAAGGACGTTAGTGACAGTGATAAATACGCCGACCTCTTGGTGTTCGGCTATGCCTGCAAACTGTTTCCAGACGACGAAAGGGCTCTTTACCACGAACATGGAAAACATCTTATTCCATGGATGGGGGACAAGAACATCATGATTGATAGGTCGGTTGAATAAACTTAGACCGAAACATTATGCTAACCATCTATGCTGTCCGTTAGCCTGTTTCACAATTCAAGGGACCTCTTGGAGTTTGCCTTGCAGAAGCTGGAAATACCTGCAACTGGCGACTAATGTTTTACTTCCTGCTTGCTACTTTGTTATAGGATGTCATGAACTGATACAAATGATATCTGAAGTCACAACAATAACATGTGAAGATGCAAATCCCTGCCATACTTGGCTAAAATTAGCTGTGATGCTGAACTAATAATACACAACCAGTTGCCCAATGTATTAGTCACACCAGCTAAAACTAATGCAGTTTAATATAAAATGTATACAAACAAGGCTTAGCTACCAGTAAAGTAAAACAGTCTGAACATAAAGATAACATTGTACACTTAATACAGTTTCTGCAGAGCTATTTACTTGCATTAGTTTGGGCTGTGTAGCTCCTAAACCAGCAATAGTGTGTATTTTTGATACAAAAACAGAGATCTTTAAATCTCATAACCCAAAGAGACACAATTGTTAGCTTTTAGCAGGACTTTGCATTTTGACATGTTTGGGAGAATTTCCTTTGAAACTTTAACTTCAGGCATACATGATATGTATCGATATGGAGTATAAAACAAAGGATGTTACTTTTTGTTCTGTCCTTTTTTAAATTGAGTTTTGCAGAAAATGCCTATCTGTACACAAAACACACAACCTGGGTCTTTATTATGCGTTGCTTCTATCCTCAAGGCCAGAGCAAATTCTAACCAAGACTAAAGTTGCAGCAGTTAAGGTGATTCAAAATATCACAATGCCTATGTGAAACATTGGGGTTTAACTATCCAACAAAAGGTTTAAGAGTGCTTACAGCCTACCAAGTGTTGCTTCAGGCAATGTACCAATGTTTTATTGCCACCTCCATGCAGCACAAGTATTACATTAGTGCATTTATTCTTTGAATCACCTCGATCTGCAGTGGCCCAACTTGTGTTTCATTTGTACAGCCTTTGTATGTGTGTCTTTATCACATAACCCAGTTTTTTCCCCAGCAAGCTAAGCTAAGGGGTCCTGCCAAACCCCGAAAGCCAACTTCAGCACCCCATTTCTTTGTCTTCATGAAGAAACTGCAACTGAGAAGTGGCGTAGAGGGACGAACCCTGGAAAATGTCGTCCATTTGGGTTCTTACGGATAGGTATTTATGTGCCTCGGGTTTGTGTGAATGTAACTCTCTTTGCAGATGTAGAAGTAATGATGAGTGTTACAGGGGGGAATTGAACCCTGTGAGGTAAGACTCGAGTTGCTTTGTTTGTTTCTCTTTTTGTTTTTCCTTTTCAAGTAGGGATGTTGGTTTGTAAGACTTGTCCAAGAAGGAAATAGCAGCAAAAAGCTTGCTAGGTATCTTAAGAGCACTATCTACAATTAAGCCCAAGGACTTAATTGGTGCATTATTGTTGTCTGTAATTCTTTCCTTTTAAATATTTAAGTATACCTTCATTACAGACTTACAGAGGCATTTAGAGTATTTTTGATGTAAATTGTGGGTTATAGGTCTCTTTTTCTTGGTAAGTAGGTCCATATTGTGTACAAAAAGGCTTTGGAGACTTCCCTCTCTAATCCCGTTTATCACCCAACAGATACGATGGGCGTGGTCATTTACACGACCTTTCAGAGTATGACAGCGGGTCATGGAATACGTCCTACCAGCTGTCGGAGGAGGAGGCCAGGATCGAGGCGCTGTGCGATGAGGAGAGGTACCTGGCCCTGCACACGGACCTGCTGGAGGAGGAGGCCAGACAAGGTGGGCACGCTGTTCTTTTGACATTTCACACACAGTTATGGCACATCTCAGTCTTAAGCTTCTCTTAATAGGTCACTGTCAAGTCTTCTACGTGTTTGGTGCAGTTTACCCTCTTGAAAAGGGACTTGAAAGATCTACTGGACCTTTTAACTGGATTCCACTCCAATGACACAGCAACTGTTACTTTTTCATTCTTTTATTTCAGTAGTTTACCTGACAACACATTTCCATTTAGTTCCTGAATGGGTCTTTTAGGTGAAAAACCTTTGAGGACAAGAAGGATGCATTAGACAACTTGCAATAGTCATTACAATAAATAACATGCAAACAATACACTGGCACTGCTGCCTTATTTACGAGTATTTTACAAAATAAACTGTATGGTTATTAGGTTTATCAGTAGTCATGGTTTTTGACAGGATTACCCAGTGCCCATCGATCATCACTGCAAATCAACCATTGCTGTTAGTATTTTCTGTGTACATGTACTTTATATTCTATATGTGTATTCATACTAATCATGAACCAATCAAACATACAGAGGGAAGTGTATCTGCTTAAAACATGGCCCACAAGAAATGAGCTTCAACATATCCCTCTCTTGTTTGATTGCCATATGATAGTAAACTTTGCAAAAATATGTTACTTTCTTACATCCCTCCTCCAAATCTTTTTTTATCATCCATGTATGGCTCTACTTTTTAAAGTTTGCATTATCAGTATCTTCTCGGCAAGTCAGTGTTCGTATAAGTGTGCTGAAAACGTTTAAACTCAGTGTCCTTATTTAAGACTTTTCCCCCCAGACTAACACATCACAATAAACCTACGACTCGTCTGTACAGCCAGAAAAGCAATTGCTACATACTAGGGCTGTACCCGAATATTCGTTCGTCGGAGTACTATTCGGGTTTCAATTTCGTTAATTGGATATTTTTTTCTTTTTCTTTTTCTTTTTTTTTGGCAGCCGCATTGAATTTATTGAAATCTCCAATATCAACGTAAGAGCTTGTTTCTCTTCGGGGGGTGCTAACACTTAACCATAAACGTTATTGTTTACTTTCTCCGTCTTTATATGTAGATATGACTTTTCTCCGTTAATTTCCGTCACGTTGTTTCCATAGCAACAACAACTTCCTGTCAACAGCGCTAACTCTCCTTCAAAATAAAAGCATGTCCATACAAAATAGGAAGCCAAACCAAATTACACTTAAGACTTATACAACTGCAACGAAAGTGACACAATGCAATATCCTTTTCAATTTCAAAGAACACAAATTAGGTTATATACATTAACAAATAACTATAAAACAACAATACTGTAGAATAATGAATGCCGTGAATAAACCGAAATATACGTACTGAGGCGGTTCGCTGCTGATTACTAATTACTACGCACCCCACCCCCCGCGGGCCGAATATTCGCTGCTGATTACTACCGAATATCCCGAGCCCGAAAAATGATATTGGGGACAGCCTTACTACATACTTCAATCTAGGCTTCCTAACTAAATCTATTTTCCAGGAGGAATTTTCGACATCCCCTTTTGAGACCCGTTCAGCTTTCCATCTCTTTAAAAAGGACTGACTTTGACTAAGAGCTGCACTGCTGCCATTTCTATGGAAATCACTTTCAACTCTTTGATGCTTGCATCTCACGTTTTACATTATAATGAAACGAGCTGTTTTGATGACAAAGCACCCTTCTAAAAGACACACTTAATGACTGTAATTGAATTTATAAGCCACAGTTTTATGTGAAATATGGCGTCTTGTGCCCAAACTGACAGGACAAAATGAGTCCGTTAATGATTTTTGTCACACACACACTGCAAAAGGTTCATCCCCCAGGCTGGTTTGCCCTTGAATTTGGAGAACTGACCCCATTCACTTAGGCTATTACCCATCTGTCCATGGAAGGGACAGCTGGAAAAGCATTGGAAATATTGATATTTTTTGTGACAATTTTGCCCTTGCTCCTTTTAATAAAGATATAGTTCGCTATGAATTTTAATAGAAAAGGGGTAGTCTCTGGGGCCATGTATATTTTTCTCTCTGTCCTCTCTTATTATCACCTTGTTTTTACAAGATTAAATGAACCGTCATTGCATTGAAATAGAAAATCACGGTGTGTTCCTGCTATCTGATTAAAAAAGGATGACCAACAACATCGTATTGAGTGTATCTGTCTGTTGCTTGTTTTCCACAGAGGAGGAGTACAAACGTCTGAGTGAGGCTCTGGCAGATGAAGGCACCTACACAGCAGTGGCCTTCAAATACAGCGCTGACTACTACGACCCCTCTCAGCCCACTGAGGAGGAGGAGGCTAACAGAGAAGCCGGTGAGAACACCAAACACTCTCAAACTGGCCTAAGCATTCAGATACAAAAAACTGCTTTTACTGGTAGATCTAGTACTGCAAATATCAAGGGATTTTTTTATTAAACCAAGTTATTGGTTATTCAAAGTAATCACATCACTGTATACATAACAAAGAATCCTTAAGAACCCAGACATCTCTGTGATTCTATCCTTGACACGATTGGGGTGTGATCTGTACCCTGTCTACATTTCTAGCTGCTTCACTTTTTTTAATTTTCAGCCGGATATGAGAAAGTCCTTTCTAATCCTTTTTTTTCCTTTCTTTATTTCTTTAAACTATTCTAATCCATGCGGCCATCTGCGCATACACGTTTTCCAGGGGGATGAATTGATTGATTGAATTTCTGGCTGCAGAGCACACAGTGAACTTGTGTAACATATTTATGTTTAATTCAATATTACCCAACATGACCATAAAGGTTTATTATAGCTATTTGTAACATCCATCTATCGAGCTGAGGTTGTAGACACAACGATTTGATCTGTGAACACTGGATTTTGGCCCATTTCTGTTTTGGTTGTCATCCATTGATTACTGACCACACACACACACACACACACACACACACACACACACACACACACACACACACACACACACACACACACACACACACACACACACACACACACACACACACACACACACATATACACACACACACCTTTAAATATTTGATGAGGAAATAGCTGGAAGCACTTTGTCCCGTGGCCTGACAGTTAAGCAGACTAGATTCCTCTCTGGGGAGACTGCAGAGCTGAATGGAGAGTGTGAATACACCTGCCAAAGCTCCAGATACCAGAGATACCGTTTTACACTGGTCATTAACATTTTAATGGTGGTTTAAGTTGAGCCCCTGCTATATATCCTTTATTTAGCCAGGTAAAAGGCTCATTGAGATTTAAAATCTCTTTTCCAAGAGTGACCTGGCCAAGAGGGTACAAAGTTACAACAGATAAAACACAGACATGACTTGAAGACACATACAGCTGTAAAACACAAATAAAATAGCACATTAGCCAGTCAATATGCAAATTAAAACAAACTATTACAAATCATTCAAAACTGGCAACATTTAAAACGATTTTAGGACATACAAGCACTCACATCTACCAATGGTGTCGTGTTCTCTGTCCTTTAAGATGGACCTGAATTACCCCATAGTGATTAAATCTGAGAGTTTCAGCTCCTTCTGTTCATTGTTCCAAGCTGTGGGGGCAGCATATTTAGAAGCTGTTTTACCCAGTTTTTTCTCACTGTAGGAACCAGCATCTGAATAAAGTCTTGGGAGCGCAGGCCATATAGACTTTCTCTTTGACACATACAGTGGGGCAAAAAAGTATTTAGTCAGCCACCAATTGTGCAAGTTCTCCCACTTAAAAAGATGAGAGAGGCCTGTAATTTTCATCCTAGGTATACCTCAACTATGAGAGACAAAATGAGAAAAAGAAAATCGAGAAAATCACATTGTCTGATTTTTAAAGAATTTATTTGCAAATTATGGTGGAAAATAAGTATTTGGTCGATAACAAAAGTTCATCTCAATACTTTGTTATATACCCTTTGTTGGCAATGACAGAGGTCAAACGTTTTCTGTAAGTCTTCACAAGGTTTTCACACACTGTTGCTGGTATTTTGGCCCATTCCTCCATGCAGATCTCCTCTAGAGCAGTGATGTTTTGGGGCTGTCGCTGGGCAACACGGACTTTCAACTCCCTCCAAAGATTTTCTATGGGGTTGAGATCTGGAGACTGGCTAGGCCACTCCAGGACCTTGAAATGCTTCTTACGAAGCCACTCCTTCGTTGCCCGGGCGGTGTGTTTGGGATCATTGTCATGCTGAAAGACCCAGCCACGTTTCATCTTCAATGCCCTTGCTGATGGAAGGAGGTTGTCACTCAAAATCTCACGATACATGGCCCCATTCATTCTTTCCTTTACACGGATCATTCGTCCTGGTCCCTTTGCAGAAAAACAGCCCCAAAGCATGATGTTTCCACCCCCATGTTTCACAGTAGGTATGGTGTTCTTTGGATGCAACTCAGCATTCTTTCTCCTCCAAACACGTCTAGTTGAGTTTTTACCAAAAAGTTATATTTTGGTTTCATCTGACCATATGACATTCTCCCAATCCTCTTCTGGATCATCTAAATGCTCTCCAGCAAACTTCAGACGGGCCTGGACATGTACTGGCTTAAGCAGGGGGACACGTCTGGCACTGCAGGATTTGAGTCCCTGGCGGCGTAGTGTGTTACTGATGGTAGCCTTTGTTACTTTGGTCCCAGTTCTCTGCAGGTCATTGACTAGGTCCCCCGTGTGGTTCTGGGATTTTTGCTCACCGTTCGTGTGATCATTTTGACCCCACGGGGTGAGGTCTTGCGTGGAGCCCCAGATCGAGGGAGATTATCAGTGGTCTTGTATGTCTTCCATTTTCTAAAGCTGCTTACCTATTGCAGATTCAGTCTTCCCAGCCTGGTGCAGGTCTACAATTTAGTTTCTGGTGTCCTTTGAAAGCTCTTTGGTCTTGGCCATAGTGGAGTTTGGAGTGTGACTGTTTGAGGTTGTGGACAGGTGTCTTTTATACTGATAACGAGTTCAAACAGGTGCCATTAATACAGTTAACAAGTGGAGGACAGAGGAGGCTCTTAAAGAAGAAGTTACAGGTCTGTGAGAGCCAGAAATCTTGTTTGTTTGGAGGTGACCAAATACTTATTTTACCAAGGAATTTACCAATAAATTCATTAAAAATCCTACAATGTGATTTCCTGGATTCTTTCCCCCCCATTCTGCCTCTCAGAGTTGAAGTGTACCTAGGATGAAAATTACAGGCCTCTCATCTTTTTAAGTGGGAGAACTTGCACAATTGGTGGCTGACCAAATACTTTTTTGCCCCACTGTATATGTGCAAATGTAGGAGGGAACCAACTCAAGCAGAGATTTATAAATAAAACCCAACCAACGGGAAAGTCTGCGAGCAGACAAAGATGGCCAATTAGCAGCAGCATATAAAGTGCAATGGTGTACTCGATATCCACATCCAGTAATAAATCATAAGGCACAATGGTACACAGTATCAAGTAAGCTCTTTAGGCACTGGTCATAGGCATTCATGTATGTAGCAGGTCACCATAGTCTAATACAGGTAAAAACGTTGCAGATATCAAATGTTTCCTTGTCTGAAAATAGAGGACAGGATTTATTTCTGTAAAAGAAACCTAATTTTATTTTTAGCTTTGAAACAACATTTTCCATGTGTAACTTGAAAGACAAGTTCTGTTCAATAAGAACTCCCAGATATTTGTAAGTAGTGACCCTCTCAATGTCAGTCCCTTGTGCAGTACAAATCTTGGGTAGAATAGATGGTAACTTTTTGCCATTCAAAAATATAATCACTTTGGATTTTTCAGCATTTAATACCAACTTTAGTTGATATAAGTGGGTTTGTATGACATCAAAGGCAGACTGGAGGAAATCTAGACTTTGCTCTATAGAAGCGGAGGAACAATAAATAACAGTATCATCTGCATAAAAATGGTAAGAAGCATTTGCTAAATTATTACATAGATTATTTACGTATATGGTAAAAAGAATCGGTCCTAATATGGAACCTTGTGGCACACCCTTTGCTATCTGGAGGAAGGAAGAAGAGGACCCAGAAAATTGGACGCATTGGGTTCTCGCTGATAAATAATTTAAAAACCAACCTACAGTATGCCTAGATAAGCCGATACTGTGAAGTCTTTCCGCCAGGATGATATGATCAACTGTGTCAAACGCCTTTGACAAATCAATAAATAGAGCTGCAAAATACTTTTTACAGTCCAATGCCTCAATTATGTTGTTCATCACTTTAATAGCAGCAGTTGTTGTGCTGAGTTGTTTTCTAAAACCGGATTGGTGCTCTGACAAAATATCATTTGTGTCAAATAATAATTTAAGTTGTTCACTGAGAAGCTTTTCAAGGACCTTCGCTACAACACATCATTTTGAAATTGGCCTATAATTATTAACAGAGTAAAGGAAGAACATATGCAGATTTCCATGTTAGGAATCTCATTGTTGGAAAGAGTTAAATTCAAAAGATAAGTAAGCGGCTCAGCTATAAAGTCTGCTGCTAATTTAAGAAAATGAGGAGGAAGTTTGTCCGGACCTGCCGATTTGTGTGGATCCAGATTCTGCAATGCTTTATGGACCTCTATCGCCTCGATAAAAGTGAAATTGAATGGCTTAGCCCCGGGATGGGATGGAGGTGGTGAGGAATCAACGTTCTGTCCAGGGTCCGAATGTAGGGAATCAAACAAAGAACCAGATGAAATAAAATGTTCATTAAAGCAGTTGAGAATGACCGATTTGTCAGTGAGAGTTTGCGAGTCTGCTACCACTTTTGTTTGCTGATTTTTGTCCTTGATCTTTTAAGTCTTTGACATGATCACACATTCAAAATCCTGAACAGTCAGTCCCCCACTGCAATGCAAACCTGAAAGAACGTGTTCGGGCTGACATATATGACAACAATTGATCACAATATTCATCCAAATTGTCTCCAATTATATCCTGAGTGAAAGCTTAAAAAAGCCAGAAGGTTAATTGCAGTCAAATGTATTATCAGTTGTCACTCTGTTCATGACAATTATTGTAACCTTTTGTGTAAAACCCAACACTGATCGTTACCATCATTTTACAATACAGACAATAATTTCATATCCTGATTTAAAAAAAAATCTAAAATTAGCTGAATTTATTCTCAATTGACATACTCTACCTTCACTGAAATATCTGAATCATTTGACCTATGTGGGACTGTGGAGTGTTTTGTTTACCTGTAAGGAGCTTCTGAGTGCATACTGTAGCTTTTTAACAGTTTGTGATTCAGCCAAAGGTTGAATGGAAAATGTGCTTTTATTTAAAAGTGGGAGTAAATCCATTTACTAAAGTGTGATAACCACTGAGATTTACATAATATGCCACTTTACAATTAGAAGCCAAACACAAGCTAGTCGACCATGATAATGATCCTGTTATATAAGTGAGGAGGTTATTTAAAGAGAGCGTCCTTTTTGAAATTGGGGCACAGTTTGGAAGTACATTACCTAATCACTTAATTGAAGTTGAGAAGGGGACATTAGATCTAGTGAACACATGGGTATTTTGAAGCTTTTAGGCCACGTCTAAAACATCTGGTATCGAAACTGTACCCCATGGCACACCATACACTACAAGCCAAATTACATTTTTAGGAATTGTGGGAAGGCTGTCTTTTTTTCCCCCCTGTAGATGTTATGTGTTTAATTCCTATCCTTCCTTACGGCCACGTGCGTTGCTTCAACGGAGACGCTTCCCATTCACTTTGAATGGGGTGACGTCAGGCTTTGCCGAACTGCATTGTGGTTCCGTCGCTTTGTCTCCGTTGCTCGCTTCAAAAGTTGAGAAAAGTTCAACTCTTCAAGATTCGACGGAAGCGTCAGCCAATGAAATCATATGCCAGTACAAGCGCTAGCCAATCAAACCGCGTGCTTGTGTGTCCAGGGCGGGAGATAAATGTGATTGGTTGTTGGTCGCGTGCCAGACACGCCCACCGGTAAACTTCAACACACGCTGCCGTGTGGACGTGCCGTTACTGTGCAAACTCCCTGTAGTACAACATTTAAAATGGTAATTCAGTTTCCATCTGTGCAGATAAAGGTAAATGAAAGGGAATGAAAATATCTATCTGTGGTACATTTTGTATAATGGATGAAATGTTGAAGATCATGGGGTTCGGCCACTCTTAAATACTGTTTTAGCCATGCTTTATCTGAAGTCACTGCTCCACTGGGAATATATCCAGCAGGGTATATTTACATGTTATTACTAAAGAGTTAATCTTCTTCTTTGTGTCTTAAATCTCTTCACATGCTCAGAAGAGGCGGAGGCTGAGGAGAGTGAGGAGCCGTTCGTCGCTCCCCCAGGGCTCACTATCCCCCCCGATGTAGAGCTGGTGAGTCTTAAATATCCAGATGGTGTATTGTTGTTTATGCTCTGTTGTGCTCTTATACACAGTAAGAATACTCAACATATAAACGTGCATATGTTCAGTGGTTTTGCACAATAACAGGAACATTTAGGCAACTCGTGACAACTTCCAAATCAACTTTTTGGATGTTAACAAGGGCATGAGGGGAAAAGCCTGGCTTTCCCCTTATTTAGAAGCGGATTGGTTTAGGCATGTTCTTTACTGAACAACATGAACATTACTTAGCCTATGAACATCATATATACATTCAGTATGTGTATATAAACATAACATACATATATACAATCCCATAACAGTTTAGATTTAGCATCAGAAGGTCTAATAGAAAAACATTTCAGAAAAATCTCGGAAACTAAAACTGTACAGGGTTTCCATGAGATATGGTTTGAGGTGTTGAGCCACCCTGACACATCTCATCATTAGATGACAATCCAATCAATAGCAATTCAAGCATTTCTATGTGAACCTGTTCTTTTCCCCCTTCAACTGAAAAGCCGATGTCATTAAAGTGTATTACTTTTTATGTATTCCCACACCTCTGCTACAAAACGCCACATATGTAGACATATATCTCTCCACATACAAGCTTTAAAATCATACAACATACAATGTTACTAACAAGATCAAACCATTTAAATTCATAGCTGTTGCTTTTATTCTGGTGGTTTTCTTTTGTCAGACAATCTTCCCTCCCGCACCCAGAACCCCCAGTGACCCCCTTACACTGACACTTTGTTATGCATGAGGAGAGAGACAAGCTTTAATGCTATGGCATGTGTATACTTTCAGAATATACCAAGCTGGTTCCAGAACAGCCATAACACACACATGCATTCATACACTGCATAACAAAGAGGCTGCACATGATATGCATATACTATTACTGTCTACTCCCTAGATTGTCAGGAGATATCCTTCTCAGAATATATTTCTATGTAATGTGTCTTTGGTTATTAGAACAAGGGAATTGCATGTCAAAAGTCTTTGGCCCAAATCTAACCTGTACATTGTGATGCATCTTGGACAACTAATTAAAAAGGATATTCATATAAACAAGTTGAATGCGGTACACATTGCATTCACTGTTTGTATTGATTTCTCTATTAAACTCAAGGTTTTTACGAGATAACCCCCATTGCCCACTGCAGAAAATACAATTTGTCAAAAGAGAAATTAAATGCAACAACGGTCCTAGATCAGATTTGGAAATGAAGCCGCGATCAGTGGTTATGCACTTCGGTTAACCTGGCGAGATTCTGTGCTTACAGTACATGAGATAACACAAGGCAAATACTGGCAATCCTATGACCGTTACACGTGAGTTATGTCTTGCTTTAGCGCAGCAACACAAGCTCAGTTATACAGGCGTGTCAGAAGATGCTTTTCTTGGGTATGTCCCAACATAAAACACGTATTAAACGCCCCCTTTTCACCTAATTGCTAAGTCCATAAAGCGAAAGGCCCTTGTATGTCAGGAAGTCCTTGGCAGCATAGAACACAATAATGTGCAGTTACTGTTAAACTGGCATCTTTTTGGCTGCTTTCCTGAAAGTTAGTATTTATTGTGACTTTCATCATGATGAGATATGTGTGTTCTTGTTTGAAAATTGCGGCACTTCTCTGCACTCTCTAGGTAATGGCAATGATTAATCATTAAAAGCACAGAAGGGGGACAATAATGAATGAATAATGGACTATTTCTTGTTCCGCTGAATTCCACCTCATGTGTATTTTAAGAATGAATGTCGGCACAATGAACATAAGAGTGCCTGGCAGGAAAATGCCTCGGAGCCAAAATGGCTTGTGTCCTTGGTTTAAAGAAGCCATTTATACACTGTGCCATGCATCCTAATGTTATGTGCAGCTGTCTGGTGCTCTCACGCTTATGTGAGGTACACCTGCTTATTTTTCACTTTTGATAATGAGCTTCTACATTGCTTCTACAGATGAAAAATTATCATAAACTAACATATATAGATGTCAGTTTATCACTCGTGCTAATTCTCTGCCTTTTTCTTCCTAGCCTGCAACCATCAAGACCCATAACATCATCGAGAGGACGGCCAACTTTGTATCTCAGCAGGGGGCTCAGTTTGAAATAGTCCTGAAGGCCAAGCAGTCTGGCAACTCCCAGTTTGACTTTCTCCGCTTCGACCATTACCTCAACCCGTATTACAGACTCATCCTGCGGGCCATGAAGGAAGGCCGATACAACTTCCCCTCCAAGAAGCAGGAGCAGTCGCAGGGCGAGTTACACAACGCAGTCACTGAAACCATCTGGAGGTGTCAGAAAAAGTTCCTACACCCAGTGTGCTCATTACTTTGTCTCTTGCATTCCTCGCTGTAGATTCCAACTCTGATTCAGATGATGATGGGGATGGCAGTTACCTCCATCCCAGCCTGTTCGCCCCTAAAAGGTGCTCTCGCCTGGAGGAGCTTGTGAAGGTATTATAAATAGAGTGTAGGCCACCCAGTGTGGAGCCTTACCTGTTGGATCAAGTTTAAATCGTCATATTTATCTTTTTTAATTTAGGCTTTCTTAACTGGAAGGCCACCACTGCCATTTAAATTACATGAACATGCTTTTAGTACTTCACATGCCCATTACTGCATTCTCTAATAACTATTCTGTTTCCCTGTCTTCATGCTGTTAAGTGTTTGTGTTAGTTCTTTCATGTGCATTGCCAGCACAGCCATTAGTCTTCACCAGAGCAGCAAGAATGGAAGTATGTCTTTTGATAGAAACATAATGAGCTCCTTTTTAATAGCAAGCTGTCTGATAGTTGCCTCCCATCAAGAAGGCTTTCTACTTTCAAATCGGCTACTCATTTTCTACTAAGGATTCACAGTTTATATATTAGTGGGTTAACTGCTACATTCTGTATATACTGCACTGCAGTTCATATGTTATGAGTTTAGAGAGATTTCAATGATTACTGTAAAATGGTCGTATCTCATGTTGTGTGAAGTGTCTCTTAACACAATGTGAGATAGACTGTTTGAATCTTCCCTTATTCTTCTTCTTCCAGCCTCTACATGTAATGGACCCCGACCATCCTCTGGCAGAACTTGTCAGAAAAACCCGACTGGAAAGGAATGGCGTGGTACCGGTGGTACCGGTGGTTGAGACCAAACCAGAGGAAGTGCCAGAACCAGTTGCTCCCAGCGCACCAGCGCAGTACACTGCTGACCGTGAGTATATAGGTTTTCTTTGTTGTTTTCTTTAAATGATCTAATTGTGATCACGTTGGGCCTGGTATTCTTTATTTTGATCCCTTTTTGTTGTTTTGCTCTTGTTTGAGCAAATTAAAACTGCATTTTTGCTGAGCGTACTTTGGACCACAGAAAACTGGCATTTCGCTTTCCCTATTTGAACATTTCTTGATGCTCGTGTTCTGCTACTACTGGTTGATCAATACAGCTCCCCACTACTAAATGCTGACCACAGTCTTTAATCAATGCCAAGGCATTTTCAACATCTGTCAGCGAAGGTCTATTGAGCATAGAGGTGAACAGGGAAGGACTTGTTTTGGTGTGTGCCAGATTATCATTTTGCCACAGCCTGAGAGGTTTCATAACCGGCTAAAAGGGGATCTAAACATAGTGAATTTTTAATTTAATTTAAATGTATTCATATTACATGAAAGATATAAACCCAAGATCCTGAACTGAATTGTAATAGTAAGACCCTTAAACACAGAGGCAAAACTTGTATTAATATAAATGACAGGCCAATGGAATGCCTTTTATTCTTCCCACATAGAAAGCCACTATATGCAACGTTATAATTTCTAGAATGAAAAACATAACCATCAAATACGAAATAATGCCTGTCGCTTGTACTACGTTCTGTTTGCAAGTCCATATGTGAACCCATCCACGATGAGTCACATCCAGCCCCTCTTCATGTTATTTATATAACTTCCACTTCAACACATTTATGTATGACTCCATCCTCTCCTGAAACGGCAGCTTGAATAAACCCACAGTCATCGGCCCCTTCTAAAGTGTTAACTTCTCCATTAATGCCATTTATTCACCCCTGAGATATTTGTGTAGGGCCTCCTTTGATCTGATATTTGCTAAAGAAATAAGACTGTTAACAAATTGGTTGTGAATGACCTCGTTGCTTAGTGTCGTTAATATGCATTATTGCTCAACACGGGGGCTGCTAATCTGCCCATGCATGTAGCTACTTGATACAATGAGAAAGCCTCCTCTTGTCCTTTCGAACATTTTTTTTGTTATCATGATGTTAATACAGGGCGTGGATAATAAGCTGCTCCATTACCTCTTTTGAATTGGATTGCCTGCCTTAATTTAGTGTATTAAATCTCTTCCACAGACACTAATGGATATAAGCGTGCTAAAGACCTCACAATAACAGCGGCTCCAACTTTCACATTAAAGTCAATCTATGAAATATGTCTTACCCTCCGATCATCCATCTATCTGACCATCTATTTATCTCACCGACCATTAAACTCCATTTATTTTTTAACCTTCCACATCTTACGTCTTCATCCCAATATTGTAACACCCGTCAAGTTTGTAAATGAAAGCTTCTGCTGTCGTTTTTTATTTTCCTGACCGGCGGAAATTGCATGTGTCATTAATGTCAACCAGCTCAGTGACTAATGTGTTAATATCACACTGTTCCCACTTTGACACTGACGATTCATTGTGTCCCTGTCCCTGTATTGCCCCCCTTCCTCATGCCCTGTCTCTTTTCAATAAAGAGACTCTGTAATGCTAACTGATATGAGACATGACCCTTTCACACACCTTGATTTATATTCTCTCACCTCCGCTGATTTAAATACATTCCTGCAACACACGTATTCAACTTAACATAGAAACATACTTAGACAGCGAACAGGACAGCGTATGTAAAACAGATACAACACACACAAGTGTCAACAACTGAAGGCCCTTCACAACCATATAATAAACACTTCCACACCTCTAATCTCTTGACGTTTAATCACAACAACCACATTAGATTTACAAATAGTGTGCATGTATATTGAGAAAAACAAAGAGATAATTCAAGGGTTTGGGGGTCCACTTCATAAGGGAAAATGTCTCCGCGTTCCTAAAAGGCTATGATCTATTTCCAACTTTTCTTGCCATGAAAATATTATTTCATCATCATGACTGAGCCCGAATGTGGCATTTCTGTTATGTATGGGCTACTAAACAAGACTGATTTTGACAGTTTCTATTTCCAATTGCCGATGTCTTTTCCCTGACCCGTGGATGTTTTTCTCCAAGGTTGAAATAGATGGCAATAATGGAAAGCCTCTGAAATGAATCAGTAAATCACCCCTTTACTCTTTGTGAACACAAATAACAGTTCCTTTCAACCATACAGAGAAACATCCTACACAATAGAGCATTACACATCACAAAGACTATTAGTGTTGAGATCACCGTAGAGTTTAAAGACAACTGTGACACTCAACAAAAACAAAACATATGATCCTCTCAAATCTTTTATGTATTGAATGGCTGTAGCACTATATAATGCAGTTTGTGTCCACATGGATTATGCACAATTTCAATTTTCGAAAGGTCACTCTACATGATACTTCTCTTTTTCTTTACTTTCAAAACTGCAGCAATGTACTATGGGTACTACATGCTCCCCGACGGAACGTTCTGCCTGGCCCCGCCTCCCCCGGGGATAGATGCCAGCTCCTACTATAACAGTATACCCTCAGCTGTCATGGCTCCCCCTATGTCTTCGGAGGCTTTGCCTAATCTGGGAACTACCCCCACGCCTCCTGAAAGTGTCGCAATGGCACCACCTGCTACAGCCCCCTCTCAGGTCCCCAGCTCTGCTGCTGTTGTACCAGAAATCAGGTAGGAACTAATACACATCCCTGAGGAATACCAGTTTCTTTCGTTTTAGTGACATTCAAATGGATTAGTTAGTGCTTTTGAAATTAGTCCCGATCATGTATTGATACATTAATTTATTTGGAGCTCCTGGTCAAGACAGAAACTGATTTCTAATGAGCTAATTTACATTTTTAACTAAAAAGCTTTATTTTTAGTGTTTGTTCTATGCATAGGGTATGATGAATCAATTACTTAAAGTAAATTGAAATGACTTTTTTTTCTTTCAACATCTTTAATTTGCCCATAAACAGTTCTAAACCTGAAGCTCAAGTTTCCACACCAGCGCCACAAGCCATCATCCCCCCACCACCCGACTCCCAGCCAGTCATAGACAAGCTGGCCGAGTACGTGGCTAGGAACGGTGTTAAGTTCGAGGCCGGTGTCCGTGCCAAGAATGATCCACGGTAAGTGTTTCTCACCAGAAATAAATCTGTTGCTCCGGTCACATCTCGGTTTTAGAAACTCTTATCAGTAACTTTACTTTAGATATTGCAGAAAGCTCTTAATCATCCATTGGCTTATCTTCTATACAGTAAGTGCTCACCAATCATTTTATAAAGTATGTGTTCTTCCCTCTGTCTACTGTAGGTTTGACTTTCTGCAGCCTTGGAATCAGTACAACCCCTATTACGAGTTTAAGAAGAATTACTTCATGCAGAGAGAAGGAAGAAGCGCTCCAGAGGTATAAGTGTACAGCTTTACTTAATATTTCTGTCCCCAACTTGACACCTTAAGTAAAGGTACTATTCTACACTTGAATGTGTTTGATACAGTCGACCAGTACCGCTTCCATACTGCCAATGAATTCTTAATTATATGGTGAGCATCCTGCCAATGCTTTATCACAGCTCATATGAGTGATCAAAACTCCTACGTTAAACCCTTAATAGCTTGTTAAAGCTTGCCAAGTACCACATTAGTAACAACATTAGTGTCATGGATATTGTTGAAGAGGAGTTTTTAAAAGTGGGCTAAGTAAATGTTCAGTAAGAAATGTCAGGGTAATTATATTTAAATGTTTTTCATTTTCTTTATTAGTATAATATTTAGATTCAAAATATCTGTTAAGAGAGTCTTGACAGAGAAACAGACTTTAAATAGAATGGCGAAAAAGAAACAGCCATAACAATTCAAACAATTGACATCCAACATTTAATTAGCATCCCTAAATAGTCTTCTATAAGGGAAATAAAGAACAAGAAAATAATTCTGCCACTGATAACCATATACTGTAAACCAAATTGAAGGATTTGTAGCATTATTTGCTTGACATTTTTGGAAATAATCATAATATATTTATATGTTATCTTAATGCAATGTTCTATACTCATTTCTTTACTATATGCAGGGGTGCAGATAACTGGTACGCAAGTATGCATGCGCGGCAACAATCTGAAATGCGTACCGTCACTTGTGTCACAAAGCACATTTGCGTACCGACGTACTTGTGAAGCTTTTCCAGAAGGTGGTTAGATCACGGACAATAGTCGGTCTCCGTGTGCACAGACAGGACTGCTGTTAACGTCGGTCTGTACAACGGGATTGTGCCAAGATTACGCCAACCGGCTGCGGAGGGAGTCCCCCCCACTTCACTGGAGAACTGCGCTAAAACAGCTGATCACAAAGTTCACGCTCTGTGTTCACGAAGTACTACACTAGCCGCCCCCCCCCCCCCCCCCGGTCGACTTACCTGAAGTAGCCTACTCCACTAGCACCCCTGCCCCCCCCCCCCCATGTTCGCGATACACAGGGCTTCATCAGTTAACTTTGAGTGGAGCCAGAAGTTGGAGTACTCACTCCAGGTACTCATCTGAGTGCCTCACTGAGAAAGTTATGTGCACCCCTGACTATATGGTCTCAAATGCATTGCTCAGTGGATGTTCGGTATTAACAGATGAATCTCGCAGATGACCTTCACACGTAAGAAAAACAATGTTCTCCCATTTGCCCGCTCATCAACCTCACTGTTCCTCACACCTGTATGTAATTATGTTGAACAGCATTTGCAGCCAACGTTTAGACCTGGGAAAAGGTGGTTCAAGCGTTCACTGCACTTACACTCTACCTTGAAATTAGCTGCTTTTTGTTGCTGATAAGCTAGGACCTGCCATGGTAAAATTAGAGGAATAACATATTGAAATGACGGATGAGAGAGATACAGAGAACAAGAAGGATTTTAACCGGATGTGTATTTAAAACAAAAATGTAGTTTTTAAACTTGTCATCCAGCCTCTCTTTGCAACTATCAAGACCTTTGAGGCTCAACATTCTGCCATTTCAATTTGCCTCCGTTGATTCTGCAATATTATTGAATCGAATTGCAGATTGCTGCATCACCTTATTTTTTAAACAAATTAATCGGTTGACTGCCCATGTGCAGACTTTTCAATTGTACTTATTCAGCAAGGCCAGTGCTGCAAAAGCACTACACATGCTGTCTATCATTGTCCATAACAACTGAAATCCAATGATGCAGAATCTTCAGATGTATTTTTCTCCCTTTTTAGGTTGCGTACAGCATCAGTGGTCCCTTTTTGTACTTGTAATGTTTCAAGCAGAGTCCCATACAGGATTAGCGTATGGTGATCAGCGTTCTTATCTTTGTATCCTTTTAGTCAAATCAATTTACTGTCTGAAAAAATCCCTCTTGTTTTTCAATACAGTATTGGAAATACATAATACATAAATTCAGTAACTTTGGAAGATCCCAAATTTATTTGACTTATAGTGATTGCTGAAGCCTCGTATTCCTTAACTTTTCGAACATCAAAGCCTCTTTGGTAGCTTCAAAACAACTCTACCCAAGGGCAACTCATTTAATTTATGTACAGACGCAAGGACGAGATACCTCATAATTCTCCATACTAGTGATGAGTACAGTACAGTTCGCCAAGGACCCTTTAGAATCTGATATCATGACACCTCAGAAGATGAATGGACTAAGAATATTGAAGCATATTCACCTCAAATCTGAGTTGTTTATCATTTGTTTAAATGCAGTTCATTTTGAAGTTTCAAGCCAATCTCAAGGTTATTTATTCTGATAAATAAACTGGGTTATAGTTGGGTTTTGCAATTTCCTATAATGTAGATCCTTTTAAGAAACTAAATATATGAATGGCGGTTTACCACTAATCTTCACAGTTGGTTGTTGGTTGTAGATAAATGCATTTGAAGTTTACTTACTGAGAGCAAACTTTTATTTACCAGAATGTTCCAGCTTTTGTGACTAAACTATTTGAGTGTTCAAAAGTTTATACAGGCTCTCCCACGCCACCATCATCCCCCAGAATAAGGAATACATGTGATTTGAGCAGCCAAATAGCGCGTGGGTTATAGATGAATAGTTGTTTCTTTTATTGTTATGCCAATGTATGCTGGCTTAAATTCAAGGTTTGTTGAGTCGGAGGAGAAAGTGAGAAGTAAGCAAAAAAGTTTTGCGAGGAGCACATTTGTCTTCTGACGGATCAAATCTATTAGCTTGTCAGAGTGCAGAGGAGTGTGGCCCATTATGACACGGCTCCTGCTGCTCCAACAAGCCGCTGCCTGGTTTCTCCATCAAGGAAGCTGCCTCCTGTTTGTGATTTGTGCCGTGGGTAATGGGATGCAGATATCGCTGCTGTCCGTCACTGCTTTTATTTATTTTTTGGTAGTTAATGAAAAGCAAGAAAGGACTGAAATTAGTCAAAGCAAACTTCAGCAGGATTTGGGGTAACTGCTGCATTGTAGAAACATCAAAATACTCTTTAAACGTCAATGGGATTTTTGTATTTGATTTTGGAGTAATGCTGGAAACACGTTTATGATACTTACACATTCTTTTCTGATTGGCTTAGAGTGAGTTTCTGGCCGTTTCTCAATCGCGAGGCAACTGGCTTCCAAGACAATATTTCAATGATACAACGTCATCGAGTGCTGCTGAAGGACTGTTCCAATCTCCAGCATACTTGGAATTCCACCGAGGCCGCGTCCTTGGTATGGGGGTAATTTCGAGGCTGCACATGGGTAGACTTTGCGTCCTTAAAATCCCCACAATGCTTTGCGCACGGACCAATTTCCCCAAATCTGTGGAGGAAAATGTAAGGCGGGGCCTCTCATATGACACACACCTGCACACTTGCTAGCCTGTTCCACTCTTCGTTTTCCGAATGCCAGGAAGGATTCTTGCCTAGCTTCTGAAGGAAGTGACTCGGAAGACATGTGCTACCAAGCAAGCATCCTCGCGATTGAGAAACGGCCTCCTTCTGCGTCTTCCCCTGTGCCCTTTTGATTTTACAGTGTTTTTGTAGGATTTGTATTCTCCAGGGCCTCGGTAAAGTGCTTTGACTGTTGAAAGCTCTTTTCAATGACCGCTTCATAGTAGGAAGCTTCCTTTGAAGTGTTCTTCAAACATGGCAACATATTCCGAGGCATTGTCCTCATCACCACTTTTTCCCTTTTATTCCATTAGCGGTTTATATTTGGGATGGATGCTGAGGGCATGTGATCCACAGGTGTTACTACAGAGGGTTTCTATATCTATAGGTTCTATAAGGGCTCTGTGAAGAGGGATGGGTCCTACAGTGAGATATTAGAGAGCCAATTCAAGGGGGTTGAAGCTAACTTATTCTTCTTCTAAATAGTATTCAAAAGCAAAGAGTAAAAACTAATAAAAAGAAAATATTAATACTGCAATAAATGAATCTTGATCAGATGTATACAGCACCATTCACTGAAATAATAGCATTCTTTTTATGGTCACATGACTTGCAACCCTCTCAACCCCTCTACCTGTAGCTGTTAAAGCATGTTTACATGATTTAACCTTTGATACCATAAAGAAGCAGGCTTGTAAACTAGGGCTGCTTGATTATGGCAAAAATCATAATCTCGATTATTTGGGTCAATAATTGCGATTATTAAATGCGATTATTCATTGACTTTGAAAACATCCATATATTGGAGAAAAAAAATGTGAACAGTATGTTTTTAACAGTTGATTACCCTGAACTTTAATTAAAAATTATTATTTTTTTAATAATAATTTAAAAAATATAGTTTTATTTCGATTACGTTGTTTTCGTAATCGTTGCAAGCCGTAATCGTGATTAAAATATGATTAATTGAGCAGCCCTATTGTATACATTAATAATCAAATGTCACATTACGCATACAAACATCTTTCCGTCTTTCAGCAATCTTCACCCAGTTTACAATAAAGAAGTGTACTGTTGCAATGCGTACAAATACACCATTTATTTTAAACATATGAATAAAACATGTACAGTTACTACAGCTGCTGACTATAACGTAACTTGCTGTTTAGAAGATTCATATTTTGTTAAATTATAGTCTTGTACTGCTCATTATTTTAGTTATTCCCATCGTTTTTAAACAAGATCCTGTCTGTATGCAGCACATGTCTTGCCTAAATGTGGTAATGTGTTGAATTATATATATTTCTATCCCTCACATTGGCTTTAAATAGAAATGACATTCAAGTAAAGGGTGTTTTTTCCAGTCAGGTGCGAGAGGAGTGCACATTGATGCAGTCAGGTGCTGCACAGCTAACCTAAGATGCCCCTTCAAAGAGTGGGCTAAAATGTGGGCCCTGTACAAAAGCTGTACAACAAAAGTTGATCATTTCCCTTTCTGCTTTTTTTCTTACTTCCCAGACAGTTCTCATTTGTAACATTAAAAGATTGGATCGACTCTAAAGTGTCTTCTGATGCTTTTAATGGTCTACTGACCTTTTCTATTCTGCACATCGTCCACTATAGAGATGCTAAAAGCACTGAAAAACCTCCATTGATCACAGCCAGACGTCTGTGTTCTCCTCAGAAACACTTACTGTAGCGGCAGCGAGACAACTTTGGAGGTGTAAACTGCAAGGGCTTTAAAATGTGGCAGAGTGATGATTAGAATGCTTGAATGCCACAGCTTAAGTTTGATTGGAAACTTTTCAAATCCATCTGCCAGTGATGTTCTAAAATAAAGCATCTTTTACTCCATGGGTTTGTGGTCGCTCTTTTTTTTCCACCAACAGAACGACAGGCAGATGGACAACCTGGATGTTGTTTTTTGTTTTCCTTTCCCCATTCCAACTTGTTAGCACATTTTACTGCTGTACATCCAACGCTTAATGAATATACATCATGTTAAAATGAAGGACAGCCATGGAATCTAATTTTCAGCACCATCTGTCTCTTTTCAAACTCCTACTGCATCATGAACAACTTGAAACATACCATCAAGTTTTGCTGATATGAAGAAATGTTACTTGTGGAAAGTGTTTACTATAAATGGATACGATTTACGGTGTAACTTATCTTTGTGTATTTCTCCTCTCTTTCTCCATCCAGAGTGAGGCAGCAGATGAGGACGATGATAAGTCGGACACCCAGGACTCCAAGCTGACAAAAGGTAGAACACCAACACGAAAAAGAACACACTTTCACTTTCACTTCCTCTTCTGATTTGTTCAGTAAACAGATGCAAAGCCTGGGGGTAAATACGTGTACATTTGAGCACATATTTACTCTTATGTGGGTGTTCACGCTACAGCTGCCTGTGAGGCAGTTGGTATTTATGCTAGCAATTCCATTTGGTGATATCAGGCTGGAAATGTCTCCGCATAGATGAAAGAGTCTGCTTACCAACAACTGCTAGCGGGACCCATACAATACAAAAAAGCAAATTTTCACAGGCTGTTGTTGTTGTGTGTGTGTGGGGGGGGGGGCAATAGGCCACACAGCAGGTCACAAAGAAAATAATAAGTATTCTTCAGAGTAGTGCACAAGTAAACTATCCTGCCTCCCACAATAAGTATCTAAGTCCTATATTAAGGTTATTTCTGTATGGAATGAGGCACATTGGCTTCTCTTTCATCTCCCCGACAGAAGACTCATTTGATTACACAATAGAAATCAATGTGAGCTTAGTTTCAACTCTCACTTTTATTTCGCCTGTCCGCCTTCCTCCTGTTCGGTTGGTTTCTTGTCTTGTAAACCCTCTTCTTTGGTTCCTCTTCCTCTTCTTCTCTTTCCTATGTTTCCATATTCTCTGTCCATCCCTCTCTTAATCCTTCTCCCAGACTCTCCCTTTCTTCCATGTCCTGGGGCCTCATTTATAAAGGGATATACGCTCAAAAGATGGCGTACGCCAGTTTCTACGCGATGTTTGCGATTTATAAAATACTAACTTGGCAGGAAAACGTGCGGTCCTCCTCCACGCAAACTCTAACCCGTGCGTACGCACTTAGCACAAAAACGGGAGTGACGAGAAACTGCGACACCGTTGGCAGAAGGAAGAATGGAGAGAAATATGTGGAAATAATACAATAAATAAAATGTTACCTCTCATTTATCATATATGAAGAATTCATTTTCAAACATTGATTAAAGCCAATCTTAAAATGATTTAACAAACGCCTGTTTGAGACTCCTCAGTGCACACAAAAACATAACTGGGAGAAATAAATAAATACGGATATGTTATTTAAAACCACCTCGAACATGTTGTGTTAATGTTATGAAATGTTTTCTCATAAATGATGCGGCAAGCAGGAGGACAGAATTACGTCTAAACTGAAGCCGTTTTGCATTTGTATAGGTTGTAGATACGAGCATGGTTTTATATATGTTTAATACATGTTTAATCGTGTTTTATGCCGTTTGCCAAGACTTGATAAGTCGCTCGTAAAACACAGGAGGTATGGAAACTAAGAGCACCACATGTGGTAAATTGTACAGCTAATATAACACAGCACATTAGTTGTATTTCCTTTAACTGGTGGATTATGGATATATGGTTGCTGATCGACAGCTGGAACACAAACTACCAAATACAAACAAATAATTCAGATCCAGTCGTCATGACTCCACTCCGGAGGGATTCCCGATCATTTCTTAGTTTCTCATCAAGGGGGGGGGGTCTCCTGTCCCCGGTACAAGCACACTGCCTGAGGAAGGCTATGTGTATTTTTTTTGTCATTAACCTTTTTCGGACCACTTATTTATTTATTTTGGTGACGATCCGACCTCCATGCTGCTACTCTGGTTCAAACTGCATCCACCAAACAATATGATTTATCTCGACCTCCCCGAAATAACCAAAACCTGACACGGTGTGAGATGTCTTTTTTAGCTGTCCTGTTATCATTTCCTGCGATCTTCTCCATGCAGTCAGTCAAAATGAAGGAATGAAAGGGCATTTCTTTGACTATTTATAGGCAAATATGGGCGTTACGTGAAGCCCGCAAAAGCTGCACCGCACTTCGAGTCGATTGTGATTTATAAAGGGAAACCGGCGTAGGAAGTGCTGTACGCACTTTCCTCGCCGGTACGCAATGTTTGGTGAATCGGAAAATGTCGAAAGATGTCTGTACCTATTTTTTTGCTTTGCACTACGTAAGCAACCTTCCCACGTGAATCCTACGCAAGGCGTTATAAATGAGGCCCCTAAGCCTTTGTATGTATTTATCATTGTCAAGTCGCAGCCTAATTGCTTTAGTCAATTCATTTTTCATTTTGCTCTGACTTAGTCAAACAAAATAAGGCCAGGGTGCGCATGTCTACATGTTAACAAGATGTACTCTTCTAAACCCCTTTGTTCTCTAATTAAGATGTCTGCTTGTTTCTCTCTGTGCCCTCCCAGCCTCCTTTGCCCCAATCTGTTTTGCCATCAGAGCAAAGGAGAATGACATGCTGCCGCTGGAGAAGAACAGAGTCCGATTGGACGACGACTCGGATGACGACAAGGTCAGTTTGGTCTTTTCAATATGGATAGAAAATGGAACCTTGCAAAAATACAGTTTGTATGAAACTGCATTATCAATTAAAATGATCTGCTTTTCCTACAGTTACTGGAGGAGCAGGGTCTGAAAGATGTCATGGGTGGGACTGAAATGTTTGAAAAAGTGATTGCCTCATTCAGTGCACCAGAAGAGAAGAGACCCTCCCTCAGTTTGGAGGAGCTGGAGGCCAAACAAGGTAAAAAGATGTTTGAGAAAACGAAAAAAACCCTTGTTAAAAATATACGAATCCTGCACTGCTTCGTCCTGTACCTGTTTATTCCCCGGCTCTCAGGCAACACAGGATAAAACATCAATGAATAATAATTACTTGACTTTATGAATTGCCAACACATGTTTCAAATTTAGTCCAACAACATTTCCACTCTTCTTTCCCCGTTTGTATCTCAGTTTGTGCCTTCAGTCGGCCTCATCATGCCTGTCTGATTGACAGAATGTTGACTAGGCATGTGCTGTTGGATATGACACAGGTCATTCTTTTCCTCTGTTGTATTCGTGTGTGCTAGATTTAAATTCTCTGCGTCAGCGTATAAGTACAGGTGCTTAAAAGACATCTTCATTCCACCCACTGGCATTCCGTTGCTTTCTGGGAGCGTTGGATTTTGCAGGAAAAGCAAGAGGGGAAGTGTGGAGATGAATAAATCCATTGAGTCTGAATTATGAATTCTCTCAACAGGGTGTAGCCTGCAGTAAGACACGAGCAGTGTGGTACAGCAAACAGCAGCCGTATATCTCTCCAAGGCCCTAATGGAGATGCATTTGCTCTATTTTTGTCTCTCTTTTGTTCCGTATGCTTGTAGAATATCTCACACTGGCTTTCCGCGGTCTTTACTAACCTAAAGTAATGCATCAGTGACTCTGCACTCAAACACTTGACATATTACGTCAGAAGGCATAAAAGCATTGTTTTTCTGCTCATGGTTTACACTCTGTTGCCATTATCAGGGTTTTTATAGAACATATAGCATTTAAATATAGAAACAAATCTATCTCCGCTGATATAATAAGACCCCCGCTTGCTCAGTTAACCCTTTTCACAAAAAGCTCCAGCATAAGGGACTAAAAACACATTTTACTTATGCATGTTGCCAATTTTATTTTCAAGGTTACATTCCCATCTCTGAAATATTCATGTATTGTAATGTATGGCTATTAATTTCAGAAGTAATAGGGTTTTTTTTACTAGAAGCCAGAAGCTATTGTACTTGAAGTTGATTCATTGCTTCTTGCTACAATTTTAAGAAAAAAAATAAAATGCAATTGCCGTAGTTTAACGTCCAAAAAACTTGGACAGCTTTGCCTACGTCTGCGTGCCTCTTTGAATGATCACAGAGCAGCTGACATCTGCATTTATATTCTAAACATACCATTTTTCAATCTGTCAAAGAAAAGACGAGAGCCAATACCTTTTTTCGATTATCAATAATACATTGGGGCTTACTTAAAACAGAGGCACACACCTTCTAATACAAAGAGTGCTGTCATCTTAAAAAATCACCATTTCTTTTTGACGTGATCAAAAGTAATGACTCAACCAATACATGAGGACTACTTGAAGAACGAGGTGTGTCTGCCTCTCAAAGCTTCTCAATAAAAGATGAAAGTAAAAAAAAGCAAATGACGGCAATATTACAACAGTTTTTCGTAGACTATAAATATGTTATTTCCAGACACCTCTGTTGGATTTGTTTTATTATTTTGTCTGTACTGTCAATGGATCTGGCTAGGGTTGAAATGCACAACACCCAAAAACATCTCTGTGAATTGAATAGCGTGCTTTGTGTGGTAAGTATGCCACCTAAAGACCCTGAAAATGTTCATTCATTTTCTTTTTTGGCCAAAGTTTAAACTGTTTGGATTTTTTCCTACTTGAGAAATCACTATTTGTTTTTGTAGCGTAACTAGCTTGCGCCTGAGGTAACAAAATGTCATACAAATAGGTTGACTTGCAGATACACATAATTGAAGTGGTCTTCCTCAAGTCAGTATTTCAGCAAAATGCCCTTAAGACTTAGAAAGTGTAGACCTTTAAAGATGCCTATTTCAAGATTAGATCTATAAAGGACTTCGGATTTCCCTTGAACCTGAGAGAAATCTGTTAAATTAAACCTTTACAAGATGGACAGAAAGACAGTTGAGACGGCATCAAGGGTCGTGATGGTTCCTGTTTAGGTTCAGTGGAACGATCTCAGAGTGTAATGTCCTCTCTCTCTGAGGGCTGTAAAAGCCTAATAAATAGCTGGCTGTATTGGCTTTGCTGTGTGGCAAAGTGGCTGTCAGTCAGCAGGCCTAACTCGATCAGATAGCAGGAGAATCAGAGGCAGACAGCAGAACGCTAATCTATATTGACGGACTGGGAAACAGCCGCACACACACACTAAATGCCGTTTCAGCGATAAGTACATGATGTGTTTAGGTCGCTGCAGACATTTCCCAGTGGATGTCTCACAGTGGTGACTTAGAATAACAGAATATCGTAATACATCAATGTAGAGATGCTATTCAGGGATGATGGGAGATTAAGTCTAAATGTAGATACACTTTATACACCTAGTTCATTCGTTGAGGGGCTTGCAGAGACTCTCTTGGGGAACAACAATGTATCAAATGGCAACATGGAAACTGTTAAAATGTGTTTCAGGCTTTTATGTTTCGTGAAAAAGCTTTTTAAAACATAGACTACGTACACTACCTGTGCAACACCAAAGCAGACGGACAGAATTAGCTACTGGGCTTACTGGTGCATTTAGCAGCTAAAGAGATAGATATTTACCTCAGGAGTTGGTTAAGACCAATCATGGAGCTACAACTAGGAATGACTATTGGTGGTTATGATACAGTATGTTCACAACTTGTGTTCTGCTACTCTAACATGACTTAACATAACTGTCATTGTGGGTTTAACCAATATTTTCATTATCAAAGTGTCCATTATTTAAATCACTGTTTAATTCATTTAATTTCATTTTCACTCATTACAGAAACATTGGGTGAGGGAAAGTATAGTGAAATCTTGTGAGTGTATTGGTGATAAATTGGCTGCGTCTCAGGTCGGTTAAATGGAATCCTTGCGTCCTTCACTTGCGTTGTTTCCCTGCGTTTAGTCCCCTCCACCAGGGAAGCATGGAGAGACGCAAGGAAACCACGAGAAGCAGGGAAATGAGTTGTAAGAGCAATTGGGACATCGTTTCCTCCGCAGCGTCACATGAAGCGACGTCCGTTTGTCATGACGCCGCACAACTGATGTCTGACAGCAGCTCTGTCCCCTCGTTTCACAAACACCCCCGCCTCTGTTAGTACACATTTACTGACATATACATTTGTATCATCTGTTGTAGACCCAAATAAATAAAATAAAATAAGAACTCATTCTCAAAAAAGATAAACGCCATTCAGTGTTTCCCCTATATACAAATAGTGGCGGCGCAGAGCCGCTGCTGAAATATGCGCGCCGCTGCTAGGGGGTGCCAGCTGGGTACCCAAAAAAAATTGGGTAAAAAATAAATAAAATATTTTTATTAATAATAATTTATTAAATAATATTAAGTGGCGACCCTTTTTCATTTTTGATTGTTTGTTATGTGTATTTTTAGTATTGGTGTTACTGTATGTTCAATAAAGGTGTATTTTTGCTAAATGTTGAGACATTGCCACTGTATGTACTGGGCAGGGCAGATTTTTGGCATAGGCAACATAGGCGGTCGCCTAGGGCGCCAGATCTGGGGGGCGCTGCGCTGGTAGCTCTAGGAGGGAAAAAACATTTTTGACCGTTGGCGCTCATCCAAATTTTTGGCCGAGATGTAACAACATTCCTAATTAAGTCAAGGTAACACCCTTTTCACCCCGGTTACACTTTTCACTTGCCCTGTACGATGGACGCTGTAAGTGATGAAAGTGGGGGATGTTGGCTTATCAGGCGCCCGCAGCTCACAGCCAAAGTGCGAGAGTGGGAGAGATACAAAAATATGCATAAATAAATAAATAAATGTTAACTAGGTAAAATATGATATGAAATAACAAAAATAAAATAAGCTACATTTATTTGTTTTTGGCTGGGGTAGGTTATTGGTTATGTTCATATTCTTATTTGATTATTAAAATGTAAACCGATCTTTTTCATATGGGTGTTTTAGAGTTGTACCCCCTAGATCAGGTCTCTAGTAATGTGTGCTCAAAGTGCACCAGATTGAAGCATTTTACTTTAAAATGTTCAAAAAAATCTTCCCGGGGGTATACATCCCCGGACTCCCCTAGAGAATGTGACGTCCACTCCCCAATTCAAACATGTTCATACAATACTGAATGTCAATACGTTTCTGTTTTTGTAGTGTATTTGCCTTTTGTAGAGATGTATTTATTCTTTACATATAAAATCTTGCCTAGGGCAGCAAATTGTCTAGAACCGGCCCTGGTACTAGACCTCAAGAGCCTTTCTTGTGCTGACATATAGAAACAAATTGGCGGGGCGCACTTCGCACGCGCACACACTAAAAAATTCTACGTGCTCCACGCTCACATTATGCTGTGCCCACGTGCCTTAGCACCTCTGCTATGACTCCATCCTAGCCGGAAACACTGCCATTCTTAAAATGTATAAATGAAAAAAGCAATCATGAAAATGTTTCCAATAACATAATTTTTGACCACTTTGTTGTTCAGATATATCACATATTTGTAACTAAATGATACATGAATTGAAACAAAACACAGTATAAACTGAGGAGTGAGTCGCGTGAGTTTCATGTATTTTCTTCACTCCGCTGGGAAACTGCTCTCATGTTTAATCAGATCAGTGCATGCGCTGCATCGTCCAATCAGTGAGCGATACACAGTAAGGGGGCGGGGCGAGTATCTGAGGATTTCACCGGAGGATGGTCTGGTAGTTCCTCCATTATCGCTCCTCCATTATCGATCCTCGGTCCTCCGGCAGAAATAAGCGCCATGGGACGCTACTCAAGATGGCGCAGACAAATCAACTTCCGGTGATACCGAGGAGCGACAAAATGAAATTAACCGACCTGAGACGCAGCCATAGTGTCATAGGAGTCTGTAAATACAGCAATCAGACTCAGCCTCTGTGTTGTGTCCCTGTCTGGGTTACAGATTGATTCTGCTCCACTTGAATATCGTTCACACTATACTCCAGAACGATTTGCCTCGGCTGCCGGCCTATGTTAAACCCTGAACAGATTATAGTAGCCCCTGCAGTAACATCACTTAAAAACAACTTGGTCTCCGCCAGCGTTTGCTTTAGGCTTCACTCTTGCCTTGTTTTCTGTGTCTCACTCTTCCTGTGACCCGTCTCATCGCTCCTCACCTGTCTATCCCCGACTCGTCTGTGTCACTTCATCTCCTTCCCTCGCAGAACTGTGCATATACATACATATATGTCCCAATTTCACTCAGATATGTCTCCTCTTCTCCTACATTTTGATGCCTACTCTTTTTCTGTGTACACCTTGGATTGCATGAAATTGTCTACCATTGGAGATTCAGTCAGGCCCTATATTTTCAGTTGGAACTTCAACAGCAAGTTTCTTCTTGTAGGTCCATACTTTTCTGAGGTTTTTGTTGTGTCCACACCCTCAATTGTCCTTCTCTGTCTCAATTTGTGTCTTTGAGCCTTCCTTTTGATTTTTGGCTTCCAAACACCGTTTACCTTTAGTGAGAAGCAGAGCATAAAGCCTCTTTCCCTCCTTTGCTCTGTCTTTCAAATCATTTTCCTCCTCACTCATGGCACTATAGCAGAGGTAATTCTAGCTGTGGTTAGAAACAAACAAAAGGACAACAATTGTTTTCATCACCTTCCAACCGTCTCTCTCCTGTTTTTGCCCTCTCAGCTAAGCAGAAACTGGAGGACCGTTTAGCCGCGGCAGCCAGGGAGAAGCTGGCCCAGGCTTCTAAGGAGTCCAAGGAGAAACAGCTACAGGCGGAGAGGAAGAGGAAGGCAGCGCTCTTCCTCCAGACACTCCGCGGCCCCTACGCTGGGGAGCCTGAGGCCAAGAGAGCCGAGCTAGATGCTACTGCACAGCTTGAGGTAGGCGAGCGCTTAATAAAGATGTGTGTGTGTGTGTGTCTATATTAAAACAAAAGTCAAGCCAAATCTGTTAACATAATGTAACTTAATATATTGTGAATCTTTCACACCTTGCCAACACAAAGTTTTATTTGCTTCATATTTGAATGCAGTTTGGAACATTGTGTTAAGTGTGAAATCATTTCTGGCCTCTAATTTCACAAATGTTGTGTAAAGGGAGACTCTTTTCTACTCCTTGAATTACTTTTCCATCTGGAGCCCAACAGTTTGCTGTGAATCACGTCACTGAGATATTGTGTGTGTGTGTGTGTGTGTGTGTGTGTGTGTGTGTGTGTGTGTGTGTGTGTGTGTGTGTGTGTGTGTGTGTGTGTGTGTGTGTGTGTGTGTGTGTGTGTGTGTGTGTGTGTGTGTGTGTGTGTGTGTGTGTGTGTGTGTGTGTGTGTGTGTGTGTGTGTGTGTGTGTGTGTGTGTGTGTGTGTGTGTGTGTGTGTGTGTGTGTGTGTGTGTGTGTGTGTGTGTGTGTGTGTGTGTGTGTGTGTGTGTGTGTGTGTGTGTGTGTGCACCGCCACTTGATGTTCAACTATCTTCGGTTTTCTTTGACATGGTTGGCAGCCCCGCTATTTTCTTCAATATGTGAAAGCAAGTTATTATACAATTTTAGCAATACCAGTCTAAACAAACTTTTCAAACATGAATTTAGACTTGTCTCCCTGCGCTCATAACCTTCCATTTTCTGCTTTTTTAATTACCACAAAAAGGTTGACATATCTTGTATAGGTACAATCAAAACATTTTATCTAAAATCCTTGAATTTTAACAATAAAGCTTTGTGGGGTGAATGACACCAACTATTACCACCCACTGACTTCTATTATTCCGCCATTGGAAGTGGATAAAAGATCACAATTGCTGCCGCTAAAACGATTGCCTGGATCCTGCCACTTTAATTAGTTGATTCTGCTTTCTCAATACAGCTTCTGAGTTTGTCTCGATGTTGAATTGCTGCAAATATTGTGTTCTAGTAGAAGTTCAGTAAAAGGTCCAATCAACTACAGATGGCTCCGTAACCCCATATATTACAACAGCCTCAATCTTTATGTCTGATTATAATTTCAAACATGTAGCAGGTGGCATATTGTGTTATCTTTCCTGTGATGTTTTATTATTGATTATGTTGAAATGAAGTTGCAGCAACCTACAGCTGTTGGATCTCATCTGTGTGCGGCTATATTGATGGCAGTTTCCAGTTTATGATGCCATGCAATAATATATTAAGAGATGAATGTCAGCTTGCTGGGGGAATATCTTTATGTACATCAGTCACGTATTTGTCGTGAATATTGGGTAGCGGAATACATTTAAAGATTGCATGAATACAGCTGGTGAAGTATGTCAGACATTGGTATTGAGCTGCTGTTGAGTGGAATCTGTGCCGAGGCTCTGCTTTGTACGTGTTCTCCTGTATGAGCAGCTTCAGGCCTGGGAAATTCCAATCAATTATTTCTGTAAAAGGAGGTGGTCTTTGTATGCTGAATGAGTATATCACTCCACAGCCATACTCAACTCACAATGGAGCCTCGTACATTTTCCTTGAACCACAATGCAATGTTTTTAACAAAGACTGTTTTGAAGGCCGAGGGTAGAATCTTTCCTAAGGTCTTAATAGCTTTATTTGTTTGTCTTGTTGTGGGTACGAGTATGGGTTTGTTCTTATTATTTTATTGAATAGAAATGACTATGTACGTTTTCTTAATGGCATGATGCTGTATTTCTATTTGCAGAACGCATACACGTTAAAAATCAGAGGATGCAGGATCCGAACAAATGCGGACATGGGCAGTTGAAGAATATTTGTCCTCGTGTTGACCGTTGTACTTGGTACATTGCACTTTTATTCGTTTTTGAAGGTGATTAAACCAACAACCAAAGTGCCAGCCAACAAGTGACATTCAAATATTCTTTCATACATCGTTGAGCTTTGGCACAGCATTTTGAAACACTATCGATTTTAGAGATGCTTTAATCGAAATGTTTTGTTTTGTAAATCTTATGCCTTTTATTTTATTGTCAGTTGGCTTTGCATAAGTTTATTGCGTTAAGGGTTTGTTCTAAATAGTTTGTCTCTATAGGGGTGCTGGTCTTTATAAAAGCCCATCAGATGATGCTAACTCTGAATGTATATGTTTTCACCTGGACACAAACACACACGTGATGCTTCTTGCCTGTCTCCATGTTATATGAGCAATAGACCATAAATCATCCTATAGGCTGACATGTGTAACCAGTAAAAAAAAAAAAAATCTGTGGTTAACTGATTAACATTACACACTTGATCCCTCATTTCATTTCAAACCTTTATTCAACCAGGCGAATCCCATTGAGATCATCAATCTCTTTTTCAAGAGAGACCTGCAGATAGTATAGGAAAATCAATGCAAGATGACTCTCAAATCCTGCTTGTCTAAACTCTGTTGCACCCCTACAAGCAACCTAATAATTCACGATAAAAATGTATCAAATAAAGCGGCCTTTCTTCTGTCCACCATTTTCAATGTTCTCTGTTTTGGTGCTCTAAATTTTCCTTTTGTTGATTTATATTTTGTGTGCCTCAATAATGTACATTTAAAAGCCCTTTGTCCGTCATATTTAACAAAGACAAAAAAAAAATGTAAGAACCCTTTATAGTGTAAATAAGACTGGGTGCGATCATTTGATGTGTAGATGGCCTGTCCATTTGATGGATGTTGCATGTCAGCTCTTCATATGAGCCCAGCTGACCTGGTGTTTCAGTGGTGGGCCAGCTGGCAGTGGGCGGGCTCCTTTCACTCTTCTCCAGATGTTCTGTGACACCTGCTGGAGCCATCCGAGTGTACAATCCCTGAAGGAACTACCAACAACCAGGTCATTGGCCTACTAATGAATAAAGATATGTTAAAGTTAGAAGCAGTTTTCAACTTGTGTTCTGATCAGTCTACAAAGTACAATATGGTATTTAGAAAAGAGATGGCAGTGTCTTATGTGCTATGTTGATGGCCATGAAGAATATACATCAAAGAATTATGCTTTTACTTTAAGTAGTCTTTACTTTTTTTACTCCGTAATTCTGTTTGATATAATTCAAGTCAATGTAGAGTGCAAGGCTGTAATGATTTGTTATGAAGAAGAAATCATTTGAATAACAGGTGATACCTGAGTGGGAAGGCTTGAAGATGATTAATTTGACTTTTAGTTGGAAGTAGTCAAAACTGTGTTTTTTAAGGCCAGAAAAAAGGATGGTGAAGTAGTGAAGGTTGTTGGGGCTTTAGATACTGTAGGTTTGAGGACCAACTTGAATGCTATGTTTTTGTAGAGGTATCAACGTGTACCGACTTTTGGATCTGGCAATGTAAGCTCATCTTGTTGTACCCAGTGTTGATAGGTACATATAACCCTCACAATAAGCTCTGATTTTGTAACTTTGCAATGACATAGTCTTGGTAAATTGTGGCTTTTCATATTGTTTTTAAGGGGGCGCCGATACTGTTTACCCACTGATAGGTTTCATCTAACCAATGGGGTGTCTAGATGGCTCAGTCCTCAAGGGAAATCCATTTATTTTAGAAATCAAATGCTGTTTATTGGTCCTTTTTTTAAACTGTAAAGAAAAACAGTTGCATTGGGACTTTTGTGAAATCTAAAATAATATTGTTCTCAAGTGATGTTTTTTCATTCGACCTCAGATGGGGCTTAAGCCTACAAGTTTGAAGAAGGGAAAAAACCATTGGCATTTTGTTAAGTGAGTTCTATAGACCTCTTCTTGATGCAAGGGGTTCCATGCTAACTTAACAGCCGATAACATCATTTGATCTCTTTAATTATGTGAAATGAAGGCTTTGGTTTGATCAAGAAAGATTTCATAAAGAAGACGATACCTCCTTTCTGCTGTATCGATTCTTATCATTGTTTAACTATCCATTGTATATTGATGGAGCACTATTTCAAACCATTTTCAGTCAGACATTGCGGCTTCATCTCTTTTTAATAAAGCGATTATATATATATTTTGTATCAGTCGGTCATTGGAGACTATCACATCAATTCTGTGTTCATTCACTATGACAGGACAGTTACGGAAAGAGCCCCAGTACTCAGGAGGGGAGCGGAGGCACTTCTGAGAACAGCAACAAATTGGATATTAATGATATGAAGGAATTAGAGTGTTCTCCGCCCGCTCACAGGCCGCCATCAGTGATGGATTTCAAAACTTATTTAGCAGGCAACGCCTTAATTAATAACTATTGTGATCATAAGGGAGGCCTGCTCCTCACAGTGAATTTCCTTTTTCATTTTCTTTTCAATTGACTTAGTAATGAATTAAGTTATGTTCTGCTGCCTGCTTTCTTTGATTACCATTGATCATTTGCCACGGTAAAATACAGAGTATTTAACATGAGAAGGATCTCCTCAACGATGTAAAATTGTCATTCGCAGTGATTCGTAGTTAATTAACTAATTGACTCTGAGCATGCAGATGATTACGGTAATTGAAGCATACACATACTATTATTCTACTCATATCAAAATAGGCGTGCGTTTAATGTCTCTCTTATAATTGTTTGCACTGTACTAATGCAGTTTCTCAGCTTTCGATTAATTCTTGTACCCTCTTAAAAGTGATATGGAAAAAGTCCAATTTATTATATGAACTTAATTAAACCAAAATTGGGAAATTGTTTCATTACAGCCTTATCTAAACACGGCGTTACTCGTCGGTTAAAAATAAATATAAACGGTCACTTTATAAATATCAACAGAAGAAAGATGCATATCTATAACGTTTTTAAAGATTTCACAATATATACTAATCAGAATAAGTTAGAATACACGATAATATACCGACCTACAAACACAAAATATATATATATATAGGATACTCTTACTCTCTGACTTTTCTGTAAAGTGTCTCAGGCTGAAGTTATAAGTAGTTTTTCTTAATCAATATATATATTATCTTCTATATTAAGAGAAAGTCTCTCCTGGGTGTTCCCCTATTCCTCAGTTTTCCCTCTCCTCTCCTCTCATAACCCCGGACTGCAACTTTTTTCATTGTTACCCCTCTTGCTGTCTGAACTTCCGTATCTTGCTCCAGCAGGTGTGAAGCGCAGACATTTTCTCATCGTGGTGTTGGGATAAGCTTCCCATACGTCAGTCCTAATTTCAAACCAAACCCTGCTTCCTATCATTTCATTATTTCTCCCTTAGCCCAGACACCAGATAGTGCGCAAACGGAAAGGTGTAATAAATATTCCTGTCTTCCCTGCCTGTTTGTAGATACTTATTGATCGTCTTCTGTCCTGAGCACTTTCTCTTTCTTTCCTGCCCTTACTTCGTTACCTCATTTGCTTCTCACTTTCATCTTCTTTCATCAGCTTCCTCTCTACATCTTTATGTCCCTCCCTGTCTCTGTTTTCATGCTCCACCCATGTGCAATTTTGAGCAGATGGGTCTGATTGAATTGGAGAGATTGAAGTCACGGCCCACATTCATTTCCTTTCCCTCTTCCCTGTTCATCACTCATCACTCTGGTCACATCATTTATGTAAATGTGAGCATATAAAGTGTGCCACCGGATGTCTTTCTTTATCTACACGCTCTTTTAGCACCGTGACTGCGTACATAAGTAAAAAGGGGTGACCCCATGAGCAATATAAGACCCAACCCTGGAAGATAAAATCCAACCCCGGAAGATTTAGTGTCTCCTTTAATCCACTGATGGCCTGAAACCATCTTTTCAGCATAAATCCGGCAGCAGGCCAATTTAAAATGAGCAGACAGAACCACATTGGAGCAATTAGAGGCACTTTGCAGCTGACAGTTGTAGCTCAGCGTGTAGCCCTTTGTTCTGTAACCCACACTTTTTAATCTGTCCAGTATGGATTTTCCTTTTCCTTATTTATTTTAAGTCAAGAATATGTAATACGAGAGAGTGTGGGCTTTGACTTTGCCAGCTGGTTAACAACCCCATGTCCTTTTTATTGCATGTATGTACCTTTTTTATTTAAAAAAATATTTCAACCTATTTAATTCCTGTACCTACATCTAGAGTATAATTGGGGACCTTTAAAACATCAAGCTGTATAGCTTGGTCCCCAATTATACTCTTTTTCAACTATATAATATAGGTCTCAGATATATACAAAACATGTGTTTGGCTCGAAATACCAAAGAGATCATGCATTGTAGCATCCCATAATCCCCTCTGTTTCAGCCCTGTTTCAAAAGTGCTGATTCTGTAGCTGTAGCTTTAAATGCCAATGAGCTTCTGCTGGCCACGCCCCTCTGTGAGATGTTTGGTTTAATAAAACACAATGGTGCTTTAGGAGGAGATTCAGGTGATAAGGTGGGCGGGTCTTGCTTTGGTTGGTTATTTTTTATTATTTATTATATTGGCTAATGGTTAGACAACCCTAGAAAAGATTGTGACATCAGAAAGTGGCCCAAAACAGACATTTTGAAAATACGGGATCTGTTAAGCTTTTTTTTCACGAAACTTTATCTCAGGTCTTCTTAACATTTAATAAACTATGAATGTGTCATACCCACCTAACGGGAAGTAACTCAGCTAACTGACGATATGAACCATTTTTACCGGAACAAAACACAAGTCTCACAAGAAATGAACCCTGAGCGAAAAAATGCTAACGCACTTAGCACAGAACTCTGTATAAATACTTTATTACTTATCGGATCTGCACAAACAAGATATCAGCTAGCAGGCTGAGATTCCACAGATTCTAGAAATATAAGTATCATCACTGAGCGATCAGAACTCGCGACAGGGGAAGCAAACCCAGACAACACACGACGTAGCTTTACGGAGCAAAAACGGCAAATATGTCTTCCCTTTTTTGCTGTTTCTGATCAAAAGTTGTGTTCAATGGCATTAAAACGAGAAAACCGCTGCTGAAGGTTAATCCAATGTGTCTGTGTCACTTTGAAATGATTACTGATAATCCATCATTTCATTTTTGTCAAAAACGGAGATTTCATATTAGCTGCTTTTAGAGCTACAACCCAGTTTCCGGTTTTGGGCAAACTGCGTGCGCATCACTCTCCCTCCTCAATGGAAAAGGTTAGATGGATTTAGGAACTTCCCCTCGATTCTATTGGCTCTAACAGTTCAAAAGAGATGTCAATCATCAAAATCAACCAATGGGTTCCGGAGAAACGGCAAATCCACCCAAATGACCCCAGAAGTGTTTTTTTTCTTTCTAAATCTCTCTTAAAAAGGTCACGTGTCACTTGTTTTGCATCAATCTTGATACAGGATACTTATTATATGTTATAGTTTGGATTCCTAAAGCTTTTAGTCTTCGATCCCATCATTCAAGGGTGGTTTTCACTATAAGTAATGTTTTTTTTTTTGGACGGACACTATAATTTTTTTTTTTTTTTTACTGTGTTCAATCTGAATTTACTTTAAAATAAAAACATCTGTATTAATTCTGGCTTTTCTACATCCAACTCACAGGTTTATCGTTGCTTTGAAAAAAAAAGATAATTAATGTTCCCCTTTTTTAGAAGTGAAGTTATGGTCATTTGTTCTGGGAATGTCATTATCGAGCCCGAGACCTAAAAAAACAGGCTTGGGGCTTAACAGGTTAATGCAGCATTTAAAATATTAAAAATGTGTATAATTCGGCCTGAAAAGTTAACGCTGTTAAGTTTTCTACAAGAAAACCAATGAAGTATTCTTCAGCTTTCACTTATAAGGAGGAATCTCAAACTTTTTCAAATTCTTCCTTTACCATCTGAGTTATATAATCCTGTAACATTGACAAAGATGGACACAGGGGTATTGCATAAATACATCTCTAATCTCAAAATCAGCCGTGTGCATCTCAGCAAGGAGACAAGCCCCCATATTGATTTGTCCACAGATCGAGAGATCAAGCGTTTGGGAATTCATTAATGTCCCTAATGTCAAAGAGGGAGACTGCATGTTAAAATAATCAATACATTGTTTTGTCTTCAAACCAATTTAAAAAGAGAAGGTCTACAGTCCAGATGTGTCCGTCAAAAACAATTCCTCTGCTGATATCTTCTTGTGTCTGATATATTCTGTCTACCATTTGTTTTCTCTTCAGATACAGGAAGCCCTCTCTGTCCTGTCCGGCCCCATGCCTCCTCAGATGTCCTCAAGTGCCCCTGCGTACGCTCAGGATCAAAGGCCCGCCATGGAGCACAAAGGAGCGTATCACAGCAGGGACGCTCCATCCTCCTCGTCCTCCTCCCACTCCACCTCTAGAGGATCGGCAAGGGACCGGGACAGAGAACGAGACAGAGATCGAGACAGAGATAGGGACAGAGAACGAGAGAGAGAAAGAGACAGGGAGAGAGATAGAGAAAGAGACAGGAACAAAGGGAAGGAAAAAGACAAGAAGAAGAAAAAACACAAGAAGAGGTCGAGATCGAGATCAAAGTCAAAGTCGAAGAGCAAATACTCCCTCCCCAGCGCCTACAGGAGGTCCCACAGGTCCCGGTAAGACATTTTGGCCCCACAACTGTCAATGGAAGGGCCGGAGAATCTCTTAAGTATCCCACAATTCAATTTGATCTCGATCCCAAGATGCTGTGGCCACATTTCTCACTGTACGACAATGTCGCGTTAACGTTTCAAGTTCAGCAAGATAAATGAGTCTTTTAGGACAACACACGGCAGCCGCGGCTAGTTGCCACAGACACAGCAATTTGGGAGGAGCACTTTGAATGTCTTCTTTTATGTCGTTGTTATTTTATCCTGCCGAAATCATTTCCTTTAACGGGACAGTAAATATCTGAAATATACTGAATCAAAGACCAACACACACTGTTGTTCACGCAGTGCAAACTAGAATGGAATTTTGAGAGCACGACCAAGGTCAAAGTTGTTCTTCTGACTTTGGCGCATTCATAAGGTTCAAGGTTCTTTATTTGTCATCCGAACTTAGTAGTAGTTATGTCGATGAACATCTTAGGTCACAGGCTTCTCCAACAGTGCAACACAATAATACAGAAAAACATAGTGCAAGTAAATATTAAAAAGTAAATACATTTAGAGAAATAGTTTTAAAAAAGTGAAGTAGTGAAATAAGAGTCTATATGCAAGCTATTGGAATAATATGTTAGATAAATAATGACTAAGTAGCAGATGGATGTTACGGATGTTGTTACAACAGTTCAGGTGTAACCGTGTAATAAGCTTTAAATGATGCTAAATCAACTTTTAAGCAAAGAGGATATTTAAAAACACACTTTTAAATCTATGACCGTGGTTTCGTTCTAACTTGAGGTGAGGTTTGATGAAAATCTGGCCAGTTTTTTTCCCGTAATCAATTATAGAGATTAGTCAAACAATCATCTTTTTTTAAGTTTCTCTGGATAGATACACACTCAGTTGGGAAAGCAATCTGTTTTTGGTAGTGCTGCTGTTAACCGTACGAGACATTTAATATGACAGGCTGAGAACATAATGATTAATGCCCGTCTGTTTAATATTTCACTCCAGCTGAACCTTTAAGTGAACAGAACACATATGAGGAAACACATTAAAGAAAAGATATGTTAGCTATTACTCCATCTTACTGTTTTCTATTAACCTTTTTATTTCTCATGTCCTGCTTCTATTGAAAGCAGAGAGAGAACAAAAGTGTGTATGTGAAATGAATTAGAGAAACAAACGCAGGGGTAAAGAGCACGACTAAAGAAAAATGGAGGATTAACAATGTAGGAGAAAGGAACATTTGAAGAAAGATGAACTGCGCTGAGAGGAAGCCATCAAAGATAGAGATCCGGCTGCTTTGTTCATGCCGTTTATCTGTCAAAGAGACCAATGTTTACCACACTGCTTTGTTAAGACACCCCAGCAAAGGCACACATTAACTTGGCTGTCCTTTTCCTCTCGGCTAAGTATCTTAGCAAAGGCGTATCATTTCCTTTTCTAACCCTGGCTTTGTAATGTCTCTAAATGACATGCATGCTTTGCATAGAAGCCAGTGAATAAAGCCTTGCTCTTTAACGCAGAGAAACCCTAGAAGAGAATTAATGTATCCATACATATTTAATACTGTTTACTTTTCAGACTAGTTTAGAAAAACACTACTTGGATACTGAGAGTCCATGTGATATAACGCTTCAAAGATTCAGGCCCAGTTGCATTGTATTTAGACTTTCTTTCTCGGCATTAATGCGAATCGTGACACATTAATGATACAGTCCAGATAGACTCACTGCAAACCGTTTGCTTTTCTTATTGTCCCTGTAAAAACAACCCTGATAGCTTGCTTTGTGTCTTCCTCTTGCACCTTATCACCGTCCTCTATACCTGTTGTTCATTTCAAATGCATCAGCTCATCTACCAATCTCAGCCTCGTGTAATTGAATGGCCTCTCCACATCTTTCGCTTTCTTTGTGCTCGTGTTTGGCCAGATCCCGCTCACACTCCCCGGGGAGGAGGGACAGGAGCGGGGGCGCCTCATCAGACAGGAGACGTGAGGACAGGGAGCGCGATCGCCATCATCCCAGCAGCAGCAGCTCCAGCATGCCTAGGGGGCATTCCAGATCCAGGTAAAGCCTATCAGCAGTGAGGGGGGGGGGGTGAATAAAGGGTCTACATGTACAGCTGTGTTTATTCTATCCCCGAAAACAACGATTACTAAACCTGTCAAGACAGAGGTGCGCCAACATTCCCACAATAAGGTGTATACCTACTATACATTGAGCAATGTTATAGATCGTGTCTTTGAGGGGAGATTTAGCCAACATACCTACAAGACAGACACTTAATTTCCAAATGACCTCTGATGGAAACGACAGTAGACACTTGCATGAATTTAAAGTAGGGCTTTGCTGAATGCAATCGCCTTCAGACAGTGTTCCCCGCCCCTTGATAAATTGTGTATTGTGTAGAGTTACTGGTAGAATCTGAAACGCTCGGTTCCCGTTCCACCCTTTTTTTTTCCTTTCAGGTCGCCTCCTGAAAAAAGGAAGAGTTCCATGTCATCCTCGAGGCAGATGCAAACGGTGGGCTCCTCTCTCTCCCCGTACGCCTCCCCCAACAGAGTCGTCCTGTCCCCGTCAGCTAGCCCCGCCTCCAGCCTGGCCCACTCCAGGTAAACTCCCACACTGTCAATCAAGCAGCTAATCCTTTAGATTGCTTTCCAAAGGGTGCTTTCCACTTCGGTTAAATGGATTCCTTGCGTCCCTCACTCGCGTCGTTTCCCTGCGTTTAGCCCCTCCCACCAGGGAAGCATGGAGAGACGCAAGGAAACCATGAGAAGCAGGGAAATGAGTTTTAAGAGCAATGGGACGTCCTTTCCTCCAGAGCGTCACGTGAAGCGACGTCCGTTTGTGATGACGCCGCACAGCTGATGTCTGGCAGCAGCTCTGTCCCCGTTATTTTCACAAACACCCCCGCCTCACATTTACTGACATAAACATTTGTATCATCTGTTGTAGACCCCAATAAATAAAATAAAATAAGAACTCATTCTCAAAAAAGATAAACGCCACTCTTAAAATGTATAAACGAAAAAAAACGATCATGAAAATGTTTCCAATAAATGAATAAAATGATTTTTGACCGCTTTGTTGTTCAGATATATCACATATTTGTAACTAAATTATACATGAATTGAAAAAAAACACAGTATAAACTGAGGAGTGAGTCCTGTGAGGTTCATGTGTTTTCTTCACTCTGCTGGGAAACTGCTCTCATGTCAAGAAGCATCAGATCAGTGCATGCGCTGTATCGTCCAATCAGTGAGCGATACACAGTAAGGGGGCGGAGCGAGTGGCTGAGGATTTCATCGGAGGATGGTCTGCTGGTTCCTCGGTTATCGCTCCTCCGTTATCGCTCCTCGATCCTCGGTCCTCCGGCACAAAAAAGGCCACTGGGACGCTACTCAAGATGGCGCAGACAAATCAACTTCCGGTGATACCGAGACCGAGGAGCGAGGAAATGAAAAATAAAAGAAGTGAAACGCACCCAAATGATTGTTTTGGGAGGAGAAGATTTATACAATTTAAACTCCTCTCAGTTTTATTCAGAGCAACATATTGTTGCCTCCAGGTCTTCGAAGCATCCTTTTCCAATGAATCTAGTAGTTCAGTATTGAAATATTTGGCAACCTGTCAAAACGTAGCTGATACAGCCAACGGACAAACTGAATATGATGTCCGATTCATTTCCTATCTCTAGGATTCGACTGCAGTAACACTTGGTTAAAAACATGCTGTTACTGTATTGTCTTTTTTTCTTTAGTCTAAAAAAACTACTGCTCATGAACCTGATCTCCTGAACAATGATTGTCCAATCGTACTCTATTTAGAAAATGTAACAATGATGGCTGGCCTGTCAAGCTTTGGATTTCTTCATATGTTGAAATGGGGCTAAGTAAAAGTGATTCAAGAACTTAAAGGGTGGTCCAGGTTAATTTTTCCCTCTTAGAAAAAAGCAGAGAAGGTAAAAGTCTAAGCACTTGATTTAACAGTGTTGTACCTTCGAGTTGAGCAAAACCATGCAGACTCCTACCTACAGGTATAGTCTTGTTGTAGAAAATGCTTACCGGTAATTGTAAGGGTGATGTGGACACTTTTTCTACGATTTAGATTCAGATTTAAGATTCTCCAGAAAAACGTTCTACCAGTGATAGTTACATTCATCCAACACATTATTTATCCTAAAAGCCTAACATTTTAACATACTGTCATATTTGAAATAAGAACAATTAAGAATAAATCTATCCTCTGTTATGCTTCACCACAAAAAAGCTAAGCACCCAATCTGTTAAGTCATTCTTATAATAAGTGTATAGCCATTGTATTTGGGAGCATTTTAAAGGCAGACAGCATATTCAACCAATTTGTGGAGCCAACATTACTTTAATTAGACGTGTAGCTGCAGCTAAAATCATTTTGTCAACAGCAGAATTGATGCCCGCCTGCTAGGAATGAGAAGCCTTCCATTACCTACCTCCATCTGAAATCAATCACATATTGAAAAACCTGCTTTTGAGTGGTGAATATGTCAGACATTGTAAACTGCAGATGTGCTGTTTGCTCAAATTGAAAGCTTCCCAGGTGTTGCAACAGTAACTAAGGGGTATGTAGCTTAGCAACCAGTCAAATAATGTATGTCCTGGATACCTAATGCACTGCTCTACCCTTCAGGACACTGCTGCAGACTGAACACCAATTGATGTATGTGTCGTGTCCTTTTCATCCGTGCGTGTAGTGTGCCTTCCTCAGACAGCTGTACCATCCAAAAAGAGGAGCTAAATACAACTGTCATAATAGGTTCACTCTGGTGGGTAGAACTAAAGCCAGGCCTTGTCCATGATGTCAAAGGAATTCTTAATCCAGAACAGAGACTCGAAATATTAAATCTAAAGAGCCAGTGGCTAATATCCGACGTCTTTTCAGCTCCAAGGTCGTAAAGGCATTCAAGGCAACGGACACAGTGTCTTCTGAGGGCTCGGGGTTGTTGGTCTGCCGTTGAAGATATTTCTGACAAAGAAACAATTAAAGCCGCATACATTAACTTCTGAAAAAGTAGAGGGCAAAATATAGGGGATACGTGGTCTGCAAAATGATATCGTCGCTGAATCACTGGTGGTTTTTGGACACGACAAGTAAAACGGTCTAGTTCACAGAAGAAGGTTTAGTGTTATGAATTGTCTTTGGGTAGAAAGCAGCTGTGTGCAGAGAGTTCTGCTACAATGTCAATTTGTCAGCAAAGAGAGGGACTGGGGCTGAAGTAAAGCTCATCATTAATCCAGCATAGGTCATGAGAAATTCATTCATTTGTCGATACTCAAACCCCTTTGATTCAGTGGATTTAGAGAAGTGAGACAACCAATAAAAGCCGGCAAGAGGACAGATTATCCTATTTCGAAAACAGAGGTAGAAAATATCAAAAGGACAACATTTTAAGAATAGCAGGAAAGTTCTCCAATATGGATGTTTTTAATAATTATGATCAAAGTGTTTTCGTTACTTCTTTTTTTAAGTAAGGTACGTTTATTTATTTAGCACATTTTCAGACATAGAAGCAATTCAAAGTGCTTTACGTCATCATTAACACTTAACAATAAGACAACAGAAAGGAACACATTAAATAAACATAATGGAATAACAGATTCATGCATAAAAGAGATACAGAATTGTTTAAAAACAACATTGTAAATACGGTAGGTGCTAAAACAAGACTTCTGGGTAAGCAGATTAAAAAAGTAGTGTTTTTAGCCACGACTTAAAGTAGGGTGGTTTTCAGTCAGAAATCATGAGATTCAAGAAGTTCAGATGTTCAGAAATCTGTGAAATTCAAATAATCAGTTGTCTCATTCAAGCATTGTAAAAAAAAAAAACGATTCGTTCTGCCTCCTCAGCCTGACAGAAAATCATACATATTTTTTCTAAAGAAAGTTTAGACTGCCCATAAACCCATTTCCAATAGAACATTAGGGGGAAAAGGAACATCCTGTCGCCTGGGTTGCAACTGCATCAACAAATTAGCCTGAATATTAAAACAAATTCATGTATGGAATAATCTCAGTCGAGGACAGCAGGAGATCCTTGGGAGCATCAGCCAGGCGTACGTCAGGATGATTTGATAACTCGAGGCCAGCGTGATCACCGGGGGGATACACGTGTATTTGCATCTTAAATATTTTTGCAATATTTAAAATAAAGTGGTGTAATCCAGAGGAAAAGACAAAGTGTAAACATGTTATTCGATAAAATGATCAACAACACATGAACTGCTACTGCTGTGGAGATAAATCAAAGAAAGAGTCAGTCATCTGCTCTTTAACAATATGATAATGTAATCAACAGTCTGCCACTTGTTGTAATTCACTCCATAACGACCCGACAGACACCATCAAGAAAGAGGTCAACAATGTATTGTCAGTGCTTTCAAAAGAGATTTGTCCTTTGAATAAAACATCAAATCCGTCAAGCCTCTTATCACCGGCCTAAAATACATACATTTCTTCAAATGTCGTCTTTTTAATATTTCACTGTCAGTGGGGAAGTAGAATCCTGTGTGCAGGCAGGGTACGCAGTCTTGATGCAAATCTCTTATTTAGTTATGCCAGTCATAAATAGGCAAACATCAGTTTCTGCACCTTATTTAAAGCTCTATAGATCTTATGCTCCACATCTTTACGGAGCATGTAATTCTACAAACATGTTTTAAATCACTGAGTGACCACAACAACAGAAACACCTGTAGGCCAAATGCATTGTATTTACCTAGCCCTGGGTAAATGCTGCCATAGTGTTATACTTTATCATAGTTTGCATAGTTTTTGTCATCATTCTTATCAGTTTTTCAAATTTCACTCTCTGTTAGAGGGTTTTAAATCCAAAATAATCATAAATAAAAGCACACAATGTGAAAGAAGCTGCAATAACGGTTTTTAGATGTCTTGAAAAATGCATTTAGCAGATAACTGATGTCCTGCTTTGGTTTTATTCGCTCCTCCAGACTTCCAATAAAAGCTGTTAGATTTGGAAGAGGCCGTGTTATTGTGTTGGTAAATCAATACCAATGCATTATTAAAAGTGAATTTGCGTATCGGATTTGAGCAAATGTTTAGCGAGTAGTAAACAGAAGTGTTTATGAGTCTTTGATTTGTGGAACCCGGAACTTTTAGAGAACTGTGATGTTTTCCCCCAGAAGCATTTATGAGTGATGACACACATGTTTTGCTTGGACAACACAAAGGCTCCTTTTTTGCGCAGTGACAGTTTATAACTAAGGTATTTCATGAACCCTAATTTCATGCTCTTCAGAAGCTTTGTTTGTTTCCAAAAACATCACCAGGTTCACCTTTTTGAAAAGGCAAGACTCAAATGATTTCTGTTTTTCTTTTGAATATTTGTCGCTGGAATGTTGTCATTTTCTGTCTTTTTCTTTAGCGCACAATTATTCGAGCAGCCACATAAGAATGTGATTGGCTTGTTTTTCAATTTTAGTTATAAAAGAAAACTATATTTGACTTCCTACAAAAGATTGGACTAGTGCCGCAAGCCATAATAATCTAAAATGGTCTATTCAAAGGGAGCAATACCCACCATTGTCCCACTTTCTCATTGGACTGAAGCTGTAAAACTCCATGGCATCAGAAGCGGTCTGTTCTGCAATCTCCTGTCACCCGTTGTGTTCAATCAACTTGATGTGCATGCAACTCTGTCTATTTTAAAATCTCTTGATACATTTTGAAATGTTTAGATGGTGAAAAGGTTAAACACTGGACATGGTGTTAAAGGGGCCCTATTAGGCTTTTTGGGGTTGACCCTTTCCGGTAGTGTGTAATATAAGTTTTTGTGCATGTTAATGGTCTGCAAAGGTTTCATTCCCAAAGTTTCCTCCAGAGAGAATTTCTCTAACACACTCCCCGCTGATTGAAGCATCTCAATTTGACTCCTTTGTTTACTTATGTAACAAATGCCCCTTTCACACCAAGGCGGTTCCCGTTCTAGCTCCGTGCTTGCGCTCTTCTGCTTCGGAACCGGTTTTTCTTTTCAGCCCCCGTTCTGTTCACACCGCCCAGAGCCCGACTGGTGCTGCCGCTGCTGCGTCATGACGTCACCGTTTACGTTGCTGATTTTCTCCCCAACGGCACTCATAACAACAACAACGGGCCTGCGTCGGGTTGATGATCGTGTTACTTTTAATCATACGAAGCCAGATTAAATTAAATAACGACTTCTCCAACCTTATACTTTTCTCATAAAGTCACATCAATATGTAACATTTGCACTTCTATTGGCTAGTGCTCGAACACATTGTATGTGATAGGCTAAGGGGCGGAACATATACAAGTGGTTGACCAATCACAACAGAGCCAGCCAGGCAAAGACCTTTTTGAAAATTAAAACATGTAAACATGTCACATGAGAGGCACAAAATACAAATCTGAACCGGAAAATTAGAATAATACGACCCCTTTAAATCTGCCACCTGCAATTTTGTACCCATTTGTTTGATAATGCTAAGTGTTTGCTTTATTTCTAGGTCAATATCTTAATTTGTAAAGGTCTATTGCCATTCCTTACTTTCCTCTAAGTCTTGTTTATAACTTTCCAATACATCTTTTGATGTTTGTTCAACTTTAAAAACTGTAAGAAGATATCAGAATACCTTTATTAGTCCCACAGAGGGGAAATGTACGTAGTTACAGCAGAAAAAGAGCCACAGACAGCTTACTGTTACATATGTTACATGTATTAAAAAGTACTAAGTTATGGTATAATAAAAAAAAAAATAAAAAAAAAATTACATAATTTTCCAAATACACATCTTGTAACAGTTCTTAGGATTTAGCAGCCAGGTATATATAGCACAGTTTTAATGGCATATAGCACATATTGCACATAGTTGAATGGTATTTAACAGCAGCAAGTTACACAATTTACTAAATACACATCTTGTACGTGTTCTAAGGATTTAGCAGCCAGGTATATATTACACAGTTATTAACGGCATATATATATATATATATATATATATATTGCACATATTGTATAGTCTCTTCTGGTAAAATCATTTGTTTCCTCTTCTTTGTCCCTCCCTCTCTTCTCTCTGCAGGGGTGACTCTCTGGAGAAGGCAGTGGCAGTGGCTTCATCCTTAGTATCCTCCGTTCAGTCCAAAATAACTCAGGTATTGTTTTTTGCTTTTATTCCAGAAATGTCGTCCACTGACCTTTGCGTCCGAGCACAAACTGAGTGCTGTTATGTCTCAGGGAAGAAGAATAAAGTGCCCCCTTGTTATTAAATATAGAAATAGTTATTTTGTTATTCTATCCGCATATTCTGCTTTATCTACTGCATGTTTGTAAAACACATCCAAGCATTATGTTTTGATTTAGCCTAATTAGTTTGAACCCTAATGGTAGCTTGAAAAGATGTTCTTCAGTGTCGGAGAAATAGGAATAGCCAAGTATGTCTTGCGTGTAGCGTCTGTGACGGATGTATACAGTTTGGGTATTATTCATTTTGATTTATTTCTCATTTGATTTTGAACCTCTCGATTAAGGGTTTGGTCTAGCCGCACCTGCTTCTTATGACCAGCTTATCTTTGTCCTGAAGCCATTTTCTGTATATCAGGAACACTTTCCATTGAATCCCTCTCATTGTGCAGTTGCTCGTGCACATATTACGTTTTGGTGATACATCTTCAAAAGCCACTGCATTTTTTCTATTAGGTTGAATAGCACGCGTGCTCTGCTTGTATGGAAGTCTATGAGGAAATCACCCTACTTCTCACATGATTTATAACATCAGTTAGGATTATCCTGACAACTTTATGGTCTACATTGTTAATAACAGCATGATGTTAATTTGTCCATCAGCTCGACTTAAATAGCGAAAAAGCAGCATATTCTTTAGGGCGGAGCTTCCTGTGTTGCGTAGGTTAATTTAACTGCAACATTTTGCCTTAAGAAATGCCTTTTGTTCGATTGCGTTTTGTGAACAGGGATACATTTCCTACAGGAGGCTTCAAAACAATAGTGTAAAATTCCAATAGGTGACTTTGTCCACTTCTTATATAGCCTATTGTGTTCTCATCATGAACTTCTGATTTGGTCATAAGCAAGTGTTTGTCGAGGCTTACAGTCCAAGCAGCTGGATTCTTGTTTTGGTTGTAGATGGATCTCTACCTCCTGCACTCCTTCCGGGAGCGTTGCCAAAAGTATAGGAGGGCCACGGCTAAATACTGGTTGATGCTAGTTGAGAGGCTTTTCGATTGCAGAGACCTTGGCAAACCTGCCTCGTTCAAAAATATGTTATTCGGATGTGGCATTGACCTCTCTGCAGAGGAAGCAGGCAGAGCTAATGTGCCATCGTTCAGCACTTCTAAATCCAGAGCAAAGAGAGGGTTACCACCTCCACTGAGACACTGGAGGTCATGTCCAGAAGGTGTTAATCCCAAAATAAAGATTCATCAACCTCAGAGGCCAAATCTCCGGTGAGAATTGTGGTTCAGTATTTTTGTAATGTGAATTTGACCTTCTTTGCTGTAGATTATGTAACGGTTTTCAGTTGTTCCAATCGTGCCTTCAAGTGCCTATTATCCGTATTTTCACTTCACTAAAAATATCTATATGACGCGTGAAAAAGTTTGCTCCAACCTACAAAGAATTGCTATGTATTATTCAACTTTGTGGCTTGCTACTTTGTTTTGATTCACCACTTTTCATTTGTTCTTAGCGTCAGAAAACAGACAGTTAGCAACTACCTAGTTAACATAGTGGAGCATTGAAGAAGCTGCACATCCACAAACGTTCTCAGATTGGTAGAAACCAAAAACAGAGCTGAAAGAGAGTCAATGCTGGACTCCAACACTCCAAACGTATGCCAATGTTGCTCTGTAACTGGTCAAATGTTGTCTGCTGCCCCAGAGTGACCTAAATACAGTTATTGTGGGTTTAAAACAACAAAACTGATTTATTTATTTATTTTTTGACTTGATGACTGCTATTGTCAGCGTGTCACAGAAGCCACGGCCTCATGTTGCGTGTTAAAGATAGCAAAGAGACTTCCAAACATACAATTACAGCAATCACACTTGCGAATCTGCGTGCAGCCACTCTCTCACAGTCGGCGTTCAACCGAATGTCACGCTGCCAGCGCTTTCGGAATTGTACGTGCCCCATCTGTTTGGATATGACACATTGCATGTAGCACAGTGCTCGGCTGTGTCTGTGTTTTGATTACCCATGGAGCATTGCGTCCCTCATTTAGGTGTTAGAGCACACGATAATAGGAATGTTATGTCTGGATAAGTGGTCTCACACGTATCTCACAATGTAAAATGATGATCTCGGTACACATTCTATACGCCCTGATGAAATTACAATGTCCAATTTATGCCTGTTTGTCTAGCTGCTTTCAGAAATGCAGCTTAATGAAATGCATGCACACGCACCAGTATATTGAGGGATGAGCATAAAGCTACCAGCTGAATAGATGACAGGAAAGACAGAAGAATGTAAAGGTCACCATTCATTTCAAATGTGTTTTTCTGTTTTTGTCTCTCTACATATTTGTGTCATTGCTTTCTTTAATGAGCAAAAAGGCTCAAATGCTGTGTATATAAGACAATTGTACCATTTCATTTTATTTGTTCTGTTCATGGTAAGCACAACTTAATGTATAACAATTATTTACAAAATATGTCCCAATAAACACACCATACCTGAAAAGGAGCAGGGAGAAGAAAATAATATTATAACTAATGCTGTCAAAATTATCGCGTTAATGGCGGTAATTCATTTTTTGAATTAATTGCGTTAAAATATTTAACGCATTTAACGCATGCGCAGAATGGCCCGCCCCATACATCCCACCAGTTGTAGCGCCAGGGTATGGCTGGGGTAGGCTACAGCCATACCAAGAAATGGCTTAGCCCCACCTTGAAAAATGATGTTAAAGTAAACAAAATAAAGTCCGCCAACTCGCGCGGAGTACATTGCACAGACAGCAGTTAGTAAGATTGATTTCAGTAGCCACTTGTCTGGAAATACCAAAGACTAGAAACGGTTTTGAAACCTTTTGTCACGTAGTGATTGTCTTCTCAATAGAACATCTTTGATAATGTCTTCTGGCCAATCAGAATCAAGATAACGGCGTGGTGTTGTTGCAGGAAGTCCTGACGGAGAATACTTTTGCTGTAGTACATCTCTATATACATCGATACAACATGAAATAAGACCCCACGGTTTGATGATTGATAGGTGTGTGGGCTGTCTTTCATTTTGACACACAGAACAATGTTATAATAAACATACATACATACATACATACATACATACATACATACATACATACATACATACATACATACATACATACATACATACATACATACATACATACTGTATGTTAAATGGATATATCTGCCTTCTTTCATTTATCTTTCCATTCCCACAACAATATACATAAAGAAATGGCATATTTTGGACATAGTTCGAATAGTGATTAATCATGATTAATACATTTTTAAGCTGTGATTAATCTGATTAAAAATTGTAATTGCTTGACAGCCCTAATTACTGTATAACATAATATAATTTATATTACCTGCCCCTTTCTCTAAAAATAAAAAATAGAAATAGATGGTCTGTCCTTCATATTTCCTTATTCACAGCCAATCAGAAACACAAAAACTATTTTTTTTAAAACGTAGTTCCCACTTAGGCAGTTAACGGAAAGAAACAAAAGGAAAAAAAGCATCACATGAACAAGGAAAAGTGTGACATCTGAGTCCAACTGAACTAGAATCAGTTACCAAATGCTGCCACACTGTTTTCTCTTCAGTCATTTCATTAATCATTGTTGTTTACGTTTTTCTTTAACTGCTATAGTAATATACTTTTCAATATACTGTTGTAGCTTAAATATGACCACAGAGAAAAACCCCTCCAGTGAAATTCCTAATCAGTTAGCTTCATTTGTCAAAGGCATTACATCTATTCCAAGATGAAAGACGTTTCCCGGAACCGTGTCACAACTTTAATTATTTATGCTTCTTTACATTTTCAGCTTGGATTACTATCTTTGATTAAAAATCCTGAAATGTCAGCAATGAGTGATAGGGCCTGATGTTTAGAGAGGAAAATGTGGGCTGTAGCCTCAGGGGGAAGCTAGATTATTTAGCACTAGGAGTATAAAACCTGTGTAGCAACCGTTATATACAAGAAAACGGGTGTAGAATGTAGAGAGGTTGATCAGCGTCTGGGACTGGAGCTAATGGAGGTCAATAGAGTGTGAGTGGAGAGGAAACTTCTGTGAACATCGGTACAACTTGCACAGAATTGGGAACGCATTCCCTCCACTGTTTGTGTGAGAGAGACCGTCTGCAGCGAGGGTCTTTGTTTACTTTCCACGCATACAGAACCACTCATTGTAAATCTCCTCATTCTTCAACCAAAAACACCCGTTTTTTCTTCCTTCCACATAATCAAACACAACTCCTGCCTTCATCGCAGCACACATGAAAACATGCCGTTCGCTGCTGTTGCAACATGCACAGATCCAATAACTACTTCTAGCCCATCTGTGATGTCTTACAAACACATATTGAATAATTCAGCACATCCTCATCTGCCTAATGGTCTCCTCTTCCCTGAGGCCGCCTGGTTGCTATTCGCCTCAGCCCCTTCTCGCATTTCCCCCCCGTTTGCCTTTGTTACGTCTTCTGTCGCCTCTACTTCTCTTAGCTTTACATTTGTTGTGTTTGATGAATGCTTCGTGCACTTGGACTGGTGTGTTTTTCTTTTTTGGAAATCATTTTAGATTCTTCTACAAGTTAAGATAACGGAAAGGTAATCTAAGTTGTCTTTGAGTTTGATAAAGCCCCTGTCACACTGTCCCGAAATTGACACCCGATGGATACACGATTAAGGAAATGTTGAAATTCAGCTCTGATCGTAACAACATCGGGCCATTCGTGAGGGCATCTTAAACCATCGTATGACCGCCGGTGGAGTTTCTCAGGCTCCGGCAGCAACTTCGGGGGCGGTGGCAAAATCTTAGGCATCACAAAGCATTGCCGAAGGACCTTGTGAAGGATCATTTTCGTGTTGACTTCGTGTGTCCATTTTGCCCTTCGTAAAGGCATTCGTGAGGGCATCTTCAGCCATCGTGTGATCGCCGGTGGAATTTATCAGGCTCCGGCAGCAACTTCGGGAGCGGTGGCAACATCTTTGGCATGCCAAAGATGGCTTAAGATGCCCTCACGAATGGCCCGATGTTGCTACGATCAGAGCCGAATTTGAACATTTCCTTTATCGTGTGTCCATCGGGTTGTTTTATTGCACAACAAAATCATGTAAACATATTATGTAAATAACCCAATTTGAAACTAAAAAGGATATCATTTATTTTGAAGGCGAGGAAGTTGTTGTTGCTATGGAAACAACATGACGGAGATATCGTAATAATAACGTAATATCTTCTACATATAAAGACGGATAAAGTAAAGAACAAAGTCTGAACATATCAGTACAGTATCATAGTACTTTAACATAATCGTTTTTGTTACTTTCATTGCAGTTGTATGTCTTAAATGTAATGTAAATGTTGCCTTCGTGTGTGGTTCGGGGCCATCTTCGTGCGAAATTCACAATTCCATATTCGTGTGTCCAATTTCGGGACAGTGTGACAGGGGCTTTACAGATACAAAAAAGTGTGGAGAACTTATCCCAGGGAGGTGTGAGATGAAGAAGAAACCTCTTTTACCTTGCAGACCTAATTAGAAGAACATCTGTGAAATGTCTTCCTATGACGCAAAGTCACTTTTCAACTATTTTAGATGTATTACATGTGTATGTAGTTTAAACAAAAAGGCAAGCTAAGTCCTCATGTAATCTTGTATTTATGTTTGGTAACGTGTTGGATGATTTAGGTTAACATCCTATAAATCCTTCAGTATCATTATTGGCTTTCCCCTGTGAGTGACAGCTGTATTGTTACTTGTGATGATCTATTAATGTAAAGAGAGAGGCTTTGCACCCCGATGTGAATAACGTGGATCATTGTTTGTTTGCCCCATTCTGTGAACACGTGTGTGTGTGTGTGTGTGTGTGTGTGTGTGTGTGTGTGTGTGTGTGTGTGTGTGTGTGTGTGTGTGTGTGTGTGTGTGTGTGTGTGTGTGTGTGTGTGTGTGTGTGTGTGTGTGTGTGTGTGTGTGTGTGTGTGTGTGTGTGTGTGTGTGTGTGTGTGTGTGTGTGTGTGTGTGTGTGTGTGTGTGTGTGTGTGTGTGTGTGTGTGTGTGTGTGTGTGTGGAACAGCAGCCTATTGAGTGATTTGATATGACAGCTCCTTCCCTCTGTGATTACAGCCGTTAATTTGTCTCGTCTGTCAGGAAAACTCAAGGGTGGATTGTCCATGCGTGTATGACTAACTCTGGGGAGGGGGGGGGGGGCAAATAAACACCTCCTATTCAGCAATGAAAGCATTCGCCCCCTGGTCAGCAACATTCATATTCCCACCTGAAAGGGGAAGGAAATAAATTAGATTTTTTGGCAGCGCCCTCGTTGCTGTGTTCCCCTTTTCTTTATTGTTTGACTGGAGATAAAAGGGTTTAAGAGGAGGTGATGCACCTATTGCTTAGTGCTTATAGGGAATATACTGTGCTTAAAACATTCCACATGTTTAAAGAAGGGTAGAGGCAGAGGGCAGGAAGCACACTCCAAAAGAAAGTCCTGATTTACAACTGTATATTAACCTTTAATATGAGAGGCTGGCTCACGGTGGTAAAACCAAGCGATGAGATAAAAGCATCGGAAAGCAGCACACTGGGGATTTGGCTCTCAGTGAGCACTACTAGCACTACAGGGAGTCATTTAAATGAAATGAATATCATAATAGCTTTGTCTGTTAATTACTCTACAGTAACATAGTTTGTTTACTGTTTTTCCCCAAATACCTTTTTAGTCCCCGGTTTTAATGGTCATAGATCAATTTGTATTTTTCTCAGCAATCCTTTGTTGGAGTTTGAGAGCGATCAATAAATGGGTTTAATTGGAACCACAGCAGGTTATGGAACATTTTTGAAAAGTATTGCACACAATCTGATTCAGGAGTATTTTTGGCTGTGATGATGCTGGGGATTGTCGTTACACCCCATTTAGTGTTATTGTTATACCCAAAGGTGTATAATAAGATTCTGCTCCCACCTCTCTTAACCCCAGTTATCAAATGACTGATGTGTATTACAATAACCTCCTCTCTTTATTCAGGATCTGATGGCCAAAGTGCGCGCCATGCTTGCCACCTCCAAGACCTTCCAGCCTCCCACTTCCTGAAGAAGGCGGGGCTATCCACTGGCTACTACGACCTCGGCCAATCAGCGAGTGGCATTCTCCGATTGCCTGGGGATTCATGAAAGCCGGGATCTGTTTTATCTCCCTGTCCTTGATTTTGATTTATGATTTTATTTTTGTTTGAGCACCAGTTTGGCATGTCTTATGCAGTATTGTAAAATGGACATTAGGGCACTCATTGAAACAATATATGATGTCATCCCTGATTTAAGAAAATGTTGGTGCAAATGGGAAAAATATTCAATTTATTGCATCCAGTTTTAAATCGCTCTTTTCTCCCACACGGTGACTTTGCAGCAACACAAAGAGCTGCTGGAGGTCCGAATTCCTTTCCTTCTATGAAGGGTTGTGTTGTTTTGATAATTCAAGTATGTCCTCCATCATCTTCTTTCCTCTGCAGTTGTTTTCCCTCTTCTTCACCCCCCCCCCGAGTTGTCTTCGCTCTCCAGCAATTTACACGTCTGCTTGAGAAGCCCTTTTCATTTTCTACTCTGTCCTTCAGCCGTAGTGCGTGGCCTTCTTCTGTTCCTGGTTTGTACTGTAATGGACTCTAATGCAGAACAACTTTCTAATCAAAACTGTCAATAAAGTTTCAATTATGATTTACTTTGACCCTTTTTTTCTTTATATCTGGACCTTTGGGGGCAGAGTCGAGTGTGGAAAAACAGTTTACCCCCCCCCCCCCCAGTCCTCCTCTTCACCGCCCTTCATCGTGGATTTTGTGATAAGATTAAAGAAATGATGTTTACTGCCCCCCCAAACCTTCACCTCGTTGACTGTACTGAGTTTAATGTCACAGCAGCATTGCTGATAACCCCAGACAAACATCACTGCTGATGGGCTGATATCCTTCAGGTGTCTGCTGATGCCCCGACAGTTAAAGCAGGGTACAGATACATTCAATCTGCGCTGGTACATGCTCATACAGGATTAAATGTTCAAAAAGATATCCCTCTAAAGGCCCATGCAGAGCCTTAAAACGAATCCATAACATTTCTAAATCAATGAAAATGAAAAACACGGAAGATACCCCAGATACTAAACACCCATTTTAAGTTTTTTACAGCAGAAGGGTGGTGATAAAGTTCTGATGTAGGCTAGATCTGGGTCTAATACCCAGAGTAAGACCTAATGATAGAATACATCATCCCACGTTGGTACTTGGGTCTGGAGAAACGCTCACATCAATTTTGGCACGTCTATTTTTAGATTCAAAGGTTTTATTGTGCACATAAGCAAGCTACAGCGTAGAAATGGCAATGAAAATATTATGTCCCGAGCTCCTCCAACAATGCAATAGTTATATAAGACATAAACAATAAAACAAAATAAAAAATAATGTTTAAAGAAGTCTATTTAATACACATAAATAATATGATATAAATACATATTGTGCAGTAAGATTATATTAAATATGGTTTATTATTACAGTGATAACTATGTATTTGGTTAGTTAAAGAACTGAATAAAAGACCATTCAAACAAACATGTGTAGGCTATGCTATGCAGCAACAGCTTAACTGTAAAGTACAGCGCTACATCATCAGCATAGCATCGTATTTAAAAACATATTTTAAACAATTAGAGAAAATAAGAGGTTAAACTCGCACACTAGAGGCTCATCAGATGTACCGGAGGACTGTGGGAGACCCTTTCAGATCAACTGTGTTCTGATTGCGATGTTATTAGCTGACGACAAGACCATCGTTTTCACAAGCAATGACATTGTCAGTGAAACTAAGAAGCCTTTCATTCCCGACAGTCGTCGCTTCGAGGAGCTTCAGGGAAAGTAGTCAGAAGCTTTGAGTCGCTCTCCCTCACATGCGAACTGACGCTAAAAATAGCAAAGGAGGTACACCAACTGCTCAATGCCAATGCGCTCCTGCACTCGACACCTCGTACTGAGGCAACATCAAACGCTTCCCAACTGCACCGCTGACCCCAAAGCTCCACAGAAGGTAAACTTCAAACCTCTCTTCACTTCAGTAATACTCAGTTCTCCCCTTCTGCCCCGGGACATGAGAACACTGAATATCCTCTCCTGGTAAACATAAACAGCTGAAACAAACACAGTTACACTGGAAAACATGCTGCTCTAAGTAAATAAGTAAAGAGATCTCTGCCAATAGAACAAGTGGAAATTCTTGAAATAAGATGGGATATATAGAGATGAGTCAGATCTTGTTATTAGCTGGGGAAACTTCTTTTGAATTATATTCTACCAGAATCAAGAAATGTTGTGTTGCAAAATAAGACTCAAAGGTTTTCAGTTTTCTGATGTAAGTTGGTGATTTTCCAATAAAATGAAAACAAACTTGTTTCATCTGAGATCAAATGGAAAAAAATATGTCTTAAAAAGATGCATTGTCTAAAAACAATACATTTCATCTGACTGCATTGTAACTCATTAAGTTATTTGGTCTGATATCAAGTGTATAGATATATTCTGACTAGATATTAGACAGAAATACTAGTTTTTGTAGTGTAGCTGGTTTTCCTTTGTCTTCACATTATTGTCCCACTGTATTGATTATTATTTTTTTAGTATCATTACTTGGTAAGTCGGAATTTAATTGTTATGTTATTTAAGTGCATTCAACAGTCAACTGAATTTAATATAGTTCTTGAAATAATTAATCATTTTGCATTGGGTGAAATGGACTTAAATCCCATTTCTACAGTATTGCATTAGGTCTATATTGTCTCCTTATTCCTTAAAATATGCCATAATATAGAAGTGTGGAGTGAAAATGTGAAAAACTGGTACTTCTTAATATTTGAATGGGATTTAAAAAGGCAAAGAATCAGTCAATAATCCTTGAAATGTAAACCATGACCACTTTCGGCCACACAATTCCACCACTTTTTGTGTTCTCCACTTTAACTAAGCATCTTATAGAACAAATCAAGGTGCAGCAATAATACGTAGTTTCACATTTGCCCGCTCTTTCCCTTTGAACAAGGGTTCTTTAAGGCCAAGTGAAAAGATTGAATTGATTTCACGCTGCTTTAAATATTGGCAGATATTTTCTAGAGTCTAGTGAAGTATCAAGTCATTCTGAAACTGGCCAAGTCAGAGACCATTCATGCAGAGATGGTTAGTCTCAGATTGAATTAAAAAAACAAAAAAAATATGAGGTTGAAAAAACTCACGATAATGCACCTGCTTGTAAACCTGTGTGTCCTTGTGAGCTAATTAGCTGCTCATTAAATTGTTGAACTGACCCTTTCAGCACAGATAGTATCATAATTGCTAAAACATGCTGAGTAAAAAACGATTAAGAGTCTTGTTTTATTTAGATAATTGATTTTCTAATGCGACCCCACTGGATAACAGACCTTATAAACAAACCCTTAAACCTAGAACAGTGCAGATCTCAAGCAGGTGTGTCTCCCTCTTCCCTCCCAAACAAATGAAACTTGAATTGCCCCTCCTGGGCTCCCTTACAGTCAAGTTTGAAGCAAAGATAGCACAAACTGGGATTCATTTATCTCTTACAGAGCACTACTTTAATGGATCATCATTAAATGTTGGGTGATTCATTCCTCCACAGATGTTCCTGTTAAAAAATGAGACTACATTTAGATGGATGTCAGTTTCTGAGCCACAGCAGACCACCATGTGGCTTTCAACAGATGAGCTAAGCTTTCTTTTTATTCTGACAGCTTTCTAGAAAATGCATTTTTGCTTAAAAGTAATTTGCTTCTTAAGCAGGTGTTTGTCATTCTGTTGAATTGTGAGTCAAAACAACCATGAGCGGATTCATTGAGCATACTGTCATACATCACCCCTGTACTACACCAACTCCACTGGCTTCCCATTAAACACCGCATTGACTACAAGATCCTCTTTCATACTTTCAAAGCCATTCATAACCTCGCCCCCCCATACCTGTCTGACCTTGTCCATGTCAACATTCCCACCCGGTCTCTTAGGTCTGCCTCCTCCATCACTCTCAAAGTTTTCCCAGCCCGTCTCTCCACCATGGGGTCAAGAGCCTTCAGCCGCTCTGCCCCTCACCTCTGGAACTCCCTCCCCCCTGATATTAGAAACATGGACACTATCACCACTTTCCAAACTCACCTCAAAACCCACCTGTTCAGGCAAGCGTATGGCTGACCTGTGCTGCAAGCTGTATGTTTTTAGTAGTTATGTTTTTAAACTGTGTTTTGCTTTTAACTATGTTTGTAAAAATTGTTTTTAACCTTGTTGTACGGCGACCTTGAGTGCCTTGAAAGGCGCCTTATAAAATAAATGCATTATTATTATTATTATTACATGTGTGCAAATAATATTGGGCAGATGGGTCAAGAGTGCGATGGATGGATGGATGGATGGATGGATGGATGGATGGATGGATGGATGGATGGATGGGTGGATGGATGGATGGATGGATGGATGAATGGATGGATGGGGGATGGATGGATGGATGGATGGATGGATGGATGGATGGATGGATGAATGGATGGATGGGGGATGGATGAATGGGGGGATGGATGGATGAATGGATGGATGGATGGGGGATGGATGGGGGATGGATGGATGGATGGGGGATGGATGGATGGATGGATGGATGGATGGATGGATGGGGGATGGGGGATGGATAGATGAATGGGTGGATGGATGGATGGGGGATGGATGGATGGATGGATGGGGGATGGATGGATGGATGGATGGATGGATGGATGGATGGATGGGTGGATGGATGGATGGATGGATGGATGGATGGGGGATGGGGGATGGATGGATGGATGGATGGATGGATGGGGGATGGATGGATGGATGGATGGATGGATGGATGGATGGGGGATGGATGGATGGATGGATGGATGGATGGAAAAATATTAAAGATTAGAATGGATGCTTTTTATCTGTTTATTGTACCAAGAACAAAAGGAAACTGTATAATTCATTATCTTTGGTCAAGTCGGCTAAATTGATCATTCTGTGATAATGCAAGCACAATCTTAAAAAATAAAGTTAACCAAAAGATGTATCTCCTTTAAAAAACTTTCCACAGAATCTGGTGTTCAGAAAACACTTCATTAAGTCTTATAAAGAGTAGAAGAGACGCCACATTAAACCCCACACAGCAGGAAGCTGTTGCTGCATGTTCTTCGCTGAAACTCTTAAAAAGGGTTTTGAGAATCTAGCTGGAACAAAATCAGCAACATGTCTTCAAGACATATGGTGGAAAACACTGGCTTGAATTATAATGATTTAAGGAACTCCAAATCAGTCTTTGATTAAAAAGAAAAAATCAGTGCTTAAATACAATCTCATATCAATCACATGAAGGGTCCAATTCAAATCTCCACCAGACATTTGGATAAATGTATTTGGTGCTGTATATGTGTAATCTCCCATACTAAAGAACATTTTAATTATCCAGAATATTGTATAGTGTTTATATTTGACATACTATTTTTCATTTTATTTATAACTGTTAACTCTTTTCCTCTTTTTAAGTATTTGTATTTTAATGTTGAGCACACTGGTCCTGTAACAAAATAATTTCCCAATTTGGGATTCATAAAGTAAAAATCCATCCATCCATCCATCCATCCATCATCCCCCATCCATCCATCCATCCATTCATCCATCCATCCATCCATCCACCCATCCCCCATCCATCCATTCATCCATCCATCCATCCACCCATCCATCCCCCATCCATCCATCCATCCATCAATCTATCCACCCATCCACCCATCCATCCATTCATCCATCCATCCATCCCCCATCCATCCATCCCCCATCCATCCATCCATCCCCCATTCATTCATCCATCCATCCCCCATCCATCCATCCCCCATCCATCCATCCATCCATCCCCCATCCATCCATCCCCCATCCATCCATCCATCCATCCCCCCATCCATCCATTCATCCATCCATCCATCCATCCAGCCATCCATCCCCCCATCCATCCATCCCCCATCCATCCATCCATCCATTCATCCATCCATCCATTCATTCATCCATCCATCCATTCATCCATCCATCCATTCATCCATCCATCCATTCATCCATCCATCCACCCATCTCCCATCCATCCATCCATTCATCCATCCATCCATCCATCCCCCATCCATCCATCCATCCATCCATCCATCCCCCATCCATCCATCCATCCATCATCCCCCATCCATCCATCCATTCATCCATCCATCCATCCATCCACCCATCCCCCATCCATCCATCCATTCATCCATCCATCCATTCATCCATCCATCCATCCATCCATCCCCCATCCATCCATCCATCCATCCATCAATCCATCCATCCATCAATCCATCCATTCATCTTGCAGAAATTAGAAAGAGCTTTAAGAATATCAAAAAAGTCCAAACTAGCACAAACAAAAATTGCATTGGATTATTTCAGAGGTGGAAGAAGTACTCTACAAAGCTAAACAATGCCTGCATTCAAAACGTTACTCAAGTGAAAGTGCAAAAATATTATCATCAAAATATACTTAAAGTACCAAAATTAAAAATAGTCATTATGCAGATGGTTCATTTCTGAATAATATATATGATGTGTTTTGGTTATAATTATTGATCATTAAAGTGATATCAAAGCTGGTAAAGGTGCAGTTAGTTTTAATGACTTTGTATACTGCAGGGTAGATTGTGAATTTGATCCAGTAGTAACTAAAGTCTTATTTAAGTGTACTATCTGTGTTTCTGAATTATTCTGATGCTGCTATGAAACCCAAATGTTCCTACGGGGATCAATAAAGGTCAGTCTTATCTTACATTATCTAATCTTCTCTTAAAAGTGGGGTAGGTAATTTTGGAGAAACCAGCTCGAATGCGCTAGAATTTGAATACACACAACCCCCATCCCAGACCATATGGCAAGGCAATGGAGAAAGTATATACAGAAAGGCAATAGATTTGATACAAACAGACTGTTTTGACTCATCACAAATACCAAGTAGATTTTTTGATTTTTCTATCGTTTCAAATTGCATTAAAGGTGGGGTATAGTAATTTTGGAGAAACCAGCTCGAGTGCGCTACAATTTGAAAATACCCAACCGGAAAAAATCTGCCACTTCCTTACAGAGCCCCTCCTCCAACACACACGAACGTGCACATGACCAATGAGGGCACGAGATAAGTTTGTGCACAGAGGGAAGGCTGACAGGCAGGTAGGCCGTCCAGTTATTTTAGCCGGGCCGGTTAAAATGATTGGTCGTGCTTTTTACAGTACTACGGCTTCCACAGATGAATTTTTTTTAATGGATTTTTTGTCAAAGCACTTCAGATATTCATTGCTATCGGGATGTTAAGAGCATTCCATGGAATATAACAAAAAGTGTATCTCGAGCCGGTTTCTCAAACTTACCTACCCCACCTTTAAGTGTTGTCAATGTTTCACATTATTAATCCAAATCTGCAAACTCTCTAAAGGTATAAAATACATTTAGTGGATTGAAATAACACTTTCCACCTCTGAATTGTAGTGGGGTAGAAGTACAAAGTAGCAAATAATTGAAATACTCAAGTAAAGTACACATTTTGCAAAATTGAGTACAGTACTCAAACACTTCTTGTTATGTTCCATGGAATGCTCTTAACATCCCGATAGCAATGAATACATTAAATGCTTTGACACTAAATACATAAAAAAATGTCATCTGTGGAAGCCGTGGCGCTGTAAAAAGCACGACCAATTATCTGAGCCGGCCCGGCTCAGATAATTGGATGGCCTACCTGCCTGTCAGCCTTCCATCTCGGGCACAAACTTATCTCGTGCCGTCATTGGGCATGTGCGCGTTCGTGGGGCTCTGTAAGGAAGTCTGAAAGAAGGGGCAGATTTTTTTCAGCTGCGTACTTTCAAATTTTAGCGCACTCGAGCTGGTTTCTCCATTCTTACCTACCCTAGCTTTAAGTAAATGTACTTTACACCACTGGATTATTGTGTAGGCCTTACTTATTCGCTGAGGATAGTCAAGTCTTACAGGAAATGAGTCAATCCTCAACTGTGCAGCTTTGGGAAGATAGACAGACACAAATACATTAAGCATTTGCATCTTGACTGAATTCTACACATAGTTAAACTTTTTAAATGTGTAGCCAAAGCTGTTTAACATCCTGAATCCATTTCTTGCTTTCAAGATTAGGGACACTCAAAAATAAGTTTGTGAGCAGATAAAAAATACATTTCTTGGCATTTCTTATTCCTATTAGCGGGTGTTTCGCCTTAATACGCATGGGTCAAACATTCAGCAAGCACTTGCCAATCCGCCATGTGTGAAAAGACACTTCTCTTATTATTTTTTGCCCTTTTATCTGTCTGTACAGCTGCAGTGGCTTTGATAAGGCAGGCGAGTGATGCTTTATGCAGCATTTTTCAACGGTTAATTGTTCTCTACCACTGAGGAATAGATAAGTGAGAGTCAAGCAGAGTCTATTGAGAAAGATTTGTATGCGGGATGAGCCTTATTAGCAACACAGATAGTCGTATACTCCTTCTGAGCACGTATGAAGTTTGTGTAGCCTTTAGCTCTTCCCAAATGTCAAGAGGACATGAGGGAAAGGTCGTGGATACAGTAGACCAGTGTTTGCCTCAGCTACTCATTTCACATGTTTAGCATCAGTTGGCAAATGGCCGCTGATTATTCTAACTGGCGCGATGAATCAGGGGTAATGGACTTCAAGGTTAAAACAAGCTTGTCGGGTTAATCGTCATAAACTGGCAATAGGCCGCAGGAACTGTGGGCAATTTATCTAGGCAATGGATAAACAAGGTAATCCTGACCTCTAGGATTTCATGTGAAAGGTTTCCTTAAAATGTCTAGGCTTTTGTTGTTCAGAGATTTGTAGTCGGTTTCAATAACTGTGCCATTTTAGTCCATTAGCAATTGTAAAAAAAACGGTACATGGTCTCTTTTATAACTTGCAGTTATTGAGCAATACTGACACATTCAAGATGTGTTTGATCATTAACAATGAGGGATTTTCCTCCCTGTTGTCCACAATCAAAACACCTTATCTGTTGGTCTACATCAAAAAGAGCCAAAACCAATTACTGCAATCCAGTTGATCCTGACACACGTGAGAAAAAAAGGCAGAAAAAGAACAAAATTAATTGAAAAAATAAACCGTAAAAGTTTTGAAACAATTGATAAAACATGATATACCATCTTACATCTTTTTGGAAGACCATTAAAAAAAAGCCTTTAGACATAATAGTGTACATTTAATATTCCTTTTTACCATACATATTGCTGCAAATAACCAATCAAAAGGAACACAAACGAATAACTCATGTTAATCTCCATTTCTGTCTTGTCTGTCCATCCCCCTGTCAGTACTCTATAACCACAATGCCCCAAGCAAACAATAAATACACATTTTATATGTAATCAAATCAAGCTCATCATATCTGCCCTGATTGATTCTAGACCAAATTGCTGCCTGGCATTTGCAATTTCATTAAGTCGTACTGGCAGAGATTTTGTGTGTGTGTGTGTGTGTGTGTGTGTGTGTGTGTGTGTGTGTGTGTGTGTGTGTGTGTGTGTGTGTGTGTGTGTGTGTGTGTGTGTGTGTGTGTGTGTGTGTGTGTGTGTGTGTGTGTGTGTGTGTGTGTGTGTGTGTGTGTGTGTGTGTGTGTGTGTGTGTGTGTGTGTGTGTGTGTGTGTGTGTGTGTGTGTGTGTGTGTGTGTGTGTGTGTGTGTGTGTGTGTGTGTGTGTGTGTGTGTGTGTGTGTGTGTGTGTGTGTGTGTGTGTGTGTGTGTGTGTGTGTGTGTGTGTGTGTGTGTGTGTGTGTAAAAAGGACATTGAAAGCAGCACAGAGCGTGCAGGGCAGTGGGAAAGTGACTCAGGCAAGTAGTTAGAGAGAAACATTAGGGCAGGGGAGTGATTTGTTTGTGCTACGGGACCTGAATGCATCGTAAGTCAACGAGATGTCTGAGGGGAAAGCAGGGGGGAATAAAGGAAGTCTGTCTTGTAGGACGGGTTTCATTCCAAAATGAAATTGATGTTTATTAAAAATAATAATACTCCATATTCAGTGCTTTATAGCTGCTCATTAAGATGATTAAATACGCAGCTGTTTTATAAGTATTGAGCTTAAACTGCAAATTCAACTGATTAAACTTAAAAAGTGACATAAAAGTGATAGGATGGGACATAATGTTGATCTGGTTTCCAGTGAGTGGCTTTTAGAAATACTGCTACAGTATACGCATGGTTAAGGACTCTAATATATTTGCAGGGGCACTGAAATGGCTTTGACAAATGTGGTCTGACCGCTAACTAGAGGACCAAGTGCACACTGAGTGGGGGGCACCTTGGCCGCAGACCCAGACAGAGACACATTGGTCTAATTAAGACATGTGGCAAGGAGGAAGGGAGCAGACTGGCAGAACTCCCATTGGTAAACAGAGTCTAGGATAGGACAGATGTAGAGATTTCCCCCGCGTCTCGGTCTGTTTGTTTGTCTTCAGTATTAGGGATGAACTAGTTTCGTGTAACAATGTTACGTAACTACATTTAAAAATAAATGTAGTCGTAAGCCCTTACAGGTACTAATATGCAATCATATATTACATTTACTAATCAGAATATTGGTGATTTCACCCATATATAACAAGCGGTTCTGGTCGATGTGACGTCACACATTCGTTTGAAGCCTTGAGTTTGATATGTTGCTCATAGCCATCCTGGTTTTTTGTCTGACACGTGAGGTTGTAACACACTACAACCAAACTTTGGGTCAAAACATGTTTTATTAACTAATAATAGACACTGTAAGGATTTTAATGGCGAGAACCTGGTGAGTACACAAACTAGACAAAACCCTGGCAGTGACCTGTCAATCAAAATGTAGACTCACGGTAAAGCATTCACTGCTTTGTCCTCTATTTAAATTGTCGAAATGGGACCATAATCTACTAAATGAACATAATTCTGCATTGTAGAAAAATTAAAACTAGTAATTGAGACCATATATTTGCAGTTCAATGAAGTCATACATTAAGTGAAAAGTCTTAGCATTTTCTCATAGACTACAATGCAATCTGATTTTAGGGACTCCTGCATTGGTTCCACTTCTCTTAACTACCTACTTACTTACCTTCCCAATAATCCTTTCTTTTGCTCCGTTTACTAGCCTACTGGTGAGACCAAGAGTCAGAGACTTCTTTCACATTCCGATCTGCTCTGTCACCGCTCTTCTTAATTGGACGACTACGTTATTGTCGGGGACAAAGGTGCCCTCAGTTTTCACATTGAGCAGAGGAGACTATTTGCTTTAAGGCCCCCTGTCACACCAAGTTAAAGCGTTTACTGTCCTTAATGTTCTGCATGCATTCAGCCACAGTTCCCTGGATGTTCCGCTATTGTGGGTTGAGATAAAAGGTTACTTTTTTGAAACAAATTGACTGTTATCTGCCTCTCTGTTAGTTGAACCATTGACACAGCCAACTGCCAACTCAAGGAAAAGTTTAGTCTACAGTGCCTGTGCCTGAGAGATGAATGTTTTAAGATGGATGGACTTGCACAGCTTATGACATTGCATTGCAGTTTTACAGCAGATACAGTGGGGCAAAAAAGTATTTAGTCAGCCACCAATTGTGCAAGTTCTCCCACTTAAAAAGATGAGAGAGGCCTGTAATTTTCATCCTATGTATACCTCAACTATGAGAGACAGAATGAGATAAACAAATCCTGAAAATCACATTTAAAATAATTTATTTGCAAATTATGGTGGAAAATAAGTATTTGGTCAATAACAAAAGTTCATCTCAATACTTTGTTATGTACCCTTTGTTGGCAATGACAGAGGTCAAACGTTTTCTGTAAGTCTTCACAAGGTTTTCACACACTGTTGCTGGTATTTTGGCCCATTCCTCCATGCAGATCTCCTCTAGAGCAGTGATGTTTTGGGGCTGTCGCTGGGCAACACAGACTTTCAACTCCCTCCAAAGATTTTCTATGGGGTTGAGATCTGGAGACTGGCTAGGCCACTCCAGGACCTTGAAATGCTTCTTACGAAGCCACTCCTCCGTTGCCCGGGCGGTGTGTTTGGGATCATTGTCATGCTGAAAGACCCAGCCACGTTTCATCTTCAATGCCCTTGCTGATGGAAGGAGGTTGTCACTCAAAATCTCACAATACATGGCCCCATTCATTCTTTCCTTTACACGGATCAGTCGTCCTGGTCCCTCTGCAGAACAACAGCCCCAAAGCATGATGTTTCCACCCCCATGTTTCACAGTAGGTATGGTGTTCTTTGGATGCAACTCAGCATTCTTTCTCCTCCAAACACGTCTAGTTGAGTTTTTACCAAAAAGTTCTATTTTGGTTTCATCTGACCATATGACATTCTCCCAATCCTCTTCTGGATCATCTAAATGCTCTTTAGCAAACTTCAGACGGGCCTGGACATGTACTAGCTTAAGCAGGGGGACACGTCTGGCACTGCAGGATTTGAGTCCCTGGCGGCGTAGTGTGTTACTGATGGTAGCCTTTGTTACTTTGGTCCCAGCTCTCTGCAGGTCATTGACTAGGTCCCCCCGTGTGGTTCTGGGATTTTTGCTCACCGTTCTTGTGATCATTTTGACCCCACCGGGTGAGATCTTGCGTGGAGCCCCAGATCAAGTGAGATTATCAGTGGTCTTGTATGTCTTCCATTTTTTTATAATTTCTCCCACAGTTGATTTCTTCACACCAAGCTGCTTACCTATTGCAGATTCAGTCTTCCCAGCCTGGTGCAGGTCTACAATTTTGTTTCTGGTGTCCTTTGACAGCTCTTTGGTCTTGGCCATAGTGGAGTTTGGAGTGTGACTGTTTGAGGTTGTGGACAGGTGTCTTTTATACTGATAACGAGTTCAAACAGGTGCCATTAATACAGTTAACAAGTGGAGGACAGAGGAGGCTCTTAAAGAAGAAGTTACAGGTCTGTGAGAGCCAGGAATCTTGTTTGTTTGTAGGTGACCTAATACTTATTTTACCGAGGAATTTACCAATTAATTCATTAAAAATCCTACAATGTGATTTCGTGGATTCTTTCTCCCCATTCTGTCTCTCATAGTTGAAGTGTACCTAGGATGAAAATTACAGGCCTCTCTCATCTTTTTAAGTGGGAGAACTTGCACAATTGGTGGCTGACTAAATACATCATCATACTCTCCTCTGCTCTTCTATTCAGACATGTTGGCATCAATGAGGTTGGACATTGACTACTTGAGTTTTGGTTTAATTCCTCTGCCTGCCACTTTCAGTTTAAAGTTATCTTTGTTTACTCATCTACTCTCTTTTATGTGCAGCCTTGCTTTGTCTCTGTCTCCATTTTTCTACGAGGTAGCAGTTATTTATTGGCTGTTGTATCATGGAAGATGTATAGACAGGAAGATCACATGTTGGTTTTTAACAAGTATGCATAACTGCAACCCACTGTAGCTGTGCTTATAGTGTTACCTTGTGTTATTCACTGGTTCATTGGTGTGCATACAGCTCTGGCGTTAAGGTGTAAATTACTATTGACAGTATGTGATGGACCATGGCTCCAGATAAAGCACCTTATAATAGGTTTTTGGCCTTAACCAGGCACCTGTGCCCACTCCGTCTCCCTCGTTCACTCATCAACCTCCCAGTGTAAATATAGCCAGCCCTGTGCTGTCATTACGCTTTGGCATTTTATTCATTCCTGTCTGCTACATGCTGCCTTAAAGGATAGGGTAGGTAAGAATGGAGAAACCAGCTCGAGTGCGCTAGAATTTAAAACTACGCAGCTGAGAAAAATCTGCTCCTTCCTTCAGACTTCCTTACAGAGCCCCTCCTCCAACACACACAAACGCGCACATGACCAATGAGGGCACGAGATAAGTTTGTGCACAGATGGAAGGCTGACAGGCAGGTAGGCCATCTAGTTACTTTAGCCGGGCCGTGCTTTTTACAGCGCCACGGCTTCCACAGATGAAATATTTGTATATATTTATTGTCAAAGCATTTCATATATTTTCATTGCTATCGGGACGTTAAGAGCATTCCATGGAATATAACAAAAAGTGTATCTGAAGTGAATTACTTACCCCACCTTTAATCAGTTATTTCTCCAAGGTGTTTTGTTACTATTTTTTGTTATTTGGTCTTTTGGATAACCATTCTCAATCTCTATTGGTATTATCTGTAGCTGACCAGCAAAAGTGGTTTTGCAAGATTAACCTAATTGTATGTATTGTTATGTTACCTGTGGTTATTTGCACATTACAAAATTAGAAATTGTTTAAAACCTTTTATAAAGAAAAAGTATAGTATCAGTACATTTCTGAGAGAGCTAACTTCTATTGTGTTAATCCAAAATGTTAAAAGGCCCCTATATTCTTTACGGGCTTTTCCTTTTCCTGTAGATCCGTAGCATTTATTTTCATTATACAAGTGCAATAAGAGTGCGTCATAAAGGTTTGTGTGCATGTAAATGGTCTGCAAAGGGCTAAAATCCCTTTACACCAGAGTTTCTCTCCCTCTTACTGTAAACATGTCACAGTAAAGGCAAAAAATACAAATATGAACCTGAAAATAAGCATAATAAATCCTCTTAAATGTACAATCAATGCCTCAATTATCTCGAACGACTGTTGCAATGAATAGCTGAGGGCTGAAATACAATAACAGATCAAAAATGTTTTTCGGTTTGAATCTGAGTTAAAAATCTCCTTTTTGCAGGGTTATTTAATGCCATGTTTGATGTGCAACACACCTGCCAAGGCCACACCTCTGTGGAAGCCACTGATCATGAAGTGCCCAGGAGTATGGTGGAGTTGCGTGATGGATAGGGATTGCACTCTGCTCTCCTTGCCAGATTCTCTGACCAACTGCTTCTGCCAGAGTTTAGCTTTGCTTTGGGACCCAAAAGAAAATGGCCCATCACCCACTGCTGTGCCTTCAGTCTGAGCCATAGAGCTGCAGTATTCTAAAGTCTTCCTGTTTTTATGAAGGTTATCCAACAAGAAAAATGCCGTTTCAAATTTGCAGGATTTGAGCAGTCAAACACTTTGCACTGTCAGAAATGGAAAGAAAACACATTTGCTGGAAATCACTTACTTTGACGTGTGTAGAGAGACGTGTGTAGTTTATGTACTTCAATACCAGCAGTGTGCCAAACTCGTACAAACACACCTGTCGTCACTCCATTTATATCTAGTCACATCACATCCCTGTCTCCCTGCAACAACAGCAGGGTAAGATGAGACAGGACATTGAGATGTGGAACTCAACTTTTTTTACAACAAAAAAATAGACACAATGTGGAAAGAAACTAGTGTGCCAAGAATCTCCAAAAACGTTCTTATCTTTTAAAAAGGGGATTTGGAGGACGGTCTTGGCTGACATACTTGATTGCTCGGCATTATTACCATTACTTGAATGGTGTGATCTAATCTTGGCTCCAGTGATGCTGACAGTTAGCAGCCATTGTCCGCAGTGACTACTGTTATCATTATAACTCTCTTGTCTGCCTTCTCTGCGGGCTGAATGCAAACTGGAGCTGTCCCCGACAACAAGCCATCATCCAGGTTTATTCAACCTCCAATTGTGATGTACTGGAAGCAAAAGACACATTACGTTAGAATCGTTCTTCTAGATTTCTATAAAGGTAATGGAACAAAAAATATGTATTGCTATTATGCACCAGCCCTACTCCAAATCAAAGACTATATTGGTGATACATTTGCAGCATTACAATGAAGAGAGCCATGCTTTAATGTCGCCCTGAACCCTGAAGTCTTTTTAAAAAATAAGCTTTGCAAATACATTATGAAAGAAATACACAAAGTGAGTTATGGCACTGAGTAATGTATGAAGGAATTCACTTCAGGTACAACAACCTTCAAACACAGTGAAACCAAGGGCAAAATAAAATCCATAAAGTATACTTGCTGCAACATGCTGCTATTCATCAAGCTCGTAACATTTCTATTAGTTTAGATCTGAACTGATGTAAAAAGGCAAGAGAAAAATATTCAGAGAGACTTGAATACCAAGCCGAAACAAATATGCCATTTGATTTTTCAAGCAAAAATGTAGGAGTTTTATTTTAAAGGGTTCAGAAAAATGGAAGTTGTACGGTTTACTAATCCCAACAGACCTCAACAAATGTTCATAATGACTTTTTCCAAAAAGTAATCCCTAGTTGTTTTGCGTTCTCTGCAACTGCCAAGCAATGTCTGTTTATTTATTGTAAAAAATATATATTTGGAATGGACAAATCTTGGTTTTGGGTAAACTGCTGGAATGACGGAGTTATGTGACACATTTTTCAACATCTAGGTTTAAAGAATATATGGAAGAGATGGAGTTACATGAGAAATGAGCCAAAGTTTAGGTATCGGGAAGTGGCGTTTCTTAAGACATTTAGTTTTTTGCTCAATGCAGGATACTAAAAAGGTGTTTTTTTAATCCTTCCATACACTGCAACCTCAAACCTAGGCAGACCTCTTAACATAATTATGAAACAAATCAATTTAATTGTGTTGGATATACACAAACGGCGCATTCCCCCACATTGAAAATGATACAACAGGTTATCAGTATGATCTTAAAGTACAATTCAATGTGTTTAGCTATGCTATAAAACAGGGGTGGGGAACCTCCGGCCTCCGGTTCTCTGGTTCTACAGCCAGTGAGGTAAAGGCACATCTTTATATGATCATTAAAGTTATAAAAAAAATAAGAGAATAAAGTAAACAGGTATAAAATACTATATGACAGTAAAAAACAAGTTGTTATTAATAAAGAAGAATATAGTTTGAAAGGGGAGTGATTTGTCAAATATCCATAAAGAAAAAGTAAATCTGCTTACAGTTCTGTTTCATATGGGTGTTGAGAGATGTATCCATAGATCTCCTAATGTTGCTCTCAAAGTGCACCAGATTGATGTTTTTAACTTCAACATTTAAAAAATGAAGAAATGAAGAAAAATCTTCCCGGGGGAGCATGCCACCCGGACCCCGCTAGAGGAGGTTAGGTCCCCCCCCCCCCCACTTAAATCATGTTCACATGGATAGGAAACTAAATACATTTGCACACATCTTGTGTCCATATCTTTCTGTTTTGTTGGTCACGCCACACCGTGCACGTGCATGCGAGTCATGGTGAGATATCTGGATTAAGAGGTTGCTTTTTCTTTACACAGAATGAAATGAAAGGGCTGTGAATTTAGTTTTTTTAAGCCGAGGTCAATAATTTTTACGGCCCTCTGGGGATATTGTAAAAATGTAAATGGCCCTTGAGAGGAAAAAGGTTCCCCACCCCTGCTATAAAAGCTCCATGTTAACCAATTATTCATATAGTTATAATAGAACATGCTGTCCATCTTAAACCAAAGTCATTTGCCTAGTGTCAGGCTGTTCTTCTCTGGGTCACAGTGTGAGTCTGTAAGAGTACTGAGTCGAACTGAATTTTGGAAAAGGGCAAAGTCGGTCAACAGCTTTTTTGTTTGCTGGGCCAATTAACATCTCAATTGGTTTGGCAGAGCCTCTGGTTTCAGGTAAGGCAGTGTTCAGAGTGGATGAGCGGGTAGAACAATGGAGATTTACCTCTTCTGTTCTTGGCTCACCTTTTATTGGAAGCAAGCACAGGATTCATTTTGTTCAGCCGCTGTTTGACCTTTTGTAGTCAAAAGTATCCTTTTCAGATACTGTAGTGTCAAGGCTTCCATATGTGAGGCAATTCAGAGATACGAGGTGGACAGTCTCTCTCTGCTGACCTACACTCGATCCCCATTTCCCGCGGAAAACAATGGCTGATGGAGAGGTATCAAAGACGATTTCAGTGCCATTTGTTGCTGGAAGACACTGACACAGAAGGCAGTAAGAATACTAAAAGAATACTAGTGTTATTGTGGAGAATATTTGATGTTGGTAATGATGCTTGCAGGGAGAAGATAAAGTGGAGTCGTGCCCCCCCTGCCATGACTTGCTGTTGTTGAAAGCCGTCGATGAATATAGAGTAGCTTGCTTTTTGGGAGCTCAGAACAGCACAGCAAGTATGAGGGTTGAGGTTGGCCGGTTTCTTGTTTTCTTGCTGTGACTCGACGTAATTACAATATGGATTCTACTATAGGATATTGTCAACTGTGCTCTGATTTGTGCCATGTCCTCACTCAAACCTGGGTAAAGTCCAAACACACGGTTGCCAAGCTATTTCAAAAGATTCCTCTAACAGATGCAATTTGATGGGAGGATGTAAGTGCATTTAAGTGTAGATTCTGCTTTTTGTTATTGTGTTGAATATGGAACACCTGTGGTAACAACAAGGCTGTTAAATATTCTCAAATATTAACACTATATAAATCATACAATATGCTATTACTTGACCACATACTGTTAGTTTTGTGTAAAACAGAGTGCCAGATAAAGTAATAATGTATATAAAAACTTTATTTATATAGAACTTTTAAAAACAAAGTGCCCACAAAAAATGCATTGTATTACTCAACATGAAGACATATTCAATATATGAAATGGAAGCAGATATTCAATAAAAAAATTAAAGTTGATATACATATTAAAAAAAACAGAATTTAAATAACCCTCGAAAATTCACATTAACAATATGAGATGTCATAAGACGAGAGAAGAAATATGAAAAACGTTTTTTTTTTTCACAAATCTACATTTTTTTAAAGAATTTTCTATAACCTTCATACGGGAATACGTTTTAGGTGGAACTGATAACACCTCATGGAAAACTGATACATGACAAGAACTCCAACCAGACAATGACATTTGTTTTCCTTTTTACATATCTGTTTGTATAAGCGCATTTAATTTGATCAGCTTTTTTATCTTATAGTTGACAGATAAATGCAGTGGAGTAAAAAGTGAAAAACGTTCCTCTGAACTGTATTGGAGTATTAGGTATCACGTAGCACAAAGTGGAAATATTCAAGTATCTCAAGATTGTACTATACTTATTAAATGAGCTTAGTTGCATTCCACACTGGTAAGACTTATAGGTCATAACATTTTAGTACTGTATGTAAGGGAAATGAAAAAACTACCAAATGAAGATTAATATGGAATAAAATATGTATGGCGAAATGTATAAACACTGTATGTTCACATCGATCACGCACAGCATAGATTATTTTAGCAATTTTTCAATTACATGCATTTATAATGTCTTTAAACAGACAGACTATGTGGAAAGTCTGTATAACACATCAGACTCACCTCCAGTTTCACTAAACAGACAGTAACGTAATGCAGGCCTGTGTTTCTGGCCTCAGTAACCCAATAGAAACTGTGATATCTGCAGTAGGAATATCTGATATAAACCACACACCCTCTACTTCAAAGCCCTTACCCAATCTGTTATCCAGACACAGCCTAATGCGCACTATACATGCAGACAACTATCATTCAACAGAATAGGAGAAGGAGAAAGCTGCATTCCCACACCAATTTGCCCGCTGATTTCAGAAGGGACTGCTGATTGCAATGTGCAGTGGTACCTATTTCACCCACTAATGCATTACATTGTGTTTGGCATTGATTCCTCTTTCTTTAGTCACCAGTGAAGATAGGAGATAAACTGAAAGAAAAGGAAGAAATATAGTCAGAATAAATAAAGAGTGGTGAGGGTGGTAGTAGTCCAACACACAAAGGAGAGAAACGTTTAGGATATAGGAGGGAGACGGATACAAGGAAATATACTGCTTATTGGAGTTACATTAGACCCGTACATCCCTGCATTACTCAGAATCAGCTTAATGTCCACAACATGGACAGGAATTTGTCTTGAAGTAACTGCTGAAGTGGCATTGGCTATGAGGCCAGCTGCACTATAGGCCTCCAGGAAGAAAGAAGCCTATCTTTGTATACAGTAATAAAACAATCAAACTGAAAAATAAGACCAGAATAAGCTCCTCAATGACACAAGTGAACACTGAACTTCAGAATTTAGTATTTATTGCATTTTTTTGTTGTCATCTGAGGTTGTCAGGTAACTAGCTAAAATATAGTATTATATTTAATATAGGCTAATAAGCAATACATTTTAATAATATGAAGTTAACATATCAATTCTTATTTGTCGAACCTATCTTTCCATTGACTGGCAGTCCAAAAATCATTCGTCATACGCTGCCATTGTCGACCTGTCCTGCTCCTGAAATCTAGCTAACCAGCTAGCTTATTTTCGAGCATCTAACTAGCTAATGCTAACTAATAACAATTTACATGTTTTTGAAAGGAAAAGACTAACAATCCAGCTGACAAAACCACAGCTGCAAAAACTCAAAAGAACACCTGGCCAACTAAATCTCGATAGTATTAGAGGCATAAATAGAGTTTACAGCTGCAGTATTTTCAATGGGTTTTTAATAGGCTACATCATACAAAAGGCCATCAGCAAATCATATTTTGGAGCAGGAAAAAGTTTGTTAATCTATCAAATTCATGGGTGTATTTTTTTTGAGGGGATCTTAGCCTTTCTATTCGTAGCTTAAACTTAATCAGATAGATGCTCCTTACCTTTTTGTTGTTTCAAGAGATAGGATATTGAGAAACTGCTTTGTGACACCGACATGTATAAAGGGATTTGTAAAGCTGCCAGGACACCTGCTTCACCTGCCCTTCTCTTTCCTCACACCCTTGCCAAGGATTGGCATAGTTTCACTTAAGCTATTTTCCCACCACTCCACGCAAAATACCACACAAAAATCCCAGATAGCACATTGCATTGAAAAGGTGTTGACACAGCTGCCTGCTGAGTTCTGAGTGAATATACTCCCGCATTAAATCCATGTGCCGTCTGTTTGACATAATGTGATTTGAATTGTTATTTCAGCGTCATGTGGGATGATGTAGAACCTGTATATCATATAAAGCTTTTTGGCCACTGCTTGCAGGTCTATGTGCATCGAATCCTCATGGGGCAATGCACTGAAAACAGCCATACCACTGGGTAATTAAATGTATTAAATATAGACTCTATAAACACTGATGTCAAGCTATACTAGACAAATGATTAAGGTATGGAAAGTTCTACGCTATACTACGATCTTCTCCTTTCGACTACCTTTCTATTCTACAGCAGCTGAGTGCATTCAAGTGCATGCTTCAATTGTTTCACTCCTCTTAGTGGAGCTTCGCAGCAGGGAGACGTCTTCCCTGGTGATGTAAAAACCACTTACCAAACTTGTGCACTCTGTTTACACAAGTGTAGGGCTTGGATATTTGTTGTTCTTCCCAAATGTTCTTTATTATGAATGAACATTTCTGATTCTTATAGAGTTCCCTTTCTAACCTTTTGTTGTTCCTTTGAGTGTTTCTGACTATTTGTTTCTCTACTTTGTCTATTTTTGTGTCATCACTCTCTCTCTCTCTCTCTCTCTCTCTCTCTTTCTCTCTCTCTCTTTCTCTCTGTGTCTTCACTTCTTTGTATTTCAAAGGAATACACAGCCCAATCCAAATAAATGTCATCTTGGACGGCTGCAGTTTGAATTTCAATTTCAATCATTTTTTAATAACGGTTTCCACTAGATATGATCTAACTGTGTCGCCAATTTTTGGGAAGGGTTTTCGTTGTTTTTTCTCCATCTTCTCTTTCTATTCCCATGCAACAAAGTAAATCAAGCAGGGAGAATACAGGGGGAAGGAACACTTGGGTGTCTGCCTAAACGCGAGGACAGCAGCAGCAGCAGCAGCAGCAGCAGCAACCACACTGTTACTGCTCCTGTTTCAAACCCACTTTTGTATCCTTCTCTTGGCTGTCTCTCAGAGAAACGGCCCTGGACCCCACTCCCTGCAGAGCAGCCATTGTTCGCCTTAAAACATAAACTCCTCCATATCCATCCTCTCAGGCTCTAAACTTTGGAACATGGGCATTGCCGTCTAGACAATGGCCTCTGAATAACCGTGACGCTGGATGTGCAAACAGCTCCACTAATTGAAAAAGACCTCTAATGAGTGCAGCTGAATGCCTGGCCACAGAGCCTGAAGCCTGGGAGTTTGTATTGTATTTCTCCCCTCAAGGCTTTGGACCAAACCATTTTGGCATTGTCTGTGGATGTGAGGATATTCTATTGGGAGAGCCGGTCAGTCCCTCAGAGCACATCCTATCCATTGGTCTGGGCTGATTTGCGTTCACTGTGAATGCTCGCTCCAAATGATGTGCCATCTTTCTCTCTGAACTACCTTTCTTGGAATGCTAATGCAAATCCTTCTCTTTTTTTTTTTTTGTTTAAGATTTTTTATATTCCTTTTCTTGTTCCCACCCCTCTCCATGAATAGACGTGCTTAAGGACAGTTTGCTGGGGTAATGCAGTTTTTTAGATAATGAGCTTCCAGTCAGCGGAACAGCCCAGTCACATCTAATATCTCCTAATAAAAGGAGAGTGGTCTCTTCCCTCTGCAGGGAGTGCATCAGTTAAAACTCCCACGGGAACACTAGGGAACCTATGAGTACCATGTCTCCTATTGACCCCTGACCCTAAATATTGTATCATCCCATACACTTCCGTTTGCTTGTCAATCCATCAAAGCAAAGCGTCAACCTTTTATCTTCCTCGAAGCAGAGTTCCATCCTCTCTATGGATGTCTTTCTTTACCCCTGTCTCTGATATTATACGCCAGCCTCTCCACATTCAACAAAGAGTGAGGTCGCAACCTTTCTGAGCTTCATTTTGACTGGCAGGGATTTGACTGCTGGGTTTCCTCTTTATAACACAAACTTGCAATTCATCTGGCTTTTGAACAAACCAGCCACTTGTGTGCTTACAAAAGCATAACCTCCAACACCCACGTAGCAGCAAAGCAATAACAGAGCAGCGACACTTACCCACTTATTTTCTACAGAGAGTAAGAGGTTTCTGTTTTTCAATTTGATGACATCTGCATTGACCCATCCCCCTGCTGCCCTCCCTTTATGTTGTTATTGCATAAATACACCCTGTTGTCCAGTGTTAAAACATTATGGTAGTAATGGCTGGTCTTGACAACTCCTCAGCGCCGCAGGCTATGAGACTTAGTGAGGTGAGATGTAAATTGGCCTTCCACAGCAAGAGATGGCTTTCCATGACCAGCTGTGGTCTCCAGCAGACAGGACCACTGAGAGTTTAAGAGCCGTGTCAGTGGTTAATTAGAGAGCCAAACCAAAGGAAACAGCTCGTGTTCCTTGCTAAACATGCTGAAGGGCATGAACTCACCGTGCAGACTGTCTAGGGTTCAGGGTCAGACTGGAATGAATAAGGTTTCCCTGTGAGTGCTTCCTGAGTTTGAATGAGGTGAAGGTCTATTATTACCATGTGGTATTATTCGCTGGCTAAAATGATGTCTTGAGTTCTGAAGCAACAATATTACATGAGATCATTGTCAACATGAGTTCTACAACAAAAAAGGTGTTTATCATCTTAAAGCTTGGGTACGCAATATCAGTTCATCAATATTAGTTGTTATACTACATTCAATTATCATTGCCATTGATTGTAATCTAAAAAAAGAATCACAAAAATCGCTAGGATGGGAAAGCTAGTATATCGTGGAGCTAACAGCTAACGTTGGTGTAGCTTCAAGGTTTATTTTGATGAGTTTAATCTTCGTTTACTAAAAGAGACTCTTCGGCAAGGAGATTTATGTTATTATTGTTATGAGTTCAAATGTGGTCTTTTGAAAGAATTTTTGGCAAGAATATCGAATAAATACATATGTTTGAAAGAGAGCAGCAATTGAGATTAAATACTAGCCCTTACCAGCTAATAAAACATAATTAGAAGTACTCATGCCACCAAACAAGGATTAACTGCCCAAAATGTGTGTTTACAGTCACTATATGTCTATATAAAATGTATATAAGAGTGAAGTTCATGAAGAGTTCAATAAGTGTGTGCGATGTCAAAGAAACAAATGCTAACCAGATTTGATCGTGCCTACATTTTTGTCAAGTGTGACCATGCTACACACACATTCACACACAGTTCCTTCTCTGATACCACCCCACCGCTTTAGCTCCACGGACCACAAGACAATTGTTTTGTGTAATGACCCGCTGTCCTGTTACTCTTGGCTGATCCCTTTCTACCATCCCTGGGGTGTTTTTATTTTGCCAGCCCTGATCGAGCCTGTGCAGTCAGTTGGATCCACCAGACAAAAAATCATAAAACTTTAATCTGGGATGAATTGTCACTTTGGTTCTTTTCCAAAACCACCTTAAAGGGTGTGTTCCAGTAGGGATGTTATTTAACACTCTTCCACCATCAGACCTGATGTTTCCAATTTGTGTTCAACTCACAGGGGACATACAGTATGGCCCACAAACTTCATTATTTAATTTCTGACTAATGACTTGAAATGACCCTTCAAAAAGGTTACAGGGTCTGCTTTTAGCTAGTTTAATTCACTTTGGATCAATGTCGTACAGGTGGCCAAAAAGTAGACGCTGTGCAGCTGACTACAGACTCATAATCTACACTCTTTTCACATAACTTGAAACTGACAAATTGCCAACATTTGAATTAATTGAAATGGTCACAATCATAGGTCACAGATTCAATTGAAAACATGAGACATGCTTTAACAGCAATTACATTTATGAAAAGTATTTTCTTTCAGTAGACAAATGAAATGTGGATAACAATCTTTTTATTTTTAGCATGCAGGGGAGGATGAGGAGTGACTTTGCTGCTGTGATTACAGGTCACTACTCATGACGCAGAGCAGAGATACAAGTGGCTGAGAGTAGAAGCATGATGGTGTTTATATCTGCGTCATAGCCTGGAGGCAGAGTCCCCGGTGAGGAAGGATCTCATTTCCTCTGTGGAACAGTAACAGTTCAGATTGTAGCCGAATCGCATTGTGAAGATGTTTAGAGGCTATGTCACAGTCGAAAATGAGACTGAATATTGGGCAGACAAAGATTCAATTGGATACTACCATCATCTTGTATTTTTCTTATTGTCAAAAGATCTTATGAAAGAACAACACCAACATTAAAACAGCTAAGACATTTTTTATAAAAATTGACACTTAGATTATTACAGCACATCAAGATGTGGTGTGTAAGTGGATGGAAATAAGAGTAAAAGAGGGTGGTATCAGCATACAGACAGGTTAGATGATGTGATGTCACTATGTCACCGAAATAAACACAGGAGTCCAATCGAGATGTTTCTGGCGGAGGGGGAGTGTGTGTGAGAGAAACTCCCTCTGGAGGAACTTTTAGCCTTTGCAGACCATTTACATGCACAACCATGAGAGGTAAAACTTCCAAAGGAGTTATAAGGCCCTCTTCAACTTAATTAATGCTGTCACTGATGTGTCGGTGCCTTGCAAATCTCAGTGTTCCTTGTGTTTCCCACTCCCCTATGTTTCGAGCAGCCTTTTTGTTTCTCCCTCCCTTATAGTGGGTGCCCTGGCAGTAGCTTCCTTCCGGCACACTCCTGGTTCCCCGATGATTACACAATTCAGCCCACCTGCCCACCTGCCATCCATTAGATCTCAGCTCCTCAACCAATCATCCAGATCAGCTACTGTGGTGGTTAATGGTTTAGGCTTCTCCTGCAAATATAGTCTTCCTAGTCATTTGCTACCTCGTGTACATCCCTGTCTAAGTGCGTTCTTTCATGTTCAAGAACAATCTTCATTAGCCAGCCTGCCAAATCACCCACTTGCTCTCTAACCCTCTCATCTGCTACCTCCGGACAGCCGCTCCAGCCACACCTCACTGCTTACCGCTCATTCCACCTCAAAATCCTCCATTCATCTTATTGCTGTGTGAATTGTGGTCGGCCTAATTACGGCTACAATGCATGCACTAAGTTTCACTTTCCTTAACATTGCAGGCGTATTTTGTGCTTTGTTCATTCGATGTCGGAATTATCCAAATAAATATGTTACAGACTAGAACTGCTATCATCGTGTTAAATGCTCCAGGCAATACAAAAACAACCCATCTTCTGCATAAGTCTGTGTTGCTCCCACGTTGCGCCTTGAAGCTATGAATACACCAAAATAGGAAGAATGACTTCCCAACTCGGAAAATGGGACCAGTCGAGGAGCCTTGGCTGAGTTCTGTCCTTGCAAGATGACATTTCAGTTCAACCATTAAATCAAGGTTGCGATTAAATGAATATTTAAAAATGCCATCATGCTTACTATTAAAGCTATTTTTAGAATCAAAATCCAGCCGCATAGTGCAATAATCTGTATTGTGGTCTGTTAGGTAAGAGGGAGTGTGTTTTAAAAAGAGTTCATTTGAAATGTTATTTTCTCAAGACTGTTCACTAAACCTAATTAAACATGTCTGACGAGGATAAAGGAAATTATCATCTGTGAGCACCAGTGATGACGAGCGGCCTTCTTAATATGGTGTGACTGTAACAGCAAGATTGGAAGCGAAGTTGATGAATTAGAAATGCCGAAATTATCTGGCAGGATGAAAAGTGATAATCGTTAAAAAGTCACATGGGCCTAAAATATTGCGCATTTTCCCCTCCATTTCCAACTCCCTATTGTGTCTCCAGCCTACATTCTCTCATGCCTTTTCCCCTCGATATCATCTCTTCTTTTATCCTTTAGTTTTTTTTTTTATCCCATAGTCCTAGCTCTTGCCTGTGCTCGGTCTACCTCATGGGAACCAGATGGAGCCCAAGCACTCAAAAGCTGGTGGCCTCCCTTGCCTTGGGCTCCCTCATTTCTTCAAGCGCCACTGACTTCCACACTCCATGGTCGTCTCGATTGATTAGTGTTTCCTGTATGGGGAGTGGCCTTTTTAACTTCAAAAAAGCAGTTCGTAACATTTCGAGGCAGTTGATTCAAAACAAAATGTTGAATAATGGATTGAGAATGTTTTTGTGAGTTTGTTATAACCAGGGATGGGTGTCCTTAGAATAAGAACGCACTTCTAACACAGATTTGTCTGTTGTGGTTGTTGGCAGGCAAACAGCTATAATTATTTTCAATTCCAAATGGAAAAGTAATCGAAACATAATGAAAGAATCACAAGTTTCCGTATGAATCAATCTGCATTTCATGGTGCACTGGTTTAACAGAGCAGCAAGAAAAAAAACGGAGGTTTTAAGCCTGTTTTAAAGAGAACAGGAAACAGCTTTGCTTTAACAACCATGGCTCAATTAAAGCCTTTTTGGTGTTTCCAAATGGTTTCAGAATCATAAATGTTGAGCATAGGGTGGAGATGAATACCTTGGTTTTAATTAAGACGGATACGTGCATCTTTACACGGACAGACCTTGGAATGTCCTTGCAGATGCATAGGACCAATGAATAGCCTCTACTACAAAAGCTCTTATCTTCTCCGCGAAACAGCTCCGCATGCAGAAGTTGGTTTCCAACGGGACCCACTAGCATGAACGGAAGGAAGGGAGAAGAGGAGTCAAATCCTTTCTGCTGATCCCATTGATGTCTAAGCTTAACTCTAATTGAGGAGGTGCTCACTTTATGATTTACCGAAGCTGCTCTCCTTGAGCTAGAGAAAGATGTCCTTTACTCCCTGGCATTCGGCAGTCAACTTTTAAAAGATCAATTGTAATTTGGGCTGAATAACCTCAACGACTTCTGATGGATCGCTCACATTGGCTCCTGGGGATCAGGCGATCAATGCATTTTAGAAAATGAAATGGGCGAATTAGTGTTCTATGTTTACTGCCATCGAAGTAAAGTACATACTCTGTTTAGCTGGATCCCCACCGAGGCTGACATTGAGTTGCAGATGGAAGGGTTCAATAGTGTAACGTCAATATGAAGGCATGGCTGCTTCATGCGGGGCTGGGGGAGATTGTGCTGCTATTTGTTGGGTATGAGAGACTTCATGTTGACAGTCATAGTGATTTGGTTGTGACAAAGAGAAGCAGACTGTGTTGAGTTTGTTCCTGCTTGGGATTTACTGGTGCTTGGTGCTTTGGATATAGGATGAACTGAGAGCTGCTTTTCTAATTCAATGGTCTGTGAGAGATGACATTATGACTCCAATTAAAAGAAATGCTACATGGTGAAGGATTAATATGAAAGACTTTTCATTAATACAGTAAACGAACAATTATGTATTTATCTAACGGCAGGGAGGCTAGAAATCATTCAGACAAACCAACAGCATCTTATGCTTGTGCAGATGCTAAAATTGACCTATGTTTAACTTTCACTTATAAGTGAGCCTTTGTGGAATAATGTTCTCTTTCGGATGTAAAATCAAAGTTTGTTTACAACAGCAAACTTGTTTTTTCTTTTTTCTGGGGGTTATTTGAAGACCTGAACTATTTTCTGTGAACACGTCTTAGGGGTAGAGCAACAAGCCCTTAACAAAATGTTGATATTGTACCCTGACGAAAGTTATATCGGAACCCTTTTTCGCCGATGTTCGCTTATGTACTCATCCAGCAGACAAGATTATTTGGACCATCCAATCAATATGAGTCAAATACATTGGCACTAGATGAAAATAACGAACAAGCAAAAGCAATCAGACGATCAGTTCGGACCAAATTATGTGGAAGATTAAATAACACTTAATGATGTTACCCTGGTTATCTTGGGTAGTCATTAGTAACAGTTGGCTGACCGACTTTTTGGTGGACTTGTACTCAGTGATTAGGGATATAATTGATGGCCTTAGCAATTAGAATTAAACCCAAATTGTAATAAACCACCATTGTCTTTAACCTTAAAGGGACAGATCGGACACTAAGGACTTTAGTTGTTTCTGTGTAATATTCATTCATTATTCATTTTATGGACAAATTCTGGTTCAAATAATGTCATAAAGTCTTGATGAATAATTTCTCATAGGGAATTTTAAATTAAGATTTGTTTTATCGGTAGTCCTATAATGCTCATCATAACACCAGTTGCCTGGGAAATAAAATTAGGAATACAATTAAATAAATGAAAAAGCCAAGTCAATTTTCAAATGTTAATCAGGGGAACATTTTAACCACTTTCTCACACTCATTTAGAAAATGACACATTCACACGACAACATAATCTACCAATAGATGGTGAATAATGTGCAGTGGAGGAACAGCAATTTCTTTAACATGAGTCAATTGTTACCATGAAATCTCTTAAGCTCCAGAGGTACATCATTTAAATAGCTTCATACTAAAAGTTCTCACCGGTAAGGGATTTTCTTTGTTGCCCTCAGCTGGAAAAAGTACTTTTATACACACTGTACAATAGGACATTTAATCACAGGGACTAGATCAGTGGAATATAGTGAATGTGTGCAGCCAGTAGAGCCAGCACCAGGGAGCATGATAAAGGATGATGTATTCCTTTAGGAGCCTCTCTGCAACTGATCCTTCTGAGAGGAAGGCTCAGATGCAATCATTAGCTTGCTTATTTTCAGATGAAGTCACTGTAATCTGGTACACATGGAGTCAAAGGCAATTTGACACATGCTACGAATAAAGGTTGCTACATCTCATGTCAGGATTTAAGGGCTTAATGGATCAATGGTTTTTTGTTTGTACATGTAAGCCTCTATATTTGTCTGACTGTGTGTGGCAACATAACATTCATCATACCTAGCAGAAGACAGACTCTATATACAGTCCAGTACACTACATAGAGGACCTGGAAAACTTATTTTCTCCCATATCACATTCGCAATTTTGAACGGGATGATCACTGTCAATTAAAACAAAATATAGGCAACCGAATTACTTGGCTAGGTTTAAAAAATGATAAGAAAGAAGGCCAGAGTCAAGGTGAACTTTTTGTTCAACATAAGACACAAACATTATAGCCCTGTCTCCTAAAAAGCTATTTTCCTGGGAAGCATATTTTGATTAAAGGTGGGGTGGGTAAGTTTGAGAAACCGGCTCGAGATACACTTGTTGTTATATTCCATGGAATGCTCTTAACATCCCGATAGCAATGAATATCTGAAGTGCTTTGACAAAAAATCCATTAAAAAAATGTCATCTGTTGAAGCCGTAGTACTGTAAAAAGCACGACCAATCATTTTAGCCGGCCTGGATAAAATAACTGGATGGCCTACCTGCCTGTCAGTCTGTATATCCTTTCTCCATTGCCTTGCCATTTGTTCTGGGATGGGGGTTAGCATGACATTGACTTAGATCAAGGATTGATGATTGACTTTCTGGGTTAGACTTCTGCAGATGTATTGGACACTTAAAAGAAAGAGTAGAGCTGTCGACTGAGTTGGATAAGGTGGTGCCCTTTCACTACCTCCCCAGGAATCTGTCATGTATCCCTAGGGAGGCTGAGGACTTGGAATCCGAATGGGCCTTGTACACAAACTTCCATTATGAAACAGTTTCTTGCAGTTGTGGTCACAAGGTCATTGGCGCCTGCCGCGTTGAGAACCCATTGGTGGATATCGGTGAGGATGGAGGCCTTTCAGGCTTGGTTGGTGATGAGTCAAAACAAACCAGGACAAAATAGGATTGACTTGAAATATAATTGAAAATGCAATGGGTTTTTTTAAGGAAAGTACATCTTTAGAACAACAGGCTAAACATGAGTGTGACAATAGAAGAATATACATAGTTTAAATATCAATACAGGTATAGTAAATGAATGAAAACAAATCCTAACATTCCCTAAAATCTGAGTCTTTGGATACTTTGAGCATCAGTGGAACCAAGATGGTTCTTCTTCCCTGCTTTTTGTTCTCAGCAGATTCATCATGTCGTTGTTATTCTATCTTAGATCCATGGCCAGTGACGCAGGCCTAGTGCTGGAGCCACCAGCCCATCACATCTATAATTAAAAAAAACATGGGTTAGCAGCTGTTTACAGGCTCATTAGACTAGAGATTATACAGGATATATTTCAGGCAGGCAGTACTTATGCAACAGAGCTCTTCAACACTTCCATATAACACGAGTGAATAGGATTTATAAAACAAATGGATGTGTTTGTCTCCAAATCTGAGATTGATTGCTTATAAAACTCCTCTCCAGTTTTTCAGCAGATACATATTTTGATTCGAAGACATCTGATGAATGACAAATTATCGATGTGCCGCATTTGTGAATTGTAAATTCAATTTGGAGTGGAGCTGACATAAAGCTCTTGCGGTAAATCGTTATGTAAATTAGCAGAGAGGATTATGATATGTAAAATAATCATGTTGGTTGTTTTGTTTCCAAGATATTAACAAACCAAGGCATATACACAAAAACAAATGCATGAAGCAACAAGGGGATGTGTGAAGATAACTTATTAATGAATACAGTTCATGTTTTCAGGCCTTTTTAGCTGCCATACTGATACTGTTTACCTTATATTAGCTTCTGCTGGAGGATCATAGTTTACAAAGTCAACACATTTAATTCAGTTGTCAAATGTTTGATCCCAAGTGTATGGATCTCATTTCCTCCTGCATGATAATGGTTCTCTTTTCATATAGCCTCAATAACACAATCAGTCAGTCGCATTAGGATTGGGCACAAAGTGAATGCTGCTTCCACTTTGATGGATTGACCATTAATTAAAAATAATAATACATCTGAACTAATGATTGTGGTAGTGATTCTCCATACATCTCAAGTAGGATCCATCTCAGAGAATCACAAAGAATTACACAGAGGGGAAAATGCAGTGAAATAGAAATAGGCTTAGGATTTTTGAATATTAAGTAGAGACACTTTTTAAGGATGTTAAAGGTAACCTATTATGCAAAATCCACTTTTTCATGTCTTTTATACATAAACATGTTTCCCCTCTATGTAAAGAGATTCTGAAAGTTTCAGGAACCACTATTTCACTCACTTTTTGTCCTGATCCATTTATATAGAAACCTGTCTGAAAATGAGCTGATCAGTTTTGGCCACTCTATGATGTCATAACGATTTTTTTGGCTTGTGTAGCCATTAGCCAATCACCAACCAAGGTAACAGGTGACCCCCCCCACACACACACACACACACACACACACACCTTATCACCTGAATCTCCTCCTAGAGCACCATTGTGTTCTTTTTAACCAAATATTTCGCAGAGTGGCGTTGGGAGTGGCTCCTTATTTTCATCTAACGTAAGAGTCAGAGAATCAGCACTTTTGAAACAGGGCTGAAACAGAGGGGATTATGGGATGTTACAATTAATAATCTGTTTGGTATTTTGAGCCAAACACTTCAGAGACATATTTTGTATACATCTGAGACCTATAATATATTGATGAAAAACAGTATAATAAGTGACCTGTAAACGGTTGGAATAGCCTTAGATAGGGAATATTATATAAGGCTACTGTTATAGTGAAGAAAACATGTATTTGTCTATCAGAGCACTCACATAAGAAAGAGTACTGACTGCTTAGGCAGATAGCAAAGAATGGTGCTGATTTATTGTTTGTTTTATGTTCCTCGACAGTGGACAGGTTTCCTGAGGGGTTTCCTGTCTGCCAACTAAGGCTAGAATAGTATCTCTGTGGATTTGAAGGTAAAACAATGTCCAGGTGTTGAATTAGGTGCCTCTGGCTATTTTGCTCTAAAAGTTTTAGCTTTCCATGCGTCTTTAATTACAGATGTTTTTGAGCTGGATATTCGTCCTCAAGGAGATTCTGTCTTTCCTCTTCAGTTTGTCTCTCCCTTTTGTGCATTCTGTTCTTGTCTCTTTCTGACTTTTGTGTCTGTATTATTATTCGTGTCTGTGTGACACATAGTGGATCTTGTAACAAACTAAAAAAAGAATTGCAACAAAAGTGGTTGTTTAGATTTACTAAAAACATCAGGGTTTGGCTTAAAATAAGTATGTTTGTTACATTATGGAAGTAATGTAGAATTGCGTTTGACCTACTATATCCATCCACCCCTACCACCTCTATTGAGGATATCACCTGACTTTAATTTACATACTTTTGATACGCCAAAGATAGACTAATCCAGGACAAAATAAGGTTCCCTAGAAATGGAATTCACGATGCATTTTTAATACAAGTGTAATTTTTTCGGACACCTGGCTGGTGTTAATGGTGTACTGGAGCTTTTGTCTTATGTGTTTGTGTAGTTACCAGGTTTCCATGGTGAAGAGGGGGTTAGGTTGCTCAGGCAATCCATATTGGACGACACTTGAAGTTCCCTGACGTTCTCCAGATCAATTTTTGGAAATAAATGTTTATTGTGTCTGTCTATAGTGTATCATCTTTATTGTCCCTACTGTAATTTTATCATGTTGGTTTGTTTGTATATATATATATATATAAAATCTATTGCCTGTCTGTATATCCTTTCTCCATTGCCTTGATATATGGTCTGATGGGGGTTAGCATGTCATTGACTTAGATCAAGGTTTAATTACTGACTTTCTGGGTTAGAGTTCTCCAGATGTATCGGACACTTAGGTATAAAAAAGAGTAGAGCTGTTGACTGAGTTGGATAAGGTGGTGCCCTTGTACCAAAGGTCTTTTACTACCTCCCCAGGAAGTTGTCATCTATCCCTAGGGAGGCTGAGGACTTGTACACAAACTTCCATTATGAAGCAGTTTCTTTGAGTTGTGGTCACAAGGTCATTGGCGCCTGTCGTGTTGAGAAACCATTGGTGGATATCGGTGAGGATGGAGGCCTTTCAGGCTTGGTTGGCTCCGGGGTCCTTTGAGGAAGTAGAGGGCTAACAGGAAGCCAGAAAGGTGACAGCCTCTGGGGTCACTGAAGCAAAACCAGAGATGTGTGCAACCTAATATAACTGCTTACTTGAGACCCATCGCAGTTGTATAACACCATGCATTCATTATTAATGGAAAACATAACAAGTAATTACCCATAATGGCTTGCTTTGATAGTTTATTTACCCAGTTTCAGCATACACATGTAAAGAGTTAAGGAACAGGAGCATCTGTAACACTGAGAGATACTCAACAGATAATAATAATGAATCATTTGTCCGCTTGCTCCTTGGATTGTGGGGGGGGTTAAGGTCTTTTACACATGCTCTTTGATGGCCTGCCTTTGTCCTCAGATACCAGAGTGGGTGAAGTAATTATTGAAAAAGCCCCAACCCCCCATTAGTCCTTTCTGGAACGCTCCTCCCTTCTATTTACTTATATCCAGCAGCTAATTACTGAAGTGCTCTGAAGGGGTTACCCAATCAAATCACTGAACACATAAATCAAAGACTTTTTATTATTCCTTTGGGATGCTGGCAATATCTTCAGAGCCACTATAAAGCAAAGTAGTTGGTTACTAACATGTGTTTGAATGTCCGTTTAAGTGTGCTTCAGTAAAGTGTACATATATGTGTGTGCACGACCAAACATGTGTTAATGGCCAAGTGTGTGTGTGTGTGTGTGTTTTTGTTGGCAGGTCGAGGTCGGTACTGACACATCTTTGTGTCACTTGTTCTTCTTGCACAAAGGCTCAGGCCATTAACCAGATTCATTTGAGAGGTTGGATGGAAATTAAAGGATGGATGAAGGAAGAAGGGACGGAAACCATGACAGCAAAGAGGAGGAGGAAGAATGAGATGGGCAACAAGAATGATATACATCTGGAAAGTAAAGAGACCCAAGGGGAAGGAAGGAACAGAACAGGAGAACAATAAAGAGGGAACACAGGCTCCAGGAAGAAAGAGATAGAATGAGAGAGTGGAAAGATATAGGCTGAATAGGAAGATTAAACAGTGAGACATTAGGAATGAAGGAGATATGGATGTGGGTTCTTCCTGTGGAGGATAATGGCTCCTCTCTCCTCTATTGCTCACTGAAGGGCACATGAGTGTCTTGGCTATATATGTATCAGAGTCTGGGCAGCTTAGGCAATTTCATGGAGCTGAAGAAGATGATGGTAATCCAGTTAAATTGAAAAATGGTAATGTCTATGGATCCTCGTTCATCCTGTAATTAATCCTTTTTTACATTCATGCATCCAGATAGTTTATGTGATTAGGATTGACTGAGGATAATACTTCCCTCAGTCATGCCCTGCTGAAAAACGACTTGTGATGTACAAATTCACATTTATTTCAGGCTGAACATTCAACCAAAAAGGGCCCTCCAGTGTTTATTGGAACGGTTAAATGGAGTGTCACAGGGATAGACAGGAGAGCTGAGGTTTTACCCTGTGTGTGTGTGTGTGTGTGTGTGTGTGTGTGTGTGTGTGTGTGTGTGTGTGTGTGTGTGTGTGTGTGTGTGTGTGTGTGTGTGTGTGTGTGTGTGTGTGTGTGTGTGTGTGTGTGTGAGAGTGTGTGAGAGTGAGTGAGTGAGTGAGTGAGTGAGTGAGTGAGTGAGTGAGTGAGTGAGTGAGTGAGTGAGTGAGTGAGTGAGTGAGTGAGTGAGTGAGTGAGTGAGTGAGTGAGTGAGTGAGTGAGTGAGTATCTCTGCTTTGTGTCACATGTAAGGGCCATTTTTTTTACTAAACCAGTTGACTAGGGAAAATATAACTGGGGACCAAACTGGCCTCATTAATGTGTTTACACTGTGTTTCTATTCAGCGTAAAGAGAAGAAAATAGTCTTTGTTTGAGTTTGGACAAGGCAAATACAGCCAAAGCAAAAGCTGTCATGCAATATATTTGAAAATCAGCAAAATAATGAATGGTTACTTTTAGAGTGTTTCAGTGTAATGACGCACAAAAGCCGTACTATCTATTGTGCCAAGAGGTAGATTAAAAGATCATCATCAGTCTCACATCTGCTAGAGCCTTGAGATGGTTAGCTTAGCTTAGCATTAAGACTTAAAGCAGCTTTGAATGTTCCTTTACCGTTTGATAGAGACAAGGCTAGGCCAGGGTTGCCAACTTTGGGTACCTGGCTGGAGTGAGATTTTGATATCATGGTTTTAATTGCACATATGCGCAAGAAATGACTGCTATCGAGTCAGTAGCGGGACCATAGCATATATATAGGATATATATACAAATACACAATATTGGACACAGACTATAAAGGGCACACAGTTTCATTCACTAATGAAAGTCAAACACATGTTTGTTTCCACTGTTTTATTGTGTGCCTGCAATTCATTGACTTATCGTACATTAAATAAAAATGAACTCGATACATTTCCATTTACATGAGGATGTGACTAGCAGTTTGAAAGGATGTACCTGAATTATTATTATATATTATCATTATGTCAGTGGTCTAAAATTATGGGCTCAGAACAGTCTCATAATACACACATGCACACAGAAGGATTCACACTTGTATTTCATGATCCGCAAAAGGATTCACACTTGTATTTCCGGATCCACACTTGTGTTTTTCAATGCACACACACATGTTTCATATACATGTAAATACAATCCAAACACAGAAAAAAGTTTTACATATGTATTTTTGATCCTCACATATTTGTTTTCCGTTTAAATCCCCTGAACCTGCAAACACAAACTGCTTTCTGTGCATGGATTGCTGTGCATTCGTGTGTGGGTTTTTTGAGACTCCCCTGACGGTCACCCGATTCGTACTTTTCGTGCTGCAGTGAGCCGTTTAGTGGAGAAAGTGAATACTGCTGAATACACATACTTTACAGAGATGCTGTATGCGAAACCAATGTGAGTTTGGAAAATTGCACAGTATTTTTCTATTTTAGTATACCTCAACAATGGAATTATGATCAGTGGAAATGGCCATGACATGTGACTTTTAAAGTAAAATGCTTCAATCTGGTGCACTTTAAGCAAAATTACTACTAGATCTAGGGGGTACAACTCTAAACACCCATATGAAAAAGATTGGTTTACATTTTATTAATCAAATAAGTATGTGAACATAACCAAGAACCTACCATAGCCAATAACAAATAAATGTAACTTATTTTATTTTTGTTGTTCATTCATATCTTATTTGACCTATTAACATTTATTTATTCGTGCATTTTTTTTAATCTCTCCAGTTTAAAACAATATTTTTGGTTTACTGTCCTATAGTATACATTGAAATGATTTCAAACCTGTTTTATCCCAATAATTATAAAGGAGTGCCTTGGAAATATTTGTTTACATAAATTGTGACCAAACCGTTTGAGGCCCACTGAGATAACTTAGACTAAAGTGAACTATCTAAACACTCAGAGTCCTTTACCTCACTGAGCTGTAGTTATCAGCCTCTCAGTCTGACTGGAGAGGACTCTCCCTCCACATTATTTTAGAAACGTCTTCTTCTAATATCCGTTAGAGCAGCTAGCACCAGATTCTAATAACAACAGCGCCGGTACCGGTGCACCCTCCCTCTCTCCCTCATTCGCTCCCAAGCTCACTCGCACTTTGGCTGTGAGCTGCGGGCGCCAGATAAGCCAACATCCCCCATTTTCATCACCTGCTCATCGTACAAGGCAAATAAAAAGTGTAACCGGGGTCAAAAAAGGGTGTTACATTTAGTTAATTATGAATGTTGTTACATCAAGGCCGAAAATTAGGATGAGCACCAACGGTCAAAAATGTTTTTCTACCAGCGCAGCGCCTCCCCAGATCTGGCGCCCTAGGCGAACATCTAACGCCAGTGCTACGGGCCGGCCCTGAGGTGTCCTGACAGCTGGAGCTGGGGGGCTGGACCCGTCCAATTCCAGTTTTGGAATGTCTGCCGTGGTTCCATTCCATTTCATAGAGCTGTGACGCTCAGCGTCACGGCCCCTACACACATACGACAACGGAAGTCCAAAAACGTTTATCGTCACGTAGACGAGGATCGTTCCCCGGAAGTTCATGGCAGGCAATGTGAATGCATTGATAACAGGAGATAGAACTACGATTTTTGGTAATTATTAGTGAATAAAGGTTTTGATTTGCAATATTTATACAACAAATCGATATGTGTATGTATTTACATCAATATGTTTTAAAAAATAAAATAGAATTTGCTAATATTAAGTGATAATATTAGGATTAGTGTGAACAACTAGTTTACATGTTAGGCTAACAGTGCCTTGGTTAAAGAGCCTGTTGCTGTTTATAGCTTTGAATTCTTTTAAACCAATATTATCTTCTTAAACTTGTATTGTAGTCAAGTGCATCACTTTCAATGTTTATCGATATATTTAGAGGGAGGGGATGTAAAGGAATGCTTCAAAATTCAGATTAGATTAATTTCTACCATTTTCTTAAATTCATGGTAGTTTCAGTAATCCCATGGTAATTGAGGACACAAGTTATCTAAATGACTAATGTCATCTTTATGGCTTTCAGAAAGGACAGGAGACCGACAGGTGACTAGCAGCAGCAGCAGCAGCATGATGATGATGATGATGTTAAATGTGTCGTTTTAGGAACATCCATTGCAAATACATGGAATTCAATAAACATTGAATAGCATATCATGCAGTTTGTCTGTGCCTTTTCCTCCGTGTTGTCCTGGTTTGCTGTGCTGCCTCCTAGTCGCCACCATGGTTTGCTGTGCTGCCTGGGGATGCTCAAATCGCTCAGAGAAAGGAGTACGAATGTACGGCTTCCCCACTGACACAGAGCGGAGGAAAAAATGGCTGGCTCAAGTCAGCAGGAGCAATTTCACGACCAACAGCAAAAAAATATGTGAGGTAATTATATACAAACACTGCATTTGCACTTTTTCACAAAACGAAAACCACACCATTGGGAAAGCTTAATGTTTTGTTTAATATAAAAAAACAGGGAAAGGCTTGAAAAACACAGAGTTGAGACTCAGGGTGCAGGGTGAGGGTCTCAGTGCAGGTATTCAGGCTCCATTGAATCCCCCTATGGTTCTTGTGCTGAAAGAGGGAGTAACAGACAGGAGAAAGGGTTATACACACCTATATAGCACACCTATTGGATGGGAAATTGCCTTGGGGAGATAAGGTGTGGTCTTTGTTCCCAACTGAAGTTATGGAACTTTATTATTTGTGAGTTTAACAAAGTATGATAAATGGCATCAGTAACAGATGTGATAGGAATTTCTATAAAGTTGTCTCACATTCTTGGTCATATTTTATATACAGTATGTAATGAGTATAACATGTCCAGTAAGTATAAAGTGTTTCCTAATACTGTGTATTCAACCACTATGGTATAGTGTATGGTACTATGGTATGGTATCCTAGCTTTATCTGTTATCTGTAAACATTCCCTAAATCTACTAATATAGGGATAATCCACTGACATCCTTTAATACACATGTTAATTTGAATCAGATGTACTGATAATATCCGCAATATAAATCTTTAAACTTCTTCTTACCTTTAAAAGTCTGTCACGAACGGTCTATTATGCTGCAACTCTACAGCTCTGCTAGCCTTGGCGCTAACTTCAGGGGAACGATTGAGAGGCTCCACGATCCGCCATTGCTGTAAAAAAGTGGTCCATTGGAGTGAACGGAGATGATGTAACTCTCAGTCTATATGGCGCTGGTTAGTGCTAGATCGTATACCTCCTGGGTTTTAGGCGGAAGTGACGTAACCTGCCACCTAGGACAAGAGACAAGCATGAATACATAATTTTTCCACAAAAATATCATAAATATAATATTTTGAGAATTCATAACTTTGGAGGACAGCAGGCTATTACTAATATAATAATAATACAAAAAATGACTTCTCACAAGAAGAAAAGCACAGATGGGAAAGAGACATGAGACTTCTGGGACGCTTCTGCCCATTCACTTTGAATGGGGTGACGTCACGATTCGCCAAACTGCATTGTGGGAGCAAAACGTAGCTTCTCTCGGTTACTAAGGGCATGAACAATCGGCCTATATGGTCGTTTTTTGTAAGAGGACAGGCTGGTCTACTTGTCTCCACTTTCTAGACATGAGAGTGGTATCAATCTGCTTGTCTTACCCTGGGAAAGAAAACCGTAATGTACATGTATAGCTAGCCCCTGTTGAGAAGATGGTTTCAGTATGAACATGTACTGTAGCTAATGTTCCAGGTGAAAACAAATAGATATATTATTAACATTTAAAATTGTATACCCGGTTTATCTAGGCCCTTTTTGTTTTGTTTTATGTATACGTCACACTGTGGGACTGCGGGAAACGATATTTTGAGATTTATAACACATGTAGAATTTTTGACAATAAAGCTGACTTTGACTTTGATATAAAGAAAATGGTAGACACAGAAAATGCAAGTTTCCTCTAGGTTCCCTCCATTGTTAAGAAAATGCATCAATAAGTGCTGGTGAAATATTAGCAATACATTCATTGAGAATGTAAATTCAATGTTCAACATGTTCACAGTGGTTTACATGAAGCTACTGAGCTTTTTGGGCAATAGCAACTGTTTCCAAAAAAAGCTAACACCCAGTGATGTTTTAGAAAATCACAATGAATTCTCTCGACGAACAATATTCATTCTCATCCGAAGGGGAAAATACTTTTTGTTTTAAATCCTGCAATGATCTGGGCAACATTAAGGATGCTCCCATTAGAGTTGTTGCTACTATAGCTGAAGGCGATGAGGTGTAACTCAACATAAACCTTTGCCTTTCTTAATATAATCTCTCTCCACTCATTTGTGCCATCAAAGAAAGCACAGAGGACATTTTACAGATTTATGAGAGACAACAACTTCTTAAGGAAGCTGCGTAAAGATTTAAAGAGGGGTATGCTTTACTAAATCTAAGAAGTGACATTTTGAAGGTCTGACCCTCCTGAAGGGTACATTTATCTTTCCAAAGGCGTCAACACTTTTTTGCAGTCTCTGTGCTCTCTGTCTCTATCTCCAGTGCTGGTAAGTTTCCTGAATGCTGTCCTTTAAAGTGTTTTCAACAAATAATTTCCTGTTAAAGTGGAATGACTACTTCAAATCAAAAACATTTGTATTCCCCCAGACAGTCTAAAAAAGCCACCAAAAACTATAGTAAGTGAAAACTACATGTACATACCACATTACTTTTTTCATAGAATTGAGGGAAAGACCATTCCAAAAAAAGATAACCAAATTGCCAAAGAATAAAAGGTTGTCAGAAGAACATTGGTCTTCATTATTGTACTGTAATGATCATAAGTGAGTTACCACTACACAAGAAAAGCCTTAATAATACAATAAATTGAAGCCCCAATGACATCTTTGCTTTGGACTGCAACAATTAAAAACTTGTAATGGAGTGGCAAGATTTTGAACACTCAAAAGCACAACTTGGAGCATGGGATTATTTCCATCTCTTATGCCAAGCTCTACATCTGTGGTATGTCCGGCATAACTTTGGTAAAAGTATGGAGGACCACTCTCGAGTAGCTCAGGGGCAGGTTTCTGAAACTCCAAATCCGGGACTGGCACTCTAAAACCTGATCTGATCTGAAATTGTTTAAAAGAAATTGTGGATGTGTTTGATACCATCAAACTACTGAATCTACAAAGCAGGTTTTCAAAACTTGATGACTGATACAGTTGACGGAAAATAGCAACAAATGTTATGTAATGCTCTATTCCCACGAGCAGCCTAAAAACAAACACTTACATCCATTGGACACAAACACACAAACACTAACAGTTATAAAATGGACTTGATAGGATGATGATGGGATGGAGAATATGTATTAAACAATCCAAATGTCTAAATCAGGAGCCGAGTAAATGTCCGGTAACTGATCCTAGTGTCAGAAAAAATAACATTAATGATAGAGTTGAATCAAATGCAGCTGGTTGTTTAAAGCTTTAAATCACCATGTGTCAGGATCTCGACACAAACTGATGAACCCAAATGCACGACCCAGAGACAAAGTCTTGAATGTAAACATTTTTTAATTTTAATTTCACAGATCAGATTTAATTTCACATAATCATTAATAATAATCCCTCTTAACAGAGTAGGTACTGGAAATAACAAAAGGCGCTCACAAGGAGGAAAAAACTAGGCATAACAAAAAGAGAACGTAAGCCTAAAAAATTCAACAAAAGAAACAAAACCTGACATGAGTGAAAGCGATCCTGTCTGAGCTGGGGCTGGGGCTGGGGCTTGGGCTTGGGCTTGGGCTTGGGCTTGGGCTTGGGCTTGGGCTTGGGCTTGGGCTTGGCACGACCATTCGGAGAAACAAACAAGACGAACTGACACAGGACAGGGGAGAGACAGGACTATTTAAAGTTGAGGTGAGTGGGAACAGGTGGAAACAATCAGGGACGGGGCAGACACTGATGATGGCGGGAAAAACACACAAGGGGAGGAAGAAACAGTGCCTGAAATGAAAGACAAGAGGTACAAAATAGAACAGAAAATGGAAAACGAGACATGACAATAAACACAGAGACTGATTAGAGATGAAGAACCTAAATAAACAGACATGACCAGACGTGAAAAAACATGAAAATGACAGACATAATACATAAACATAACTAACACATTTGACGAGACACAACACCATGGTCATTGACATGATGGATAAAAGGAAAGGCCTGGAACAGAGCCGTGTGCTTTCAAGCTGCACAGAAACGCTGTGCTCTGTTTACTTGCACTTTGATGATTCCATTAATGTTCATTTAAGGGACAAATCAAAAGAGGAAATGGAATATTTTAGAAGGTTTAAAGCAGGGCACTTTTATCTGAACTGTGCTCATATGAATAAGTGATCAGGGAAAAGGTTAAGACAGGTTATTTGTGTGTGCATGGGTTGAATCTCTAACACCAGACTCACATCCATTCCACAATAGTAGGCTATCAATAATAGAACCCACTGTTGGTTTATATATATATACATACGTGTCACTTTTTGTTATCAATGAGTAATCAGGGACAAGGTTGACACATTCTAGTTCTCTTAATTTGTGAGCCAAGAGGTTGTGTCATGCACATTTGAACTCATAATTAACACATTGTGAGTCACTGGCCTTCTTTCAGTTAGCTATAGCAATCATCTGATCTTCAGGTGGCAGCAGGTTACAGCAGGTTTAATATGCATGAGATTTCACTACAATATTTCCAAGAACTAAGAAGAGATAAACAAAAATAACATGACTCTATCTCACACATCCGAAGAAGAAAGGGCAGCAACTAATTGGCATAGTGTGGGCTGACTAATGTTATCTTTTAAGAAATACCCAGGGGTGCTGCCTGTGATTAATGAATTCAATAATTAGAAAAGGACATCATCAGTGTTTTTATGAATATAGTTCTTGATGGCTTATATCTGATCAATTCTAGTGCCTACAGAAAGCTGCTCAAAGTAATACATATGTCATGATGACATCAAGGGAGAATCAGAGAAAAGCCTTTGAGCACCCTTCCCTTCTTCTTGTTATATTTAAGAACAGTACACTCACTACCTGTCACTCCTTTCACTCTCACAGTTTTCGACAAAGACACATACAGTAGCAAGAAGCTGGCAGTCAATGTAATACAGTCAAAACTCCCTGCTGCCTTTCCCCTTCTCAGCATTTGCTAAACCGCCAGAGGACACATCAAGAGTTTAACACAGCCTGCAAAACTGTCTATGCCAAACCATTTGGCATTGTAAACTCTTCTACGTAAGTAATGGGCAATGCCTTATGGGCACTCTTAAAAACAATCTCTATCTCGTACGTTTCTCTCCACTCCATTTATTATTTCACTCTCTTTTCCCAATGTGTCACGTCGTCTCTCCTTCACCCCACAAAAGAGAAATGAGGAAATCAAAGTATTTGGAGGGTTAAAAATGTAATATTTGTCCAAATCTGTACCTCCAGAACTTTATGCCAAGATAAGAAAGAGACAATGCACATAATAGAATTGCAGTTCTTTCAACATGGCACTGTGCAAACCTGGGCTCTGCAAAAAGCTGCAGGGTGGTAATTAAAGTGAGTATCTAAAGAGCTATTAACCTCACCGTTTTTACTGTTACTTGCTAATATTAGAGCCTTTAATTGGTCTCCATTGTTTCCATGGCCTAGTTCTGTCGGTTCCATATAGAGAGGAAGCACTTTGTAGATAGCCAGGAAGAGAGCTACCATGTTAAATTATAAGCAAGCCTTTTTAGGGGCATGGATTTAGTTATGATGGGGATAATAATAGACTCACAGGGCTTTGTTTTTCTTTCGATTTATTTTGTACTATACCTTGAAGATTCTTTTAAGTGGTAAATCTTGTATCAAAGTCACAGAGAGAAATCCATAAGAATATTTTTTGATAATCTAGGGACGCCAGTACTTTTCAGGCCAGCAGCAATCCTTTGGTTGTTGAATAGACGGTAACCTTGTAGCATCAGGTGTCTCACATAGAGAGATTGCAAATGGGCTAGGATTGATCCTTTCTTTGAACTGCTCCACTTGATAAACACTAGTTACTGATGTGTTTTATTGTCTAGCAGGCCAGACACAGCAGGTCTTCAAAGGAAAACGATGCATCTGACAAATACAAATTATGAGAATGACACGGGCGATGGAATAGCAGGATGTGTGAAGAGCCGATGAAAGGGGAATAGAGAAAAGAAGGACGGCAGGGTGACTAGACCGTTGCTTCCATGATGCATTGCTTTGCCGCATCCCCTATGGTGCAGCTGTTTGTTATCTGTCAGAGTCCCACTCCCAGCACTGCCCAACTGAAGGAAAGCAAGCAATGCTAAGCCTCCCTGTGCTGACACTTATTAGCATTGAGCAATTGAAGCTGAACAGACCGCACAGCAGGTACATTTCGAAGTGATACAAATAAGCATTTAGGAGAATGAGGGAGCTGTTATCGGCTGAAATGAAGAGAAGTAGTACTGACGAATGCTGATTTAAGGATAACTGTGAAAAGGGAAAGAGAAAGGTTGAGGTAACTCGCACAAACAGAAAAGAAGTGGATGATTTAACACACTTTATGCCAAGTAGGACCACCTTCGCTCATATTTATTAAATGTCCTTGTTTGTAAAATGCATACAACTTGTTTTTAAAAGTTCATTTAAAAGTTACAGTACATTTCTGTAATGAAAAAGAAAGGGCAATCTGTCTGAAAATAACGTGTTTCTTACCATGGCTATAGAAAGACTTTTTATTTATTTATTTCCGGAAATCACAATCACAGACCATCCGGGCACAAGAACCATTGGAACTACAATAGCCACTGATTAGCAAGGCCAAATGCGAGATTCATTAATACAGAGTGTGGATCTATACAACCTCTTGACCTGGCTTATTTAAGTATCCCATCTAGTCCGCTATTCATCTGACTCAAGGGAAGAGAGGGAAAGGAGATGGCATGTGTTAAACTTCGGACATATATCTTTTATACAGCGGCAGAGAGTTCATGAAGCAGCCCTCTCTCAGCCGGGACGTCAGATTTGATTACACGGCACTTTAACAGGGCTCGAGGCACAGATTTAATCAAGCATGTAATCATACTATAGCTCCTAACAACAAATGGAAATGCGTTCTGTGATCAATATGTATGTCATGAAATACGAATAATATAGCGCACTGTGCAACATTAATTCTATGACCACTCTCTTATAGGCCTCTTATGACTTGGCTATAGTGACCCTGGGGTGCAAAACACAATGGCAAAACAGGTAGCACAATGGAAAAGTTAAAACACAACAGCATGGTGTGAGAATTAAACCGTTACCGTTACAATTGAATGCATCAACAAAAAGGAAGTACTGTTGCCTTTTATCTGGTTTTGTGGCAAGTCCTGATCAACTGTCTTGTGAGTTTAGAAATCGCCAATATTATAATATAGGCCTATACATTTGGTCTGCGCAAGTTGTACATTTCATACAAAGATATATAAATCTACTTCATAAACAAAGTTCATTCAGACGTTAAGCTGGACAACGAAAAACTGTCACACACCGAGCATCATTTAGTTTGCTGCTAGCTAGCTTAATGCTAACAGCTGTACTTTTAGTAGAGCTGTTAGGAAAATAAAAACAAATGTTCCTGCCGTGACATTTGGGCAGATATGCAAGGGGAATATTCACTTCATTTTTATGACTGAATACACCTAAAGCTATTGGACAAGCTTATGTGTAACCTTGATGTCCAGTTCAATTCATTCTGTTACCATATGCTATGTTTTACTCTCTCCTAATGTTTCCTGACTCCTAGAAGCAAGATAGAGGCAAATTGCCCATTTGTGCAGTATTCCATGGAGTCTGACAAGAATCTGAACAAAAGGCCTATGCTATTATAAAAGAAACATTTTATTAACAGCTCATTAATTACACTTCTCTCAGCACAGGGGTTTACGAGGCAGTATGTAGGCCTATAATGATACAAAAAACGTTGTTAGGGGGGCAGAGAGAGACTGAAGGAGTGTCGCTAGTGTCACTGGAAAACTGGAGGAAAATTGATAATGTTTCAGTGATGAATGATGGTGCCAGCACACCTGCGGATCCTGTTAAGGAGCAAGGAGAGGGCTTTTGATCTAAATCATTGATGGCCCGCACTGATGGTTCACGCTGAGGTCCTACCTCGAACAGGTTCTTAACACAGAGCACGTTTTCTATTAGAGCAGTCACTGAAACAAGGTGGGAGCAGGCGTGGGGCTATTTCCACTGCTGCAGCCAATGTAACAGTGACAGAAACAGAGACCATCTTTAGAGGACAAGGAGGGAAACGTGTTCTGTGGATTCAAGCGTTGAATCTCTAAGAAACACACCAAATATTTGTCCTACTTTGTAATGTTTGCATCCTGAAATATTGAATTTACTTGGTTTGTCATAACACATGTCTTAAAGGTTTCCTTGACAGAAATGTTTATGTGTCAGTAGCCCATGTATTGGTTTGTATTCAAGTTGGAGTAGTGTGACAGTTAAGCAATGTGCCCTTTGCTGTAGAAAATGCTGCCCCCACATCTATTTGTTTATTATAAAGCTGAAACCAGGAGATGGCTTGCTTAGTTTAGCATGATGCAAGTAGAAACGGTTAGTCTGCACTGTACAAAAATCTCAATTCTCAATAAGTTATAAATGTATTGTTTATTCTGTACAGAAACGTAGTTGTAAAAACTACAAGTGGCCGTTATACGAAGGATTGGTCCAACAGGTTAATGTAGAACAGTGTTTCCCAACCTGGGGGGCGCCAAAGATCGCAGGGGGGGTGCCAGGCCAAATATTATATTTAGACTTTTTTTTTTTTTTTTTTAATTCAAGTTAGTAGCTATGATAGGAATAAAAAGACAGAAATGTATAATTCTTTCTTTAATAGAAATGTTTCTTCTGCGCATAAATTGTCCAAACCAGGCTTTTCTGGATAAGCGCATTTTTAAAACATAGTCATTGCCCATGCCGGTTTCAGTTGGATTATTTGTCACAGTTGCTCCGATCAGATTGGTCTCCTCCATTTTGTAGATTATTTATGACTTTTGAATCAACATAAACACATCGGCAAAATCCGGCTTACTTTGAGCATGTGTTTTAAACAGTTCCCTTTGTGAATTGTTTTCACTTGCACCGTCTTTTAATTTCTTCATACAGCGGGAATCCAAATGAATTAATCCCGAGTCCAATAACCATCCAAGTCACTCCAATAGTGCTCCTTAATTACGCTTTCATCCTCCTTTAACAAAATGCTTCACATTCATCCAGTTTGTGACAGTAGTTGTAGCATCTTTTAGACTTTTAAACTTTAATTATCGCTGTTGCGCCCCCCCTTGTGTGGGGGGGGGCGCAACTTCCAACAGGAGTCATTTGGGGGGGCTCTTGGGAAAAAAGGTTGGGAACCACTGATGTAGAAGATCAAACAGGTGAGTTATATAAGAAATTCAACCCCTACACAGTTAGCTTGAAAGAGCAAATTAGCCATAAAGAATTTAAATGTTTTTGTACCAGGCTGTGAAAAATCTTTATTTTTCTTAAGTTGGTTTTTAGAGCGAGCCTCAAGTGGCCATTCAAGATCAACAGTTTTTGGCATACATGAGCTGGCTTTATTTTTCAGAACCGGAGGTAATCGCATGATTTCACCAGACAGTGCCTCATACCTTTATTATTGCTTTGATTTGGTTTGTCGTTAAACTTTGGAACAGGAGTAGATATTATTAAAAGTATGAGAAAAACTGAAAGGTTTTCATAAACTTTATCGATCCCCACAATGGGAGGTTTTAAAAACGACTTAGATTGAGTCCCTGTTATTTGCAGGGGACAAGGTAATAGATGGACAGATAAATACCCAAACTTTTATGATGGTGTTCAGAAAGTTGACATTCCTTTATTACTATGGTACATTTTGTACAGCAGCTAACAGGGATGTTGTTGTCGGAACACTCGCATACTGTAAACACGCACTCATCTCTTCACTTACATGATTATATAAAACACTGTCATGACAGAACGCAGCTCTAGGGTGGCTTTTAAAATAAGGCCCTTATGGTAAGAGGAGTGCAAAACTCCAAATACCGAAGTGGCACTTCTCTGGCCCTACATAATTATGGATTTTGACATCAAAACAATGGCTACTTTAAGTCATCAAAATACAGTAGTAGATCTGTGGCACTTCCAGCATTAAACCTTTGTTAGTAAATGCTGATTTACTGTCTGGTAATTATTTGAATCATTGATTAATAAGCAAGTTAACACAAGATAACAACAATCATTTTCTCTAGAAAAGCTTTGCAAAGTTGAAGACAAAATAAAGTTGTTTACATTTAAACTTCCTCAGGGTGACGGATGCTGGATTTGCCTTTATCAAAACTGAATTTCTTTGACCTTCGATGGACTATGACCTGTCCGGGATGTTTCTCTGCTCAGTTCATGCTGGGATGGATAGATGGATGATTTATTTATTTCTTATACCCTGTTGTGCTTCTGTAGAGTACAGGAGAAAACTGAATTTTGAACAACTCAAGAAGACTCTTTTCCTGCTGCACCAGAGTGCGTGTGAAAGGAGCAGGAGGGTTTGCTCAGATATGTGACAAAAAAGCAGTCCTTTGAAAAAACTGAGTTGAAAAAGAGTTGACTTGGTCTCTGAGGATCAGTGTGGAAGAAGCCTCTTAATAAATCCTGTCTCCCATCCGCATAAATAAACAAACAAACAAAACAACTGTTTTGTATTCACTTTGAACCTCAAGGCACTTTAATTTGACGGGCATGGTCTTTTATGTCAGGGGATCTGGGTCGAGCTTAGTCAATTGTGCAGCGTCAAGTTTGGTGAATGATGTGGCTCGGAGAGAACGATTTTTCAAAACATCGTCGAGGAACTTTACTAGTCTGTATGTACAGTATGTTCACCATACTGTGCTACATTCTGAGTAGTATGTCTACTTGCTTGTTACTTGAGACTTCAGACAAATTTGTTCTAAGCTTTGAAAATAAAATGGTATGTCAACCCATTAAGACGTGAATCAGAGCTCATGGCAGTCACTGTAAGATGCAGTTTTAGTATTTTCCCTGTATATTTGATGAAGATATAAATCAGAGACTTGTTGTAGGAAGTGGCAGCAGTCACTGTGATGTAAAATACAGTATTGGTTTGTTGACTACAGTTTTGAAACCTTGAGCTTGGGGAACTGGATTTGTGTCTCTCAAACTGCTTTATTTAATAGCATGAAAATATGTAGGCTCTGCCAATACTGTTTCTCAAAAGAATGTTTTTAAAGATAGAGCCTCTAATATTTGGACCAGCCTGCATATCTTAAAGCTTAATCTAAGATTGTAAATTCGATGATTATTATATAATATCAAAGATAAATTGCAGGAAAAAGTTAATGAAAAGAAACAAGCATAGAACACAGCATATTAATTCTAAATTAATTAATGTCACATTTCTCAGATTACACAGCGTATATAACTGAAATAATTAAATAAAGACTTTACCAAAATTAAAGTTGAACGCACACCAAATAGATAATGCAATAAGATTAATTAATGACGTGTTGGTTTTGAACACCTCAATGTTAACTTGACTAATGGGAGAGCCAATTAATTAAAGCTGACACTGTGAATATGAAATACATTAAGTATGAATTATGTTATTAACAATTACAAACATTGTGTTCATAATCACACTGAGAGACAAAAACATTGACATCATGGTACTACATGACATTATTCAACAATATCGAAGAATATTTTAAAATGATTTATCATCAGGAATTTAAACTTGGCTACCAATGAGAATTGCAGCCAACTTGGCATTAAATGCTACACAACATATACAGTAAGAAATGTGTGTTTAAATAGAAGCCAACACACTAGATCCATCACTGCTTAAAATGGATAGATAGACTAATGCAACTGTTTTCCATATATTGGGCCATGTGTGCGTTACAAGTCAGCAACGTCGGAGGTGGATTCATTTCAGCCGAAGACCTTGGATGACTAGGCAGGAGGAAACTCTTCGTGACTGTATTGTTTTGAAAATGACTCTTAAGATGTGGCAACACTTCTAACTAAAACGTGCAAAGCAGACTGATGAGCAAATGGATGTTTTAACGTTCTGATTATGTAAAACTGAAAAAGCTTTATTTTGACATACAGTAATGTGGAACACATTATTCGTATGCTGATTATCATAATGTTGTGACTTTATACAACAAGTCTAACTTGGACTGGCGGCAGTAAGGCGTTTTAAGCCTTCAGCACTAAGACAGCCAAACTTAATACTGCTGAATAGAAAACATATTTCTCTTTTCTCCTGAACGCCATTGATGAATGACTTCTGTAATGGATCTGAAAAAGGAATTGTAGCAGCCAATGAAGAATATATGATTGCATGGTCTTTTATGAAATTAGCCTGAGAATGTTAATAATGATAACATATAATATATAATTGTAGGCATAATTATCTCCTCAGAGGAAGCACAGAGTGGGGTGACGTGTTACCCCTATGCCAGCGTTTCCTTGGTGAAAGAAATGTTGTGATTTGCTGTTATGCTTTTGAAGATCTGGTGAACACAGAAGTGTAATGAGGTTTACAAAATTCTTGCATTTCAGACGTGCACTTTTCTTCACTTCAAAAAAGGAGCTTCTACTGATATATGGATTTAATTGGCTGTCATTTAATCTCTTTCATGGACTCCTGGAGTTTAATGGCACACAACAGACACATCATGTAGCACCAGTTGTCTAGATAGACGATGGAAAATGAGCATATGACCATGAAATATTACATGATAAACTATTTGAAATGGAAATTCAATGGTTCCAGCAGTAAGCGTTTATCTGCAGTTGAGTCATGAGGCAGTATAATATAGGCGAGCTGTGTGAATCATTAGTGACAGTGCACTGAGGTTAAGGAGACTGTCAGTCAAAGGAGACATGGGTTGCGTTCCGATAATCCAAAAATCAGCTCCTAAATTCTAACCCTATCTCCTATTCCTTGACCTCTGAGTGAAACGTCACGGGGTCAAGGGATAGTGGATAGGAGAATTCAAAAGGACTTAGGAGAAGAGACTGCGGTACTTTAGAGAATCCAAATGCACTTTCACTATCTGACGTGTTTATGATGCGCCAGCGTACGTCATTGTGTGCGTCTGCTGCTGTGGTGAAACTATGGAAACTACAGTGTTCTATACAACGGACTACATGGATGTTTAATAAGAACGAGGGACTACTGTAAACTCATCTAGAGACTCTGCACCGTGCTCTGATGCTGTTGTTTTATGCTTAATGAACGTACACAACCGAGAAACATATTCTTCATGAACAAAGTTGAAATTGAAATAAAAAAGGAAAGTGAAATTTATGCTCGTCACCCTCTCCCTCCGGTCCACATTAATACAAATGATCCCAATACGTGTGATTGTATGAAAATATCTTAAAATCAATACAAATGTATTTATTATAAACGTTAGTCCTTAACACCTATCAATGTGTACATCACCATTCAAACATCTTTTAAAAGTTGAACAAACCCCACACAGCTCAGTGAAATGTTGACTTTATTTGATCATCAGTGGTTCCTAAGCTAAAGGAGGTTATTAAGGAAGTTTGAAACCTCCTTTCCTTTCATTCGGAGAATTGGAACGGCACTTAACATGGCTGCCACTGACGTACTTCCGGGTCATTTCACTTGGTTAGGAAGGTTCCTAAGCTAAATGGACTATTGGAACGCAACCCTGGAATAGTTAAGATGCATGCATACTGGTGCCTTGCAGGTGGGTGGGCACCAAAGCGTGTGTGTGCATCTGCATTATGATTCAAGATTTAAATGGATAATTCACCTTGATGTTACGGAGGCAGTTTACAGTGATTCACTACAGAGTTAACAATAATGTTCTACTGTTTAAAATTCCTACTGTAAAATGTTCTCTTTATGTGCAGGTCTGAGTGCATCTACAGGTCAGCGTCGCTCGATTTAATAAGGGTTTCCGAGTTTAGCTTGAGGACATTTCAGGAGGTTGGATAATTGCCATATTGGGGGCTTGAACTTAGTTTCTTTATTGAAGGACCTTGCTTGTCATTAAACAACCACAATGTATAATGTTTCAAAAATAAAAGTATCTGCTTTAGGTACTCTCAACTTTAGACTTTATAGACAGCAGGCTTCCTTTGATTTCATTCAATTGAAATTGATTTTATGATGTGTCATCATTTTAACCTTGGGTGTCATCCTTGTCAGTCAGCGTTGCCCAGGGAACCAAACAAAACTACTTAGCAAATGTGCTTGTTAATGTTAATTATGATACTCATTGAGTGGTAGCATCAGTTTTTAATCGTTATATTATGATGTGTCTATTTTCCAGCAACATGTTACATAACATTGCTTCTACAACATGGCCAAGCTTTAATTATCGTTGTAGGGCATCAACTGGTTTATCGTTTATCATTAAAGTCCAAAGAGATTAAATTAAATGTACCTTGAGCCAAATTCAAACTCACTCACAGCTGTTTACATAAAGTCAGAAAAATATCTCAAAAGAAGCCTCCTGGAAGTTTGAAAATTGAACTTCAAAATAAAAGCAAGAGTTAAAACGTGCAGGTGGATCTGAAATGGAAAAATATGTATTATTTTGGATAGGAAAAAAACAAATGACTTCACAAATGAATGAACAAAAGCTGTTCAGTGATCTTTGTAAAATATTTTTCAACATAAATATTTTTGTTGGCATTATCAAGTAACACTGTTTTATATTGATGAGCATGTTAATGGCCATATCTACAACAGCCACCAAAAGTCCTATTTAAATTCAACGCCTGATTTTTTTATCACTTAAATTGATTTAATGGACCATTTACAAATCCATGTTTATCCAATAAAAATGTGCAATTTAATAATGTAGTGGAACAGATACTTAAATATATCATAATTTATGACAGCCCAAGAGGGATATTGTTTTTTATGTTTAAGATATAACAATTTAATTGTAACGTGATATGAATTAAAAAGCAAGCCATTATATTGCAATCAGCAATTTTGCTATACATCTGATAAAGTGAGCATACAACATTTTAACAGCAGGTTAATTTTAATTTCTCTAGTCCAGCGGCGAGGATTTTATTTTGGGAGTGGTTTCCGGAAGTGTATTAGGGTATTTTGGCTGACTTGAGGTTGCTCTCTGATGCTCCCGAGCCACAACCGCACGCAGCTGCTTCCATGTTCCAGCGCTCGAGACGCTACGACGGAGAGGGGTGCTTGCGCTGCTTGCTCCAGGGATTTTACCTCAGTTGGACCTGAGATAAAACAAGAACTCGCAGTTTATCTCCGAACATGACCACTTAGATTACTTAGTTATCACTGCAAGTTGTGGCCATTCAACTGCTCTCATGTTTGCAAGTGTTTTCTCCCGCACCGGTTTTAATGTGTTTCATGTGTTTGCGCTCAACAGTGAGGTAGACTTATTCGGAAAGATTTTACCGGACAGTCGGCGTGAGATTTATCCGGTGGATGCAGCGGTCGGGGTCGGTGTCTGAGCCCTGCAGGAGCAGCCTGTCATACTCATAGGGCAGCATGGTTTCTCTGGTGCTTCACAAGTGGATGAGGAATATTTCTCCGGAGATGCTGCTGTTGGTGCCGATTTTGTGGTTTTTACCTCTGACTGGAGCGGCTCCTTCGCAGACTAACGAGCAGCTGGACACCGGGGTGGTAAGTTATATTAAACAAATATATATGTTTCACCTACTGACGTAAAAGGTACTCGGAACTTTAGCCACCTACTAGCAACAGTGAGTGAATGTAAGCTGTGTTTTTTCTCTGTCTTCCTACTTGTGCTACTCTTTAACGTCCAGCGAAGAGCAAGTGTCTTCTCCCAATACTTGCTCTGAATTTTAAAACCGCTCTGCAGTGCTTTGCAAAAGAAGAGTGGGGGTACACACGATGAAAAAACACATGAAAAATCTAAATATGCTGGCAATTGCAACTTTACTTACCTGATCTGGAATCACTCAATGTTCATTGAAATGTCAATGTGTTGCCAAATGGCCTGTAGCCTTATAAATACATGTATGCAAAGGGTTTGGCCTTGGCTGTATCGAGCTTCTTTCACAGAATGCTGATCCACATTTCCAGGACTGAATCAGATAATCGGAGCTCACTGGGACAGGTTTAACAATGAGACATGATTATTATCATATATTTTATCAGTGAATGTTCTGTTTGATTCCCATACTGTAGTGTGGTGGAGCAGTGGGTTGGAGCTACACACATCCACTGAAAGGGGCAGCACCTTGGATCAAGAGGCTATTCATTTAATAGCAGATAACCCCAAATAGTAAAATAACAGTGCATTTGATGTATTACCTCATATTTGTATATGGTTTGAATGAGTTATGCGGGATCCACACATAATTATAAATAGTCAATACCTGTACCATCATCATCATTACCACAGTTTTACAGCATGCAGTCAAGACTTAGGTCTAATGGAGTGATATGTATTGAAGACCTTTAATCTAATACATTTTGCTGTACAAGTGAAATATGAGATTATTTTTTCAAACTTTCTTTAACAAAGTCTTACCTCTTGGTTCAAGCTGATTATCATCTTTGTATTTGAATCCCCATTTCCAGCTGCATTTTTTTTTCTTCTACATTTTCACTCCCCCGGGCAACATCCGTTTTTTTTTTGCTGCTCATCTCAATTTCTGTCCCTCTTTCTTTTAGCACTCAAACTGTTCTCTCTGAAACCCACGCTTGGGGATTAAAAATTACTTAACCACAACTAGAACAAGCGCAGGGAAGTAGATCACTTCTTTACTTCTGCTTTGCTTCAAGTTTTCATCCCGTCTACTTTGAGGTGGTGTACTTTTTCCTTGTTAGCTTTATGATTTAGTTATGCGATTGTATCAGGGCCGGTCCTAGACATTTTGGTACCCTAGGCGAGATTATGATTTGGTGATGATTTTTTTTTTTTTATATCTCCAGTTTTAAACGATATTTTTGGTTTACTGTCCTATAGTATAGATTGAAATGATTTCAAAGCTGTTTTTATTTATCCTAATAATTATAAAGGTGTGCCTTGGATATATCTGTTTACATCAATTGTGACTAAAACGTTTGAGACACACTGAGATAACTTAGACTAAATGACTATCTAAACCCCCAGAGTCCTTTACCTGACTGAGCTGTAGTTATCAGCCTCATTCCAACAACAATCCGCGCCCTCTCTCTATCTCTCTTGCTCGCTCGGAGGCTCGCTCGCACTTTGACTGTGAGCTGCAGGCGCCTGATAAGTCAACATCCCCCACTTTCATCACTTACAGCGCCCATCGTACAGGGCAAATGAAAAGTGTAACCGGGGTGAAAAGGGTGTTACCTTGACTTAATTATGAATGTTGTTACATCAAGGCTGAAAATTAGGATGAGCCAAACAATCAAAAATGTTTGTTTCCCTCCTGCAACTACCAGCGCAGTGTCCCCCCAGATCTGGCACCCTAGGCGACCGCCTATGTCGTCTAAAGACTGGCCCTGGATTGTATGAATATAATTTTCGTGCGTAGGGAGATCAAGTACATTTCAATATAATCAAATACAGAATGTTGTTGATTGTTGCAAGTGACATAGCATTACAACAGCAAACACAAAAGTTAACTTTTTCAATATTTTTCTATTAGTGTGAAACCCAGACTTATTGCTGATGCGAATGCCAACAACCCTGACATCAGGACATGGTCTGTTGCAACTACACTCTGAATCAATCCGTTCTGTTTTTTTCAAAATGTCAGGTTTGCCGCACAAGGCAGGAATTTTTTGTCAAAACCTGTATACTTCTTCCTAGATGTGCAGCTTTTGCCACTAATAACCAAAGCCTAGAAATAGGCCGTTACATGAACAGATTGCCTTCCTACCCTTGGATTTCTTGTCTTGTTGTCAGTTGCAACATAATTTTAAGCTATTAACTCTGAGCACCATTCCTAGTTTCCTGTTTTCTTGGATGATAATGGAAATAAAATGACAGAATGAACTCGTTATTCTCTACCAAATTGAAGGTGCCCGTTTTCTTTTTTGTAACTCTGAGGTTATTTATACTTTCTTTCTGTTCTCTTAGTCACACACATAACTTTCCATTCTTACACATTTTGAAAATGTTTACATTAGCAAAGCAGATGAATGTGACCGAGTACGAGCATTAAGTATTAAAGTAAAAAAACACTAATTGGCAACTGATATCTTTCTTCATAAATTGGATTTTACTATCAAATATTTAAAAAAAGATTATTTACGAACCATTGTGAAGTCCTCAAATGCTCTTTAGCTGAATAAAGCAAGTTTTATTAGAGTAATTCTTGCAGCCACTTTTCTTTCCCGGGGAATTTGGTGAACTTTGACACTACAAACAATGTGGTACCACTAAATTAAACCTCTATTTGCCATTTCAGAGAAAATAATACTCTGTGTCTAGGTAGAGCTCTATGATACACTCGGTCCAAAGCTGTGCTGGAGCCTCTGAAGCCTCTGCAGTCTGGGGACAGTTACTCTTGTGGTGCTCTGTCAGGCTTCAGCAAAAGAAAAGTAACACTGCCAGTGATGGATACAGTCCTGGAAATGTCCTCATTTGTTTTCAGACTCTTGTTGTATAGCCTAATCGTGCCCCTTAGTCGAGGTCACAGTTGATGCAATACAATTAATAATTTCCTTCATGTACTGTATAACCTTTTCGCGCAGCTTATTTCTGGACGCCTGAAGCCCAACAATTCCTCACTTTGTAGCTCAAATCAGCAGGTATAAACCTACAGTATAACATCTGCTAAAAGCCCTTGTGTGTAGCATTGGATAGTCTAAGTGCTTTTTTTTTTTTTAGTACATCTTGTTTTAAGAGAAAATGTCAAGTTTTGAAGACTCCATTGTTTCAAATGCAACCAAAACCAATCCCTTTATTCTTATATCAAACACTGATGGGTTTTTATAAAGTTTGTTTCTTGTACAAGAAGAGTAGCTTTAGTGACAGTATGATTATTTGTCGAGGTGAAAGAAGAAGACCTGCATTCCCCAGCACCGGAGCAACATTTCTCTCTGTGTCCACACACTTTGAGAAATGGGAGCATCTGAGAAGTTACTTGCTTTACTCTTAAAGTCCCCCTCCCCCCCTCTAAAAGGTAAAATGTAAGAACTTCCTGTGGCTGGATCCACAAAGACATGAAAGTGCCTTTCAAGTTTATCATTTTGAACCCAGCTTGACCACTTCTTAAGGGTAAGCAGGTGGAATGATCTTCGTATTGAGTCTGGAGTTTCAGGACGGGTCTTTATATTTCCACCGTTGTTGGGTGCCAAAGAAATAGCAATAAAATACACAGTGTCTTTCTGAAAGCTCCAAGGGGGGTGTCATCCCGCCTGCTGTTTAGAGGCCACATGCGACTCCTTTCTTCTGAAAAGCAAGGGGCAGTACAGAGTTCATAGCCGTAACTTTTGCACTAAAATAAGTGATTCTTCCCTTTGTTGAAAAGCCCTATTTGAGGGGAAACTTGGGTAAAGCCTTGGAAGAGGATAAGCTTGATTAATTGGGATAATCTAATTTAGACAAATACAGTCCAAAACAGAGATTTCCATGTTTGATGGCCAATAGCAAAGCCACTTATCCAGACAATAATCTTACCGCTCTTACTTCATCATGAAAGACAGAGAGAGGATCAGAGTGGACGGCTCCAATGATGATCACTCGGCCGCTGATAGATTTCTTGTCACTGGGCTGCAGCAGAGGACGCACAGAGATCATCATTCTGCACTTTAATGGGACTGCTGTAGAGAACAGATGTGATCAAATGATTGTACGCATCATTCTTGCTCTACAGGGGATATATGCATGTGTGTGTGGGGCTGTGTGTGTCTGATGCTATTCATTCAAGACTCGAGACATCAAAATCAACCATTTTACCACTAAACAATGTCTTTATTTGAAAATATATACATTAATCAAACGAACAAATACGTAGCCATTTTACCAGAGGTTAGATTCTTCTTGATGATGCTCAGCTTCTATAATACAATGCCTACACTTGTCAAAAACAGATAGTGGTGAAAAGCATACAAGGTTTAAACAGCATGAGCAGACCAAAGTCATGTAAAGGTGGCAGAAAATACCTTCAGTGTTGACATTGTTAGTTCTTAAAAAGCTGTTTCAGTTTAATAAATAATATGAGAGGGACACTTATTGATCACAATACTTTTAAAGAGCTGAAACGATAAGCTGATCTGTAAAACAATAAGCACCAATTTGTTGCTATTTGATTGGTCATTCTTCATGCAAAAATGGCAGAAATGCTTTTATTGGGCTGTAAAATTATGAGATTTCCTGCTTTTGTCTGTTTCGTAAGATATATTTTAGTTTCTGACTGAACAATAACACCTTTTTAAAGAAGTTCCCTTTAACTTTTAGTAGGGATATCCCGATCACCTTTTTTGCTTCCGATCATTTGATTTTGACAATTTGCCGATACCGATTTTTCCCGATCCGATCTTTATGCAATGCATTAAGAGAAAAAAAAGAAAAAAAGCATTCAAGTTGTCCCTTAAGGTTATTTTTTTTATTTAAATTGGATATTCTATCCAACATGAATATAGCTTCTTTCTTTCACAGCAGCATTGGATCAGTTCAGTTGTGCAGGATTGGATCAAAACAAAATAAAGCTTTCAGTACTCGTTAGCTTACTGCTACAATTAGACACTGCGCCCTGCCCACTCTGTTGCCAGATTTGAGAGAAATAATCAACCAGGTCTATGAAAACAAGCCCCAAAGAAGCAACACATACATGATGTTCTGTAATTTGAAACCAAAACTAAGGCCTCAGGATGACTTTAAGACTTGAACATGGTCATTTTTGTTTTGTAACATTGAATACAATTTTTTTTTTTTAAGTATTTAAAAAAAAAAAAAAAAAAAAATCCCGATCCCCGATTTTTTTTCTCCCGATTCCGAACTTTTGAAAATCACGTGATCGGCTCCGATCCCCGATCACGTGATCGGATCAGGACATCTCTAACTTTTAGTAACTGGGATGGATTTCTTCACCACTTTCACATTTAATAGACCTACAAATAATAAGCAGATCATACAATAATGATACAAAACGAGAGAATATGGCTTAATGCAGCATGGTTTGATGTTGGTGAAACCAGACAGAGGATGAGGAGCTAAACCATGAATAATCTTATAAATTAGGAAGACTTTCTTGTGACGAGGATTTTTTGAATATGACAAAGGTGAAAACTAAATAGCTTCTCGTCTAAAACTTGTTTGTATAATGACCTCTATCTTTACTCATGTCCAGTCCCATTACACTTCATTCCAGTGATGCTCTCATCTCTTGGCATTTAGTTGTGATTTTAAAAGTTAAGTTTGGTGTGTGTTTCTGCAACCACCACATACTGAATCCTTGAGTAACTAAACTGCACACTCAAGCACAGATCCAAGGTATTACTTTTATAGCATTGCTGCTATCCAGGTTGATGTATCACTGCATGGAGTCAATTTGCAATTTCAGCCCTTGAGGGAACTGAGTCATAACAACTAAAACGTAATACGCTGAATGTTTTTGCTCATCCTATTATGTTCTCCCAGAGGAATGTCTTCTTCAATGAATCATAACCGCAAAGTTTCCCAACGGAAGGATTCACATGAACATTTAGGGCTTCCCTTTTGATATGTGAGAGTGAGCTAAACAGATAAGCAGCCGATACATTACATAAATGACTGTGTGTGCATCCACATTTGGAATTAAAGAAGCTTGATCCCAACAACCACAAGAACGTGCTGCGCCTGAAAGGGTAACCGCATCCCGCCCGTCACTTTCTCAATCTCATTTTGTTGTTCAATGAGAAAACCATCCGGCTTCAATTGCTCTGGAGCTATAAGCCACCCGCCCCCCCCCCCCCCCCCCTCTTCTCCCATTTTACTGCCACTCACTCTCCCTCCCTGCGAGATATCAACATTCTGAGTTCTTAAAAAGAAGATTGAAAATAAAAGCAACCGAGAACACCAAATCGTTTTTTGCGGAATAGAATTAGATGGGGCTTTGAAAAGTCTGGTATGGAACAAAACTTTTTTTGGTTTATATTGATTCTATCCACAGGGTATCGTTTTGGGATCATTACAACCCAAATTGCTCAATTTGTAGCGACTTCACTGACATCATTCAGACTTAATCTCCCATCCTTTTGGGTTATGTTGCATTGTTAGCAATTGCAAGGTTGCTGGAAAGGCCTATAAACTAATCCCTCTAATGTTGTTCCGTAATTAGGTCATTGGTTTTCTTAAGACAATGACTCAAAAAGCATTCTGCACCAAAATAAAATCCAAGCTTCAAAGAGGCTCATGAGAAAATATCCCCTCACGCTCTGCTGTTTGTATTCCAACCCTTCAAGTACCATTAATCCTCCACCCGACAATGGCTCAGGAATATTTAGTGTGGAACATTTTCATTTTTAATAATTCAGTTTTCTTCTGAAGGATATAATAAGTATATCATTCCATTTCCAAGCCCCATTTATTTGGCCCGCCGACAATACCACTACCATCATTAGTATCGTGTTTGCCTGAAATGTGTGTACTTTTCTCCAGCATTATATCCGGTCCCTTTACTCTCTCAGACTCTTTCCTTCCAGTTTTCTCCTGCACTTCACGTAGGAGGTATTTCTTTTTCTACCAGCACATCATGGTTCTTCTGATTACAGCCAGAAGCCCGTGGATAGAGAGAAGACACAACAAAAGAAGGAAATACAGTAATGGGAAAGTACATTGAGGGGATTTTGGTGCTGAAATATGAGGAAGAAAAAAGGAAGTCGAAGAAGTTGTTGTTGATTTTGCCAATTGCTAAGTGGGTGAGGATATAGTGTAATGTTAAACCACATCTGTTCATAAAGCAAATCTGCTACCAAGTACACTCCTCAGCCTGAATCATAAGGACACTTTTAGCACCGCTGTCCCACTTCCATCAAGCTGTGTGACCTTCTGTCTGCAGAAATGCATCTTGGGACTCAGATTCAGGACGAGGAGATTATTTCAGGAACAATGCCATGTGGGAGAGGACTCACTTTAGTTGAAGAGAGTATATTTTTCTGCAAAGATTGACAGTGAGCGAATGTTGAGCATGTAATATACTGTACATCGCATTCTCCGCTTCTCGGTCCTTCACTGTGTTCCAAATCCAACATGTCACCACAGCCTTGTTAAAAGTTCTCCAGAGACATGAGCGTTTCTGAGAAGAGTGTCAGCAATACTAAGGAGTTCATGATTTCCTCAGACTTCAACAAGGGTCTCAGGAGCACTGGCACCTTGTGGACTGACGCGTGGCAGCTGCTAGGATCAGCTTGATGCCTTTTAGACTAATGACAACACATCAGTTTACAGATAAACAGCATGGAATCAGATTTACAATCTTTGTCCTGTTAAAGGTTGGGTAGGTAATTTTGGAGAAACCAGCTCGAGTGCGCTAGAATTTTTGAAAATACACAACCGGAAAAAAACGGCCACTTCCTTACAGAGCCCCTCCTCCAACACACACGAACGTGCACATGACCAATGAGGGCACAAGATAAGTTTGTGCACAGATGGCCATCCAGTTACTTTAGCCGGGCCGGCTGAAATGATTGGTCGTGCTTTTTACAGTACTACGGCTTCCACAGATGACATTTTTTAATGTATTTATTGTCAAAGCATTTAATATATTCATTGCTATCGGGACGTTAAGAGCATTCCATTGAATATAACAAAAAGTGTTTCTGAAATAAATTACACACCCCACCTTTAAGTAGAATAAAATAGGTTTGTAAATGACCTGTAAGTCTTATGGACAAATTCTCTCAACTTTAAATTGACGTAAAATAGTTTGAGACCTGAAAAACATCAGAAGTCAACAACAAAGGTCAGATGTATGAAGGACGAGTACACAAACAAAACATGTACCTAAAGTCTTGCTTTTAAAAATAGCTTTTTGGTTATCAGGTCCTTGTGTATACTACTTATTTTATTATTTTTGTGACTCTAATTTGAGACCGCCAGAGACCAAATCATTTTCCTTTTCATTATTGATGATGTTGAACGAGATACAGAATTATCTACTGATAGTTTACAATTGTATAATGTAATGGATTAATTAATTCATGACATGCTGGACCTATTTCGATAATGCAAGAAAACAACGGGCAATTCATAAAGAAACTCTAAGACCACTATTAGAGGGAAAAATCAAAGCGCAACATTGATCCATTGACTGTCTGCGGCATAAACGGGCAGAACACAGAGTTCAATCCGACATGTGTGGTTATTTAGTAGCAGCCTGTTGTTTTTTGCATGCAATTTAATCAAAGTAAACAGTCGTGCGTAATGGCACTGCGGCACAATTAGAGGTTGCAGATTCACCACATCTGTCACGCTGACTTCAGAAGGCTGCAGGGATTTAATGAACTGAAGAAGAAGGTTGTAAAACTTAAGACGTAAATGCATATGATGAACAAACATTATTGCATTAACCCCATTTAAAAGTCTTAATTTTTGTATTCAAATGCATCTACTTTTTGGAAGTTGTTTAATGAAAATGGATTGATTACACTTGCACTTACTATGCATTATTTTGGTATTTCTTACTATTAGGGATGCTCCGATCGGGAATTTTGGGTCCGATCATAGGGTGGGTGGGGGCTATGGGGATCTTCCATTTAAAGTGATGTTTAAAACTCAGTTAATGAGGCTCATTTTTATATTGCTTCAGTTAATAATCGTAACGGATCGAAAAGTTCAGATTAATTTTTCAATACACGATGAGCTTCCACAAACAACAACCAACATAATTATTACATTCAAATGAAGTACGTTATTCAAGTTTACATTAACTTTGGATAATAACACGGGAGAAATGAGCGGAAGCGCTCTCTTTTCCTCTCTCCTTCTCTCTCGCTCTCTCTCCTGACCGCCTGTCCCTATCCGTCTCATGCTGCTCACTGATCCAGTAACGAGTGACCCGACAGTGAAGAATAAATATATTTATAACTAACTTAGCTTGTTCCAGAGTTAGATCAAGTAGCTAAGTGTGTTAGGTCTAACTCTTACGGTCCGTCCACACAGCGTGCATTAAAGCTTCAACGCTTCAGCCCATTCACTTTGAATGGGGTGACGTCACGCTTCGCCAAACTGCATTGTGGGAGCGAAGCGTAGTAGGGCAATGTTCAACTTTTGAAGCTTCGACGGAAGCGTCAGCCAATCAAATCCTATGCCAGTACAAGCTCTAGCCAATCAAAACGCTGCTTGTGTGTCCGGGGCGGGGGATTCCTGTGATTGGTTGTTGGTCTAGCTTCAGACATGCCCGCCGGCAAGCGACAACGCACGCTGCCGTGTGGATGGGCCGTTACTGTGTGTTTTGCTCCGCTCACCGGTCCGTCACAGCGGGCGGACCTGCAGGATTTCTGCTCCACACAGAGCTGTCTTTTTTGGACACCTTAAAATACTGTCAGACCGGTGAAGCCATTTTGGCGAGCTTGTTTTGCCGCGCACAGAGAAAAGCGTCATGTATTTTACGTCATGTGATCGGCTCTCCCGATCGGCCTTTATCGAGAGCACCGATCGATCGGCCGAGAGTGAATATCGGCCGATAATGATCGGCGGCCGATCGATCGGAGCATCCCTTCTTACAATGCATTATTTGGGTATTTCTGCAAGTATATAATTTGCTCTTGTTGACACAATTACCTAATTTGCAATAGATATAGAAAGCTGTCGCATCCCTGCAAGATCTGAGACCCAATTTCTACAGAAATAACTCTTTGCGCTGCTTCATTCTAATGAACCTGTGTGCTCTGCTTACCAAAATACCACACAGAAGAGAACCTATTAAGGTCAGGTCTAGGGCTGCAATGAAAATAGGGCATTATGGGTGTTACATCTAGCCACCGCCATACAGAGGGAGTGCTGCTCTGGCGCAGATTGAGGACTTGGCTAATGCTATTCTGTGGAATTGTGTTTCATTGAAGATGGAGGACCACTTAGAGGCTTTTTATATGCAAACAGTCAATTTGAAGACATGTACATCCATCTTTGGCCAACTCTTGGAGTGCAAATCAGGCAGGTGCCCAGTTTCACAATAAGTGAGATTAATGGCTTTATAAACCTTACAACAATAATGTGTGTCTGTGTGCAAAACAATAAGAAAAATGCACAAAGTATAGAGTGGCGCAGGAATTAGTCCTATTCCCAGAAATGACTTAGCATTTTATGACTTCCAGGTTCCCTTCACTCAAAGTCGATGTTTTCTTTAATGCTTGCAATTAGGTCTGTAGTTAACACAAGCCTACGAGATGTTCAGGTTCTGCTCTACAACGTAAAATATGTCGGTTATCACTAGTCCTGAATGTCTGAAGCTTTTAGGTGTCTGAGAAACGGCGGTTAGCAATAAATGACTAAATAAAACCATTACATATTATTGCCAATATTGGCCAACACAAGAACACCTTTAGCTTAGCGGCGGTGACGTAAAGTATTGCAACTGTGATATTGTTTTTTTTACTGCATTACGTTGCGTGTGTTTGCAACAAATCTTATTTTCTGTTAAATCAAATGGAAAAAAATCCCATTGATACTTTTTTTCCCCTCAGATGTATATGATTTCCTCTCTTTGACTGGTTTTCATGACTTACTATAACTGTGGGTTGGAACCAAGCTGGCTTTCTCTCAGACTCCCCATGTAGAAAACCCCAAATCAACTCCATGTGGCGGTCCAATTTTAACCGATACATGTCGTCCGTCCCCTTCTAGTTTGGTTTCCGAAGCTATTCAGAGGACTGAACCGATCTTGTAATTATCGTGGTTTCTTCGAGCATGTTAAAGTAAACAAATAAAATCCAAAGAGCTGCCAACTGAGCTCGAGGAAACCACCAAGCAACAACAAAGCTCCTCTGAAGTTGGCTTTTTGAAACTGGCAGAACTGTAATAAATAGTAACATAAAGATGCATAAGGATTTTGATCCTGATACTGGAAAAATAGTTATTTCGGATTATGTTTTACATCAAATAGGACACAATTTGTTCACAAAAACGAGGGGGGAATTAAACACTTTCCGAGCGAGCACTTGCTTTGGATTCTAATATGAAATGAACATTTGTCTATATATTTAAGTAAACTGAACAAAGAGAGACAAATTGCGTTAAGGAAGTGCTGCGTGAGAGTACTGTGTTATTCCACTTATGATAAAAGCTTGGATGCATTAAGGCAAAAAAATCTGACTTTGCTACGGAGAACGAAACACATTCTCGCCACACAATACACAGCCCCATTAATTTGGAGAGTGGCTGTTCCATCCAAGATTGTATCTTGAGGTGGCCATTAGCTCCGCAATTATTCATTGCCTAATTAGGGATTTGCAGGTTTTTTTTCTCTCTCAAGCCCATGGGAGACAAACAGAAAAGAGTTATTTCACAGTGTGCATCTCCCTAAGTGACAATTAAACTAATTACATATCCTCTGCAAAAGAACAAGTTATTTTATGATCAGACTGTTTTTCTAATTACTGTAAACTCGAACGTGAATAAAGTAGAAATAACATCAAGGTTTAAGATCATGGTTGAAGAGCAGAATACATTTGGAGGGGGTAGCAAGGAAAGTCATAGCTTAAGCAAAACACATTCCCATTTGACCTTGATCAATTGTCATTACATTGGTTCAAACTCTGGAATGAAATGGTTGAACAGGAAGTGATGTCAGAGTGCTGGAAATGCTCGAAGAATTGGAATAAACTTGGTTGAGCAGCATCTTAGTTTACCCTAAAATGTGGACCCCATTCAAGTTTTTGGATTTTGGTAATACTTTTAACATTAAAATATATTGTGTATAACTCTGACCCTATGTTATAATTATGTAAATCTATTTTATGTCTCAATAAATGAATTAAAGCATTCAAAAATACTGTGATTTCCCTATAAAGGATTTTAGAAAACTACAGCCACTGTAGTTCAGAATTAAGTCTAAACTAAAACAAGGAACATGTATGACATCATTCTCTAAAAGTCATATTTCTAGGAAAAGTAATAGCGATTTCAATGTGATTATTTTATGATTGATTGGTGCAGAAAAACTCAATTTGTATTCAAAGTCCCGCCCAAGCTGCTTAGCAACCAGCGTAGCACTCTCTTCAGTCTGTCCCTTTTTTATTTTAATACACTGAGGAAGTCACGTTGAACTGATATAATGTAATGAATGTCATTTTAATTAGGGACAGCCATTGATCTTGTTTGGTTTAATTAACGTATCCTGATAAGTGTTCAGTGGTGCTTCCGAAGACGTTACTCTTACTGACAAAAACATCAGCTTTGTGAATATGGTACCATTCAGCTTATAATACAATAAACTATCCATATAAATCAACACTTCCTTGTTATTTATTTTGTATTCTTTTTATATAGTCTGACAGAACACATTCAGAGACTATTTACACTGCTCTGGTTTCTCATACTGATTGGTTTTGACTGAACTCAAACTCGGCATCAGAGCAGAGTCTACAGCCGTTGCTTTCTGGCTGAGTCTGAGCTGTCATTTTGGATTTTCCAGCTATCCAAATGGACACTTTTTGGATTTTACAAATTGACCGGAAACACCGAGCTGGATAAGAGCCATGTGGTAAGCAAACTGGGGCATGGAATTGTCAAATAATCCAGCAATACAACTAATATTCGAAATAACACATTACCACCTGAAGCTAGAGAGCCCCGAAGCAAGTGTCAAAGCTCACTTTTGTCTGAATATTCACGCTGTTGAAGAATATACTAACTTCTCCACCTTACCCACAAACAAGATGAGTTGGCTTTTGCATCTAATTGCAGCACACTGAATTGTTGTCTAATCTTAGATAGAAGAGATTCACATAATATATGCAGAGACAGAAATCTGAGCCAGGCAATTGCGGCGTATTGATTTGAATTTGTGATGCTGACATTTATTAGAACTTGTAGATGAAAACCTGACCCTCGGATCTGACGGTCTGTATTCCACGGTTGCCTCGACACCCACGTTCATTATTTCGGTCACAGAGTTGTTGCTACACTCAACGTGGCCTATGCAGCTGTGTGTTCAGAGGGAGTGCAGAGCAGAGTGTCTGCACAATTGATGAGATGTAAGCTTTTCCGTAGCATATGTAGGAGTGTTGTATCCTGAGAGATTTGAATGAAGGTTTTTGCTCTGAATACAGGATCAGCGTTTCCGCCAGGGGGGCGTCTTGCCGTCATTTGATGGCCTTATTCAGCTCGGAACGCCCTGAACTCGAGCCGAGGGCGTACAAAAAAAATTAATAATTCAAGAGAAGATCAAGTTTTTATCGCTTGAAATGACGAAAAGGAAAAAGGACAAGAACATCCCTCTGTTGGAGGGGCAAAGGAGTCTGGTGGGATTCTTTTCGCCATCAGCAAAGCGTGTTCCTGTGACGGAAAGTGTACTGCCGGAGAGCCTTGACGGGGGGCGCTAGTGGAACACGTGCATGAACTGCGAGCGCCGGAGCCTCTCAGTGGCGAAACTGAGGCTCCGTGGTAATCTGTGGTAAAATGAAGAGCCGTTTAGGAGCCGAAAGAGCCGGCTCTTCTTAGTGAGCCGAGCCAAATGATCCAGCTCACTAAAAAGAGCCGGAATTCCCATCACTAAAGAGATAGTAGGCTTGTTTGAGAAAAGCGAGACCTGCGCAATTGCCATCAACGTCTTGCTAGTGCGTTGCATGATGCTTAGTCATTTTGTCCGACTTGCTCTGGAGGCTCGCTCACATGAGACGTTGAAATCTCGCGGGACAAAGATGCCCGCAGCCTTGAGAGCGAGGCGCGGCGAGGCGGCGCAGTTCCTCTCCACGGGCTGCGGAAGCTAAATGCTTGATGGGAAACGACTCGCTGGTATCTCCAGCTGAGCGCTCATTGGTGGTTTTTACCCCGTGCTGCTGATGAAACTCTCCAATTGGCTCGGCAAAAGTTTGTTGATGTTTTGTTTCAGTTTTACGTCGCCATTTCCATTCACATTTGTCCTCATTTTTCCACAATGTTTATCATCATGAAATTAATATCTATATATTTTATACTATACTTGCACTGCTTAGCGTTTTCATACTTTATATATCTTAGCATATTCATACACACTGTTCATGCTGCTCACAGGCTGCTGTGTATATTCATACCCCTCACTGTTTATTCATCATTCAATTCATTCTATATTTTATTCTGTAGATTGTGTACATTACTTTTAACTTTACTGCTTGTTGCACTCCTGGTTAGAAGCTAAACTGCATTTCGTTGTCTCAGTACCTGTAATATGTGCAATAACAATAAAGTTGAATCTAATCTTGAGCAGGAACAAATGTATTTACTCAGTACATATCTGACATTAACGATTAAACACCTTTGGGCATTCTTTATAAATGCAAACCGAGTCAAGCCGACTCCGGAGGTGGCGGTATGCACCTTAAAGTTGTTTGCAATCCGCCAAAATCCAGAGAAGAAGAAGAAGCCGACTCCGAGCTCTCCGACTTCAGGCGAGCTTTTTGAGACCTCCCCCGGCTGCGATCGGCTATTCTCGCCTACTTTCGAGGCGAGCCGCAGCTAGTCTCAAACAAGCCTAATATCTATAACTTAAGGGAGGCTCAATTCAAAATTCAAGTCACGTGACACAACGTGACGTCACCCCCCCCCCCCCCCTTGTTGAAAATCTTGTTTCCATCCAATGTATTGATTCATTATTCATTCTTTGTTAAGTCCACAATATTTACTTTTTTTGTCTGAATGAAGGGATTCAGTTTTTAATCCTTCAAGATAAAGATGGGCTGCAAATGCTTTCATCGGAGACACTGGAATTAAAAAATAATGAAAATGGATTTAACTAAATTTTTCATCGACCAATAGAGACTGCATTGTGTTCCTTGTATTCTTGTGTATGCTTGAAGCTATTGTCCCCATTAAAATGGGGTTGTTTGAATGCATTGCACTTTTATATATATATTTTTAATGCATATAACATTTTAATAAAGATGCTTTTTTTACATCACTGCGGAACCAGCTAGTCTTCCTAACTGTTCTGGCGTAAAGCTGCTGTATTGTTGGAAGTACTGCAGAGGTAAACTAAAACCCTGTGGCTTCGCAAACTCAGTTACACTTCTTAGACTTCTAGGTTTCTCCACAGTCCTATCTACCGCTCTTATCCGATTTTGTCAGTGTGATAAAAACATTTTCATTATATTCCAGGACTGTAGGGCTTTCTCTCTCCTTTATCTGGCGTTCCCCGTCTTTGTATCATAAACACAGGCTCAGTCTAAAGCTTAAAAAGAAATGGCTAGATAAGGAACGTATGCATAAAGTGATGATAGGAAACGGACCTGTAATGGTATTTCTCTCAAACCATTACTCATGCATGTATTGTGGTTGTTGATCGGCAGGTTTGTTGTTATGTAGGTTTCATGTTGGATTTGTGTTGTTTGTCTTCTCTGTTTGGGTTGATTTAGTATATTTCATGTTATAGCTTGGTAACGTTTTTATAAATAGTTTTTTTGTTTTCTGCGACAAGAATATGCAGGAGTCTTTCTGTAATAATCGAATGTAAAAGTGCCAATATAACGTAAGATATTGTAAGTAACTAACTGTTTTTAAATGCCGTTTTCTTAATATCTTTCATTGTTGTGAAGCACTTTGAATTGCCTTGTGTTCCTATATAAACTTGCCTTGCTTTAAGTAACATAATTTCATCATATTTCGACAATCTTGTGCGTTGTTTTTACTAGAGATGACAATTTCGAAGACGTATCTAATTACAATAATTTTTAATGCAATTCAATGGAAATTGTGACAATTCTAGTGGGAATGACCTTTTTTGCATCATTACTAGTTTTCATTTAATAATATATGTATATGATCATTGTGTAATTTGTACCAAGCGAGGAAAACGTCTTCAGTCAGTGGAATGATTTGTTGGATAGGACATCTCAGCAGTAATCCAGAAAGATCTTTGACACACTTTGCATTTCAAATACTGTGTTTTTTTTATTCTGAATAGTTCTTCAGCCCTTATTATGTTTTTTACTTTTAGGCTTTGCAGAATGTTTGAGTTACTGTCATTGGTTTTTAATATCAAGTACATTTAAAAAACATTAGCTGAGTAAAAAACACTACATTTGCATTTAAATGGACAGGTGCTGCACACAGTTTTATATTTGATGTACCATATCCTGTTAGTTTTGTTTCCCCATCCTCTATGCAAATACCTACATGCAAATGTGTTATTTCAGCTGTGCCTTTTTTGGTGAAGTTTCACCCTCTACAGACGTCGTAACAAGCAGTTATTGAACTAGAATATTTGTTCCCCTCACCAGCAAACTGTCATGCGTGTAACGTGAGCTCCACTTTGATTTATCTTCTAACACCGACTAGAACTCTCCTGGGATACAGTTTCATACTTTGCTATGCAGCTGGACCATGCCCCCTATTACTACTTGCATCATATCACCATATAGCATCGCAGATTCATCCACAGGGGGTGAGTTTAAAATACACACACATCTTTCCCCACGGGCATCCAGCATGGAGAATTGAGATGCAACAGGAATGAAGACATAGAAGTGTAACTAATAGGCCGTGAGGTAAATAGATGTATTCAGTTGTCGGTGCATAAACACACGGAGAAGCTGTCTGTCAGTGTGGAGGCGTGGTCATGTCACAGCAACCCATTTCACTCCGTGGCAACAAGAACTGCTGGAGTTTGACCTCTGACCCCATTTTCAGGCTACAGGCGTGTCAGATAGCAAAGCAAGCAAAAGTCCCTCTTGCACCTCATTTTGTCCAATTTAACTTTCCATTCTTCAGCCTTGAAGTTTAACTTTGGTGCGTTCCGGACTCACTACTGCCAGTCTGGCTGTGGGGGAAACAGCTGATCCTCAGTGTGGCGGACATTTCTCCGCTATAGGTCCAGCTTCACTTCCTAATGAATCTAGTGTCTTTCTGCAGCTTACACGCAAACAAACAAACAAACAAACACCCCAACATCCTACCTCTTCTTTTCTTCTGGTGCTTTTAGATAAAGCCTGTGTCACAATAACTGTCCGTCACCGAGCGGTGTGTTTTTCTCAGCTCTTCTTTGCTTCCCTTCTCCAGATTGTTGAAAGCCGCCGCAATGCATTGTTTTTTTCTTGCTGGACTGTGATACGGTTTGCGTGTGAGAACTATAGTTTGAAGGAATGAGAAGTTTGTTTGACAGGTGAGGATGTGTTTTTGTTTTGTTGTCAGACACACTAGCATGCATGAGGTATCGCATAGACAGACGGCATACACACATACAAAAAGGCAGCATTCAGAGTGGCAGTGTTTCTCTATGCAGCCTGAAAGAGAGTTCAGGCAAAACACATTAAAATCATGCAGCTGTAAACCAAAAATCACCTTCAGCTTTTCAATTCATTTAGGAAACGCATGCATATTCTAGGTGTTTCACTTCAGTACTCAAATACTGAATAGCATTGTGATAGCTCTAATGTTTGCCAGGCCACCTTTGGGATGGATCAGCAAATTGTAGCCGCCATTATCTACCTGAAGATAATCCTGCTTTCACCCTAAAAGTCTGGCATTATGCAGAGCCCGGCCAATTATTTGAATGGAAAGTGATGCTCTGACTTGACTTTCTAAGTTTAACGATGGTAAGAAACACTGATTTTAAAAAATGAATTCCAATTATTCTGAACTCCATTACATTGTTTTCTTGCATTGAAGTTAAGTCATCAAATTTACTGTAGAGCAAAACAAAGATGTTTGTTTTATGTAACTCTGAAATCATGGATATGTGTAATTATGTTTTTTGATCCAGTGGATAGAAACATAAAGCTAATTATGTAGTTTTGTGTTTCTGATGCATTACGCTCTCTACCATGCATAAACTATAACTGGAACAAACTACAGTTTGGTGTCTTGGCAGCTGACAAAACAAACAGGACTTCCTGGTTCGTATTTAAACTGGATGGAAATTCCAGCATGGGAAGAGTTGTGTATAGTGTGCGTCTTTGTGTTTAAGAACAGTTGCCGCCAGTTCTCAGTGTGTGTTGTCATGTTCCGACCACATAGCTTCGGGCCTATGAATTACATACAAGCTCCATAAATACACTCGTCTATATTCCTGCAGCTTGTTTGAACTCGGGGGGCCGACAGAGATACCATCTTTCATAACATCACACAAAGGCAATACGAGCCAATAAACCTATAAATAAAAGTAGTAAAGAAACTCATCCGTCTTCGTTCATCCCGATTTGTTTCACACACAACTTGCAGAGAGCGGCCTCTCGGACAAACGCTTAAAAGTGAAGTTATTCTTGGCTGAGGATTGCTTGTGTGACAGTTGAGCAGATTGATCACGCAACCAAGCTCGTGCGTGTCAACTTGTGTTAGTATGCATGTGTGTGACTTTGCGTATATCCTCTTTATTGTGGCATATGGGAGAAAAAGCCAAAGTGGGGACACTGTGCAGCAGACGTTATTCAATCCTTGTGTTTGTGGGCTTTGGCCGGGTGCCACGCCACATTACCGCCCACGGAGAGAGGGGACCATCAAAGAAGGTTTGGGGGCTTTTTCCCCAGAGTGGAGCCACTGACTCTTCTGCCTGTTAAAATAAACTTCACTTACGGGAGCATGTCCTAATTGGCTCCAAACGTCATCAGTTTGTTTATCTTTCAACCTAGGCTGACTTATTTTTACTGCGTGCACTCTGTGTGAATCCCCTCCGGAGCTCACATAAAATATACCATTTGGAGGATCATTTTGTCTAATGTTCCTCAAAAGTGACAGTTGGAGGAGAAACCAACACCTGTGAAGTGTCAGTGATGTGCAATCCATCAAGAACAATTTGGAAACCTTTAAATAGCAGCCAAAACAATGCATTATGCTTTTGTTGATTTGTAATTTCAACCAAATGTTACATAACAATACACAACGTTATATGAACCGTATGTTAACCACACTTTTCTTTTAAATACCCTTCCTAAAAAGAGCTGCTTACTGCTAAACAAACTAAGATGTAATGATGGCAAGGAGGTCAAACGGGGACATGCAGCAGCATCCTTTTTGAAAGCCTCAGCATTCATGGAAATGTGGTTTTAGGAACAAAACTGTCCCGTATAATTAGATGTTAATGGATAAACAGGGAAAAGTCCAGACTTCAGGTTTTTACAATAAACTAAAACCACTGCCTCATGGAAATATGTTTAAACTCTCTCCTGCAGAGGAAAGGACTTTATGGCAGTTTATAAAAGTGTTGTTTTTATAGCACACATTTGGTAGGGATTTCCACCTGGAATCAACACATTTAATGTTGTACCATGAGCTGGATCTTTGGAGTTTACACCACAATGTGTAGCCTTGTTAAGCTTTTATTACCCTCTGTCTCTTCATTGGATTCTGGCACGTTCTTCCCCCATAATCTTTCCTGAGTTTCAGGCTCATGTTTTCTTTCAAACTTGAGTTGCATTGACCGCAGAAAGGTCTCCAGCATTCAATTTAAAGAGATTCTGCGGACATGCAATTGTCTAGGAGTTTATTCCAGATATATGAAGCATTCAAACTGAACGTTGCTTCTCGTTTTTAGTGACATGCCACCTCTTTGACTAGTTAAAATTGGTAAAATGTAGAGATTTCCCGATCCGATCACGTGATCGGGGATCGGAGCACGTGATTTTCAAAAGATCGGAAGAAAAAAATCGGGGATCGGGATTTCTTTTTTTTTTTCTTTTTAAATACTTTTTTTAAATTTTGTATTCATTACATTACATTACATTACATTGCATTTAGCTGACGCTTTTATCCAAAGCGACTTACAATAAGTGCATTCGACCAGGAAGATACAACCTTTAAGAAAACAGAATCATATAAGTACATCAGGTTTCATAGAGCCAAACATTTCAAGTGCTACTCAACTGGCATTTAGAAAGCCAGCCCTTTATTAGTATATAAGTGCTTTGTTAGTAATTTTATCGCTCGAAGTGGAGTCTAAAGAGATGAGTTTTCAGTTTGCGTCGGAAGATGTGTAAGCTATCTGCTGTCCTGATTTCAATGGGGAGCTCATTCCACCATTTTGGAGCCAGGATAGCAAACCCACGTGTTTTTGCTGACGGGAACTTGGGTCCCCCTCGCAGTGCGGGTGCAGCGAGCTGTTTGGCTGATGCAGAGCGGAGTGCACGTGCTGGGGTGTACGGTTTAACCATGTCCTGGATGTAGGAAGGGCCAGATCCATTCGCAGCATGGTACGCAAGTACCAGTGTCTTGAAGTGGATTCTAGCAGTTACTGGAAGCCAGTGAAGGGAGCGGAGGAGCGGTGTGGTGTGGGAGAATTTGGGAAGGTTGAAGACCAGACGAGCCGCTGCATTCTGGATGAGCTGCAGAGGTCGGATGGCACATGCAGGTAGACCAGCCAGGAGGGAGTTGCAGTAGTCTAGGCGTGAGATGACGAGAGCCTGGACCAGAATCTGCGCTGATGTCTGGGTCAGCTGGGGACGTATCCTCCTGATGTTGTAAAGCGTGTATCTGCAGCAGCGGGTTGTAGCAGCGATGTTTGCAGTGAAGGACAGTTTGTTATCTAGGACCACACCCAGATTCCTTGCAGTCTGAGTCGGGGAAACAACAGAGGTGCCGATGTTGATTGTTAGGTCAAGAGTGGGACAATCTTTTCCCGGAAGGAAGAGCAGTTCAGTCTTGTCAAGGTTGAGCTTGAGGTGATGAGCAGACATCCACCGAGAGATGTCTGCTAGGCAAGCAGAGATGCGTGCGACGACCTGGGTCTCTGAGCGGGGAAAGGACAGAATTAGTTGGGTGTCGTCAGCGTAGCAGTGGTATGAAAAACCATGCGGGCTAATGACAGACCCGAGCGAGTTTGTGTACAGGGAGAAGAGGAGGGGACCAAGAACCGAGCCCTGAGGGACCCCTGTAGTTAATTGACAAGGGTCGGACTCGGACCCTCTCCAAGTAACCCTGTAGGTGCGGTCGTTGAGGTATGAGGTGAGGAGGGAAAGTGCAGTGCCTGAAACTCCAAGTTCTTGGACAGTGCGAAGGAGGATCCGATGGTTCACCGTGTCGAATGCAGCAGACAGGTCCAGAAGGATGATGACAGAGGAGAGGGAGGCTGCTTTAGCAGTGTGCAGTTTGTCAGACACAGCAAGGAGAGCAGTTTCTGTTGAGTGACCTGCCTTGAAACCAGACTGGTGCGGATCCAGAAGGTTGTTCTGATGGAGATAAGAGGAGAGTTGTTTAAAGACAGCGCGTTCAAGTGTTTTAGACAGGAACGGGAGGAGAGAGACGGGTCTGTAGTTAATAACATCAGACGGGTTGAGAGTGGGTTTCTTTAGGAGAGGGTTTACTCTTGCCTCCTTGAGACTGTTTGGAAAGTGACCAGAAGTTAGAGAAGTGTTGATGAAATGGGTGAGAAATGGTAGAATATCAGGAGCGATAGTCTGAAGGAGGTTTGAGGGGATAGGGTCCAGAGAACAGGTGGTAGGACGGGCAGAGGTAACGAGGGTAAGAACCTCACTTGGAGAGAGAGGGGAGAAGGAGGTCAGTGTGTGGGTGAAGGGAGGGTCTGGTGACCCAGCGGTGAGTAAAGGTGAGTCAGAAAAAGAAGAGCGAATATCATCAACCTTTTTTTCAAAATGGTTAACAAAGTCGCTTGACAGAAGGGAGGAGGGGGGAGGTGCTTTGGGGGGGTCCAAGAGGGTGGAGAAGATAGAAAATAGTTTTTTGGGATTGGAATAGGAAGATTGGATCTTATCTTGAAAGAAAGTGCTTTTTGCCTGAGAGATGGAAGCAGAGAAAGAGGAGAGGAGAGCCTGATAGGTTAGGAGGTCGTCATGGTGTTTGGATTTCCACCATTTCCGCTCTGCTGCCCGAAGGATGGTTCTATTAGCACGCAGTGCATCATTTAGCCAGGGAGCAGGAGGGGACTGACGAGCCGGCCGCGATGTGAGAGGACAGAGAAAGTCCAGAGAGGATGAGAGAGTCGAGAGGAGAGTTTTTGCAGCAGTGTTTGGAGGCAGGAGTTGGAACGAGTCAGAGGAAGGGAGGGCTGAGAGCACCGATGAGGCAAAGGTAGAGGGGGAGAGGGAACGGAGGTTACGGCGGACAGGAGCAGAGTTAGAAGAGATGAGGTTGTTATGTTTGGAAAGGGGTAGAGAGAATGAAATGAAGAAGTGATCGGATGTGTGGAGCGGGTTTACAGAGAGGTTAGAAGTAGAGCAGTTCCTTGAGAATATGAGATCAAGGACATTGCCAGCTTTATGAGTTGGTGGGGATGGAGACAGTGAGAAAGCAAAGGTGGTTAACAGAGATGTTAGTTCAGATATCTTCCCTGTCTGGAGGTTGAAATCTCCGAGAAGTACAGCGGGAGGGCCAGTTTCAGGGATGTGTGAGAAGAGATTATCTAACTCCTCCAAGAAGTCCCCCAAGGCGCCTGGTGGACGGTAGAGAACAACAATGGTTAATTGTATAGGATGGGTTACTGTGACGGCATGGAATTCAAAGGTGGAAGGAGTGAAATTAGGTAGCTTGAAGAGGGAAAAGCTCCATTTGGGAGAGAGCAGGAGACCAGTGCCACCTCCTCTGCCAGAGGGTCTGGGTGTATGGGAGAAGGAATATGCTGTGGAGAGAGCTGCTGGGGTGGATGTGTTGGATGGAGTGATCCAGGTCTCCGTGAGAGCAAGGAAATCCAGAGACTGCAGGGAAGCGTAGCCAGAGATGAAGTCAGCCTTAGGAACAGCTGACTGGCAGTTCCACAGGCCCCCTGAAACGAGATGTTGGATCTCAGTGGAGCATGTGGGATAGACGAGAGCAGGCCGGTGAGATCGATTAGGAGAAACACGGGGCCAGTGATAATTGCGAGAAGACACATGAACAGGAATGCAGAAAATACACATGATTATAGCATGAGGGGCTAGAGAACCCAAGAGAATTGAATAAAACTAAATAACACCAGCGATACTTGGCGCAATCAGAGTAGGATTTGCCTCCTCTTTGCCTCCCACGTGACTCCCACAGGACTCTTAATGTCTTTGTCAGTCTTCGTCTGGCTGACGCTGAAGCTGACGCTCCAGGAAAACGCAACCTAAGATGGATACCTGATTGCTCAGTTCTCACAGCTTTGGTGGCACGCCCCTGTAATTAGTTAACTATTTTCTGCTGATGGGCGACAGCAGAGTCTTCCTGCCTATTGAAATGCACACTTGAGGGGCGTGACTCACTGAGACCTGAGTTACGCCTGGAGTTGAGCAGATCTGAGATTTTAAAATCTCTCAGAAATCGCCGTTTTAGCTACAATAACTACAGAACAATTATACAGAGTAGAATAAATGAAACAGAGAAGTCTATTTAAACAAGAATATAACTTACAGTGATTGCTGAGTCAGTATCGATAGTGTCCTCGCCGAGTCTGGAAGCACACTGAGTTATTCTGATTTGAAATGCGCTATTTAAAATGTTATTGCACTTCACGCAATCAGCAGAGTCATCCTGCCTATTGAAATGCACACTTGAGGGGCGTGACTCACTGAGACCTGAGTTACGCCTGGAGTTGAGCAGATCTGAGATTTTAAAATCTCTCAGAAATCGCCGTTTTAGCTACAATAACTACAGAACAATTATACAGAGTAGAATAAATGAAACAGAGAAGTCTATTTAAACAAGAATATAACTTACAGTGATTGCTGAGTCAGTATCGATAGTGTCCTCGCCGAGTCTGGAAGCACACTGAGTTATTCTGATTTGAAATGCGCTATTTAAAATGTTATTGCACTTCACGCAATCAGCAGAGTCTTCCTGCCTATTGAAATGCACACTTGAGGGGCGTGACTCACTGAGACCTGAGTTACGCCTGGAGTTGAGCAGATCTGAGATTTTAAAATCTCTCAGAAATCGCCGTTTTAGCTACAATAACTACAGAACAATTATACAGAGTAGAATAAATGAAACAGAGAAGTCTATTTAAACAAGAATATAATTTACAGTGATTGCTGAGTCAGTATCGATAGTGTCCTCGCCGAGTCTGGAAGCACACTGAGTTATTCTGATTTGAAATGCGCTATTTAAAATGTTATTGCACTTCACGCAATCAGCAGAGTCTTCCTGCCTATTGAAATGCACACTTGAGGGGCGTGACTCACTGAGACCTGAGTTACGCCTGGAGTTGAGCAGATCTGAGATTTTAAAATCTCTCAGAAATCGCCGTTTTAGCTACAATAACTACAGAACAATTATACAGAGTAGAATAAATGAAACAGAGAAGTCTATTTAAACAAGAATATAACTTACAGTGATTGCTGAGTCAGTATCGATAGTGTCCTCGCCGAGTCTGGAAGCACACTGAGTTATTCTGATTTGAAATGCGCTATTTAAAATGTTATTGCACTTCACGCAATCAGCAGAGTCTTCCTGCCTATTGAAATGCACACTTGAGGGGCGTGACTCACTGAGACCTGAGTTACGCCTGGAGTTGAGCAGATCTGAGATTTTAAAATCTCTCAGAAATCGCCGTTTTAGCTACAATAACTACAGAACAATTATACAGAGTAGAATAAATGAAACAGAGAAGTCTATTTAAACAAGAATATAACTTACAGTGATTGCTGAGTCAGTATCGATAGTGTCCTCGCCGAGTCTGGAAGCACACTGAGTTATTCTGATTTGAAATGCGCTATTTAAAATGTTATTGCACTTCACGCAATCAGCAGAGTCTTCCTGCCTATTGAAATGCACACTTGAGGGGCGTGACTCACTGAGACCTGAGTTACGCCTGGAGTTGAGCAGATCTGAGATTTTAAAATCTCTCAGAAATCGCCGTTTTAGCTACAATAACTACAGAACAATTATACAGAGTAGAATAAATGAAACAGAGAAGTCTATTTAAACAAGAATATAACTTACAGTGATTGCTGAGTCAGTATCGATAGTGTCCTCGCCGAGTCTGGAAGCACACTGAGTTATTCTGATTTGAAATGCGCTATTTAAAATGTTATTGCACTTCACGCAATCAGCAGAGTCTTCCTGCCTATTGAAATGCACACTTGAGGGGCGTGACTCACTGAGACCTGAGTTACGCCTGGAGTTGAGCAGATCTGAGATTTTAAAATCTCTCAGAAATCGCCGTTTTAGCTACAATAACTACAGAACAATTATACAGAGTAGAATAAATGAAACAGAGAAGTCTATTTAAACAAGAATATAACTTACAGTGATTGCTGAGTCAGTATCGATAGTGTCCTCGCCGAGTCTGGAAGCACACTGAGTTATTCTGATTTGAAATGCGCTATTTAAAATGTTATTGCACTTCACGCAATCAGCAGAGTCTTCCTGCCTATTGAAATGCACACTTGAGGGGCGTGACTCACTGAGACCTGAGTTACGCCTGGAGTTGAGCAGATCTGAGATTTTAAAATCTCTCAGAAATCGCCGTTTTAGCTACAATAACTACAGAACAATTATACAGAGTAGAATAAATGAAACAGAGAAGTCTATTTAAACAAGAATATAACTTACAGTGATTGCTGAGTCAGTATCGATAGTGTCCTCGCCGAGTCTGGAAGCACTCAATGTTACAAAACAGAAATGACCATTTTCAAGTCTTAAAGTCAACCTGAGGCCTTAGTTTTGGTTTCAAATTACACAACATCATGTATGTGTTGCTTCTTTGGGGCTTGTTTTCATAGACCTGGTTGCTTATTTCTCTCAAATCTGGCAACAGAGTGGGCAGGGCGCAGTGTCTAATTGTAGCAGTAAGCTAACGAGTACTGATAAGCTTTATTTTTGTTTTGATCCAATGCTGCACAACTGAACTGATCCAATGCTGCTGTGAAAAAAATAAGCTATATCCATGTTGGATAGAATATCCAATTTAAATAAAAAAATAACCTTGAATGCTTTTTTTCCTCTTAATGCATTGCATAAAGATCGGATCGGGAAAAATCGGTATCGGCAAATTGTCAAAATCAAATGATCGGAATCGGATCGGGAGCAAAAAAAGGTGATCGGGACATCCCTAGTAAAATGTTAAACCACACTCAGTCTATGTCCACAGTTGCAACAGTGTGTGTGTCTCTTCAAACCTCTGTAACCACGGGGTCACCCATCTCGACAGTCGTTGCGTGCATTGCATCAGATCCACGTCTGTCAGTTACCTCGTTCGCTGCTGCCTGTCCCTCTATTACCGACTCACCATCAACTCCTCCATCCTTCCCTCTTTCACTGCTCCATATTAAACGGGATTGAAAAAATGGCAGCCTCCATTAACCAGGCATGTCTAGGACACTCAGGGTGTTTCTCAATGTCGAGGAAGGCACCTCCAGAGCCACTATTTCAAGGATGCTACGTCATCGAGTCCCGCCGAAGGACTGTTCCAATGTCCAGGATCCTTGGAATTCTACCGAGGCCGGCGTCCTTCGTCGCGGGAAATTTCGAGGCTGCACATGTGTATCCTCCGTGGTCTTAAAATCCCCACAATGCTTTGCGAAAGGACCAATTTCCAAAATCTTTGGCGGAAATCGTGCTCCATTTAAGGCGGGGCCTCACATATGACACACACCTGCGCACCTGTTAGCCTGTTCCACCATTCTTCTTTTTCCGAGGCTAGGAAGGGTTCTTGCCTCGCTTCTGAAGGACCTGACTCGGAAGACATGTCCTACCAAGGAAGCATCCTCGACATTGAGAAACAGCCTCAGTGTCCAAGATCTAGGAGTGAGAAGTACCAATTTTAAATGTGGCCCTCCTTCTCTTTCACTCTGTCTCTTCCTCCAGTGAGCAGACAGGGGTTGTGTCTCAACTCTCTGTAGAACCAGCTGTCTCTAAGCTGCGGATTAAACGATTCACTTACCAACCGTATTTTTAATCCTCACTGTCACACTCTTGCTCTCAGATGTACACGCACTTTGTTGCTTTACGTGGGTCCACTAAATTGAGTTATATTTGAATGATATGCGCGAGTTAAATTAAACATTGACATTCGCCTGTGAGTTGAAACTGGGTGTAAAAGCAATCACACGCAGCAGAACGTATCCTTGCAACAAGTCAGCCATGTGTTCCATTATAAGCACATTAGATGTGCGCACTTGTCTAATGAGGTGATTGAGTGCTGCAGCAGGCTGCGGTGTGTGCCATCTGCTTGCAAAATAGTGTCTTTTAAAACCAACAGATGAATATTATTGTGTGTTGCTTCAGTCTGCACTGAGTAGGGCGGAAAACATTCTGATAACAGTTTGTTAAAGCCATTTATTGGGAAACATCAAACATGTGCTGTTCAAAAACATTACTTCCGTGTAAGTTTCACAACTTTTTATTATGACTATTTCCCAAAAGTGTGACCTTTTTATATCATTGACATATCAATAGTTAAAATAACTGTGAGATCCAGCTCCAATACGGTGTAACCATAAAACCAATGGACACAACTGTCTTCTAAAGGCCTGTACAATTATTTAGACTTATATTGCAATTGCTATCACGATACTTGGAGGATCCATCACTTCTGAATAATTATTCTCATCATTTCAAATATATTAAATGATTATGGTTTGATGTTTTAGGAGGATTTGTAACAAACAAATGTGTTTTGTTAAGTCTGTAGAGTGTGATTTGTTTGCCGTGATATCTTTGGCGCTCCACAATGCTTTATACCAAATATTATTTGAGCACATATTAACAAATATTGTGCTTGACACGATTTGAAAAAAGGAACTCGTCCATATTGTTATTTGGATAGAATTTGGATTATTGTCTAGACCTTGTTGTTATCATTGTCTTCTGACTAAATGTGTTCATGGTGAAGGAGAGAATAAACATCAAAAAATGATTTTGGGCTTCTGTTTGTTTAACTCCCTGCCATATGCTTTTTACTCATTCAATATGAGTTTGTGAATGTGCCAGCTTGCTCTTGATCTGTGTTGCCCCGAGGATATTATACAACTGAACCATGCATTTGATGAGGAGGAATATAATGCTAGAAAAAAATAGAAGAAAAGATATTTGCTGCTGGAGGAAAAGCAAACACATATCTTATTTAAAGGCCACACAAACCACTCTTTCTCCTTCCCTTAAACCGATTTGACTGTATGTCAAAGTTAGCTAATGATACAGATGTGAGGCGAACCTTTTGGTGAAGTAAAGAAACTGCAATACAAGCTGAGAGGGAACTCCTGTCATCCTGAGTGGTGCAGTGACGAGGCCTAAAACCCAGAAGTGAGTTAGCATTTTACCACTTCCTGTTCCCTCGTCTCAGTCAATGGGATTTCTCCATAGGATTTAGGAAAATAGCTGAAAATAAGGTCTGTGGTTGACACACATTAACAGACGGATCACGTTTTGTTCTACGACATTAAATACATCAGCAGTGACCCCACTGGTGATTTGTGAAGAGTTTACATGTCTGAAAAACGATGGTTGTTAACAAGTGGCTGTATACAGTAGGACTGCAGAAGTTGTCGAGGACGTTGTACGTCATTACGCCGAACACGTAAACACTTCAGCTAAGTTTGTTTGCCCTTGTTCTGCTTGAAAGCAAGTATCTGCCTCCTGCAAACTGTTAAAACAAACGCTTCAACTTGTACAATTTAGAATCTGTATTTTTGAATCTCGATCTTAAGTTGGCGTGACGTTGAAGTCGTGCCACCCTGCTGTAGTTCATTTATAGCATAACGTTAGCATTTTGCTTCTGGCGATTTGATTTATGATTTAGAATGGAGAAATCCCGTTGCTTTTTTGTCGAGGGAACCCATGCGCAGCTTACTTCCGGGTGTGGGGGAAACTTCTGTTTAGCAATGCAGTGGGTGTCACCAACTCATGAAGGAGACACGGGAAGAGCAGGAGCTTTGATGTTAAACACTGATGGTTTATTTAGGAGCTTCGGCCAGAAAATTCACAACACAAGTCCAAGAGTTCTGACTTCACGGTAGAGTTGCCACGTCAATTCTGAAGAACTCTACCCCAGACCCATGTATTTAGCTAGTTCAGAGAGAATAATCAACATGCTGCATAAAAAAGATAGAATCATAACACCTCTATCAGCTGACGCCAACAGGCAGGAACAGGGAGACAGAACACTGAGAGCACAGCAGCCAAGGTTACAGGTCCGTGTGCTCAGTCAGGACAGTTTGAACTGATAAACTGGGTCATAGTTATGGGCCTTGGAAAATATTTCCCCAACACCGGGTAAATACGTCATCCCTGCATCACTCTATTGCACAGCTTCAAAGTTGGTGGACTTGTTTCAAGGCCACTATCATTGGTCTGTGGCTTCTCCACCTCTCCAGAAACACTCGCTTCTGCTAATAAGGCTAAGGGGGAAACATTAGAGGCTATTCAAAGAGCTGCTGATCGGGTAATATCATTCATGTAAATGATGATTGTACATATACGCACACCTTGGTGCAATTGTAGATTATTAGGAGTTAATCGCAATTCAGCTTAAACAGATGAAATGTTATGTGTAAAAAAAAAAAAGGTATGAATGTATTTTATGTGGATAAATTGTTATGCTATAAATTGTTATGCTATAATATATATAATATATAGATGAACTCAGACGATGCTAAAAAACATCAGGTAGGATTTTCTGTGAAATGACAAGATGGGTGGGAAGAGGGGGGGACGGGGTGGCATGGGAAAGGGATTCCCTATATTTTTTCTTTCTTTGTCTTTTCTTTTTCTTTTTGTATTGTCTGTATTGTCTATATAATTTGTATCTGTATAAGTAACTTTTGTGAGGGCAAAAAAATTAATAAAAAAGTTGGTCACAAAAAAAAGAAACACTTGTGTGAACCATAAGCAGTTGTCACCCTTACTTGCTCCGAGGACTAACGACAGCATGTTGTACACAAGAAAAATCGCCGGCCACCAGCTGAGGATTTGCAGGATTGTAGAGCCAAGAAAGAAACGCAAGACAGTGCTCTGCTGACCTTCTCCAACCAGGAAACCATCTGTCCCCCCCCGGAGAATCAAACTGTTCTATCTCAGCCAGCACCACATCAGTACCACACCAGCAGCGCATTATCTCAGCAGGCCAACTCAGATGAAATGAGGTTATATGGACTGATTATGGGAAGATTAGATTGTATTTATTACGACCACTCAAATACAAATGAGCACACTGAAGCAATGTTAGAAAACATCCTATTTTTTTTATTAAAAGTAGTAATACCATAGTGTAGTAAATGTAGCTAGTAACTTTCAATTTGTACACACGTTGCGTTTAAACCAAATAATAAGTGTTATATATCAGCAGTGTTGGGCAAGTTACTTCCAAAATGTAATATATTACATATTACTTATTACTCTCTTTTGAAAGTAATAAGTTACATTACAATATTACTGTCTCTGAAATGTAATGAGTTACACTACTTTAGTTACTTTTTAGTTACTTTCACCAAAATAACCGCAAAAGAATAGCTAGGTATTTTAAATGCTAAAATGTAGTTTAATGCAGCTCATTATGCATCCAGTGAAGGGCAATGTGGTATAGCATAACAACTGTGTAGGCCCTTAAGGCTACTAACAACTTGTATTACAGGGCTTAGTTGAATACTCGATTCCGATTGTAAATTCTTAACATGTGACACGTTGTTAATACAGCAGTAGCCTACAGACCGCTGTCAAGGACTATAATGAAGGTTAACATATTGTAAATCAAGGCAAATATTATTTAAACCATGCTCATGATTTGAAATGGCAAACATTGAAAGGCAACATTATTATTAAAACCATGTAGCCTACTACATCATCACCTTGGTCCCATCATATACGCTGGGAAGAGAATATTTACTGCTCTTGAAAACTGGTATCACATCATCATGTGAGGTTGACTTTGTGACCTGGAGAACATTTCAGCTGCAACATCAGCTCGTTGATAATAAGCTTGGGATATGAGATATTTTTGTAGCCATTCGTGGTGAAGGCATCTGTGCTATTGTATGCATTATTTTTGACCCAACATTTCTACAGGCATGTCAGAATATGGTACTATTTTCACATGAATATTCTAGCCATTGTCTATTTGTATACCACAAGCTGCAAAATGACCGCCTTACCCCACTGTACAGGCGGGTAGTTGTTTAGATATACCTGGCACCTGCGGGCCGCAGAGGGGCGGCGTAGTTTCGGGCGACGAAGACTGCTGCTCCGGGGCCTGCGAGTCAGGCGGGAGTAAGCTAGTGTCCACAACGGAGGGTAACGTGATGTCCGCGTCTGACCTGTTGCTACTGTCTGCAGTAGATGCAGTGTTGCTGGCGTTTAGTGATGGTTGCTTTAACCATTTTCGTAAAAATGATTATCCACAGATCAGATGTGTGTCACTGCTGTGGAAGCACTTTGGAAATGATGCACGCGCAGCGGAGCAGGTCACGCGCACCTGACACAATTTGTTGTTATTATTTTTCGCTACGTTCTCTTTTTTGAATGGTTGCATAACGTTCAACTTCCCCGAAGATCTCAACGCGAAGCCTGAAGGGTAAACACCAGGTTTACTAATCTACACGCACAATTTGTCCGGTGTCGCAATGTCTCGCTTCTTAAAAAACGTGTTGTAACTGCGTTACTGAGCATTGTAACGGGTAATATATTACCCACATTTCATTAGTAATGCGTTACATTACTTCGTTACAGCAAAAAGTAATATATTACTGTAACTCCGTTACTTTTGTAACGCGTTACACCCAACACTGTATATCAGTAATACATATACAGTATGGTCTATTGTAAGCAAAGGTTTTTTTTCAATGGGGTAGTAGCTCGTCTTGTCTTAATGTGGCTTGCAAAACCCACACACACACACACACACACACACACACACACACACACACACACACACACACACACACACACAGGAAGTGTTGGGAACAGACAGGACTGACTCCCGCTGTAGTCTTAGTGATTGTTTGCTCTCTGGTGTCCACTTTTGAAGCGACAGTGTTTATTTGTATCATTTGTATTCGACTGCTGTACATCAGATTAATTGAGAGCACAATGGCTACTGGAAGAATACAACTGTGCTCACAACTACAGTACCTCTCTCTTTACATACACTGCAGTTTGATGTTTACTTCATGTGGCTAAGCAAACTCTAAAACCATTTTCCATCTGTTTTTTCCCTGAATTTAATAATTCCAAATTAATAGGTTCAAATTGTTGGTTGGTTTATTTATTTGTGTTTTATGCACATTTTCACTCAAAAGTAAAGTAGCACGATAGCAGACAGTAGGCTGCATTTGCATTTTGTAAGGAAGAAAATGGTGAACAATAATAAAACCTCTGCATAACCCCACTTATGAGCGAACCTCTGCACGTCTTCTGAAATCCGAAGCCAAAAGAAAATACAATTAGCTTCAGTAAACACCATAGTAACCCCTAAACAATAGTAAAAGCATCATATATAGCGTGTAGATAGCAACCATCAACGAAAGAGCCCAAAAAGGACACGGCTGTCCCTTTAACAGGGTTCCTCTTCATACAAATAAATAAATATAGCATCACTTTTTCAGAGATAGCAATCCTATCATCTAAAGTTCTGGTGCGGATTAAACGTTAAGCTGTGGCATTTAAGCTCCAGATAAATACAAACCAATAACGCTGCATCAGCTGGAAACTGAGCGATGTAATGCATTGATAATTAAAGATACATTTTTTATTATTTAATGGACATGTCTTGAAACCAAGAAAGGAAAAGAGAGGGTTGACAAACTAGAAATGGAGTATCGGTGCCCAGGTGTGAACTCCAGTTGAACCACATGACACGAATGGACTACAAAAAATGTTATAAAGTGAAAAGATTGCACGATGCAATCCTCACTGTAAAGTCTGGAACTTGGCCTGCCCACTTGTTTTGGACTCTACATGCCCTTTTGGAAACGAGGGTATTACTGTTACATCATACTGAAAGGATAAGAGTTTGATGAAATAGTGCCTGAAAGAAATGGAGCAGTGTCTTGTTTTTTTCATATGTTTTAAAAAAAAAAAAGTGCAACATGATTTATACTTGCTGAAACCCGTTTAGTCTTTGCCATTTAAATGTTGTTCTTACCACGAACAAATGGAAAGCAAGATGATGCTGATGGCATTTGCTTGACTTCTTACTGCAGGAAGATAATCCAAATTCAATCCATCAAATCAGTTTTGGGAAATCTTAATTAAGCTCAGCTCTGCATGGATGCTCCTCCACAAAGCAATTCTTATCAAACCTCAGCTGAATTGAGTCTCAGAATAAAATGTCAAAAGTCCAGTCTGTATTAAAACTTGCAATTGCTTTGATAAGTATGATTTTTATCTCAGCCTTTATAAATGGATTTAACATTTATGTGAAATGAAGATGTAGAAATCAGGACGGTTTTCAAATCCTTTCCTGAAAAGGCTGCCTGACATCGCAGTCCATTACCCATAATTCCTCCATTGTGTTTCTCTTTCAGAGCCAGAAGTGCCTTGCCTTCAATATGTGGCCCACAGGCTGTGTCAATTCTTTGTATTCCGCTTGTTTTTGTTCACCCCTTCCTATTTCATATCGCACAGCTTTGCAGATACCAAGTTCCTGCATATCAAATTCCTCCGTCTTTTTTTTCTGGAACCCTAAAGATAAAAGGTCGAAGCAACTTCAGTTATAAAAATGTTATCTAAGATGTGGCCGTCAGGTGTTTTGCTGACATTTTGTACACAAATGTAAGAAGTTGCTAAGGAAAAACTTTGGGGAATTAGAATCGATGCGTGCTTGTGTCAAATGCAAATCTGTTTATGGATTCAAACTAAATGGCCTGGTCTAATTTGGCTCTTTTTCAGGGATTGGGGTAGTTCTAAAGAACAACCCAAAAAACATTTATTCCCCCAAAATAAAATTTGAAAACAATCAAATTCATTAATGGGAGACCCTAAAGATAAGAAAAATCATTGTTGTCATTTGTTCTACCTCGGGTAGGGGTATTTTGAAAACTAAAGCCTTTTTTGAGGACTTGCTGCTGGACTAAAAGGGCTTTTGTGCGTCTGGATGTTCTTATTGAGAAGGGTAGAGTGGAAAAACTTCTATTCAAAATTACATTGCAGCTTTCTAAACACCTTCAAACATCCTTAAAGAGTTTTATAAGCGTCTAGACTCTAGAGTGTTGCATTTTGGGACATTTTTTGATGCTATTTAAATGGGAGGACCACTCGGTTGTCATCAGCCAGCAAAGTGAGCTTTCAAAGGTTTATTTGATTCTATTTTAATCTGTTACATTAGTCATACACTTTTCAAATGGGCCTGTGAGACTTGAAGAGCAAGACCTGCTCTTTCAGAGGAATGATTGAAAGGTGCAAAAAGACAGATAATGTCTAGACGGGCATTAACACCTTCATGTTGCCTGCTCCAATTTCATGTAGCGTATCCAAGGCAGCAGTCGCGCTCCAGACGTCAGAAACTGACAGCGTCTCTCTCGGTCAGATTTACATGTTGACGGTTGACATGGATTGACCGAGTGCTCTAAAATAGTTTGACCCACTCTATTAAGAAAAGGTTACAAATTCCCAAGAGTTCAAATTGAATTGTTTCATAGGCTTCTTGAAATGCGGACAGATGGCTTTAAAAAGGTTTCAAGTTTTGGCCTCAATTCTGACAAATGCCAAAAATATTCTACCATTTTATAGCTATTTGAGAATTGATACTATACGGTAATACTGTATGTAGTGGAAGAAATACTCCTATCTTGTACTTAAGATGTAGAAATACCACGATAACTTACAAGTACAACACCTGCAATCAAAAAGTACAATTTAAAAATGATTAGCATCGAAATATATACTTAAAGTACAAAAAGTAAAAGTACTCATCATGCAGAAGAGCTCATTTCAGAATAATATATATGTAATATTTATGTATCGTGTTTGTTGAAGGTGCCATTTCTTATTTAATGACTTTATTCATTGCTTAGAAGCTTGTCAACTTTTTTCATCTTGTCATCTTAATCTACAAAGTACCGGTAATAGTAAAGATCATGAATAAATGCACTGTGATCAAATATATTTATTTATACAGCCCAATGCGACAAAACACATCCGTCTCAGTTGCTTTACAGATCAAATAAACATGAATGACAAAATAAAAGGATATCCGAAAATTACAAGAATATCGTAAAAAAGGTAAAATACAAATAACAGTAAATGGGTAACTTTCCACCGCTGACTAACCCTAAAATAAAAACAGCTTTTTCTTTATTCCTGGACTTGGAAGTCTGCATAGTGCTCGCCCTCAAACTCTCCTTAGTTATTCTCTTTGTGCTCTCTCTCCTCTGAACGCAGGCCCCATTAGAACCTCCCTCTAAGTTTCCATCCAACTTGTCCTTCTTACCCTCTCTGACATCATGCTTGAAAGTGTGACACACACACACACACACACACACACACACACACACACACACACACACACACACACACACACACACACACACACACACACACACACACACACACACACACACACACACACACACACACACACACACACACACACACACACACACACACACACACACACACACACACACACACACACACACACACACACACACACACACACACACACACACACACACACACACACAAAGGCAGATACTGTAGGAACATCTCGGATTAAGCATGACCTGAGGGTCAACATATGCTGTTAGTGTAGTGCACACGCAGCACTACTGTTCCTGTTTCTCACTCTACGTGCTGCACCACACACCAGCTCAACACCAGCCTCCTGGGTCTAAAGCATCATTTTATTTATATATTAGTTTATTCCACACATGGCAATTATTATAAAACAAAACATGTACACTTTAAAAAACAACATGTTTACACTTTACGCATATTTTTGTAGCCCACGGTGGAAAGGAACAGGGAGAAGAACATCGTATTCAATGAAGTAGATCCAAAATGGACAGGAGGGGGTTTAAGTTCATGTCTATGCTATGTATTATCATCTGCATTCAAATTATGGTAGGGCATTTCAACACAGGGGAAAACTTGTGCCCTATGAAGGAAAAATACAAGTTATCCAAGAGGGTAGAAGAAGAGAACTACATGTGTTGATAACAACTCATACTAAAAATGAATGGCTGTGTTTGTAAATGGGGATTAGTCACTCATTCAAACACTGCTCGTCTTTTATTTATTTCTCCATCCTCCCTGATTTCCTGATCTTTAAAGTAGGTTTAGGTGAAAAAACTTGTCACATTCCGAATGCGGCTTCATTGCGTCTTTTAACACTAGAACCGCCAGGGGTCGCTATATACCTAAAACCGCCAACGGGTAAAATGTACCCGCTATTAGAATGCATTGATTTTCAAGGTACAATGTTCTTTTATTTATCATACTAGAACACAAGGTTATGAAACGTATACCAATAGAATCTGTGGACTCTCAGCTTTCATATGATATGTAGTTTGTGCAGATTACATGAAGTATAAAATATTGCTACCGTGAGTTATGTGCAAAGTGTCTCTCTATCTATAACTCTCTGCCTGTCTGTCTGTCTGTCTCTCTCTCTCTGTCTGTCTGTCTGTCTGTCTGTCTGTCTGTCTGTCTGTGTCTCTTTCTCTCTCTCTCTCTCTCTCTCTCTCTCTTTCTCACCGCAGTAAACAACAGGCGTTGTTATAGCAACACGTCATGTTTATGTTTTCGAAAATCACTGCATTTTCTATAAGGTAAATATTACCCGCTGGCGCTGATGGGTATAAATGGAATTTTTTTGGGCAATCTGACTTCCTATTGACCATTTTTAACAACAGAGGGTGCTACATAACACCAGGAAACAGGAAAAGTCACGGACTGGGAGACTTGAATATTTAATTGAAAAAAAGTGACATACAATCAAACAGCTGCGGGTAAAATGTACCCGTTAGCGATTCTAGTGTTAAGCAAAAATATCAACCCATGCTACATTTAAGCTACACAAATCCACCCTTTTATTATATAGTAAGGTTGACCATTGGTGCTTTCACGCAACACAAACACAATGACATTTTTTATAAATAATCATAGACATGGATAGGGGAAAATTGAACAGCCAGAATAATCAGCTACATTTAAGAGATCTTTAGATTTAAGGAGAGCATTTGAAACCAGGAAAAGATTTGTACGCAATATACGATATACGATAACTAGTCTCATATCACTTACCCACAAATCCCCAGTTAATGGTTTGACTTTTATGGACTTTTGATGCCCAATTTGGTGAGGTAATTTCCACTGTACAATCTTTTACTGGACTATGGTTGACGGACCTTTGTCTGAGATGAAATTGTTTTTTCTCTGAGATACTGCAAGTCCTTCACTTCAGTCTGGAAGTATCCTAGATCATCAGACCAATCATATGCAAGGGGTTAAATGACAGGGGTCCATTTTTACAAGTGTCTGTCTCTAGTCCTGTTTGAAAATTGCTTTACAAAAGAGAAATTATATCTAGGCTCAGTTCATTTTATTTTTGTTTTTACTGTTTGGTAATGGGCGAAGCAATTTCCTTCGTGTGATCAAACATGCGTCTGAGGCTGTGCAGCCTTCCGTTTCATATCCCCCGCAATGTCTGTTGATTGTCAATCGTTTATTTCTGCTGGGAATGTAATATTTGCTTTAAAAGTCTGCCTTTATTTTCTAGTTTTTATGAGCTCCTCAGTCAAACACACAGGCTGCCGTCGCCTGCCTGTTATATCACCGCAGTGTAATGCCTTGAGTAAACGATTTCTGGGTATAAGCTGCTGATATGAAATGGAAAGCTGCTCCAACTGCTGTGGAGAATGATAGCATCGCTGCAGCTATTGGAGACACTCCCTGGGTGTTTTCCGAGAGGTTTGGAAGAAATCTCCCCGGCTGAAAGCAGAGATTTTTGGGTTGATTTGAGGGAAACATTCTTTATAGGATATATGTTGCAGGAGGAGATGTTTTACTGTCAGTCTGTGGGTATTACTTTTGATACACACATATCCTTTTCTTTGCTATTTTTACATAATACCCTACAGAATAGATTTTATTTATCACAGTTCCTGCTGTCGCTACACTGCTATTCATCACACTGCTATAACAAGCATTGAATAAGTAAAAGATACACATTTTAACAACAATAGTTATCATATTTCTTTCTACCTAAAAGGACATTCAAAGAGAGGTTTACGTGTGCTCATTGGCCGTGGTTGCGTTAACCGAGGCGAGCACGCAGCTGGTGTTACACGGTTTGGAATGACTGCAATTATAGCATTCATAACGATAAAAAGAATATAAAGCAACATGTATAATGGAGAGTAGTATATTTCCACACAGTTCCAGCTGCTGCTTTTCTCTCTAAATGGACTTTTGAATATAGAATGGTACACCACTATATCGTTTCTCAGCAAATGAAAAGAATAAAGGTTTTTGCTTCCTCCACATCTTGGTAGTCAGCACTGGTCACTGTGGTCTTACATTCCCCCTTTTATTTGTTTCTATTTTGGCTTGTTTTCTGTAATTGCATCCCTCAATACAAGGCAAAGCACCAATGAAGTCAGCGAGGGGAAGGACAAAAAAAACATCGATATTGACAAACAATTATCAGAGAAAAATAGATTGAAAGACCTCAAAAGTAAAAAAACTCAAAATGCGTTATGCCTTTCCAAAATACTACCAGAACATCCTATGATGTAAGGATTTCTAATAAAAGGAACAACGTGGCAGAAGTAGAACACCTCTCTCTTCATGTGTTTGTTTGCATGCCCTGTAAAATATCTTCTTGTATTAAAGGTTAGTCTTACACTTTGCCATAAGAAAGGAGTCGTTTCCAAAAACATTTGTTACCACTTAGTTGCATCTCCAAAGGCTTTCTAAATGATCTTTTGTGTGTTAGTATAAAAGAGCAACGTAAACAGCTGCTGGATGAAGAATGCAGTCGTTCAGCACAACTCTATTTTTCTTTTCCTTTACAAATTGCTACACGACAAGAACCCTTTTCTTTGTTACCGTGGCACTTTACCGCTTCATAGCCTCTCAACAAAAAGGCAAGTAAAGGTCCGCCTTTGTCCCTGCGGCGTTTAAGAAGAACGTAAACACTGGAGCGGCCTCTGCTACTTCATCAGACTGAGAGACAGTGAGGTCGCGGGGTTAAACGTCTCCCGGTTACTCATTTCTTGTCAATAGGCTGAAGGACCTCGGCAGCTGTTCATCGGAGAGAAACAGAGGAAGGTATTGTCAGACAAGTGAGGAGGATGAAACAGATTGAGTCTTAAATAGAGGCAGTTGATGGCAGGGTGGACTTTGACCTCTGGAGAAAAGAGAGGGTCCTATCTGACCGGATGTGTTGCATGATGCTGGATGACTTTAATTGGTAACAGGGGCTAAAGGAATGTAGTTGAGTTAAATACAGAATCATCTCTTCTTTATGGTGAGTTTCACTTGGAGCCGGGCAATACATCAATCCTTTATTGATTTGGTGGAATGGGTAGATGTCCCGTTTGATTTTGGATATTTTCAAAGTAATGCATACGTGTTTCCATTTTTGGTTTCAAAGGCTGCATTGCACTAAAGCGATGTAATGTTTATTGAATTTTTTTGTCTTTCCAAACCTTTTTTGTAATTATTTATCTTTACTCACTAAAGAGTAAAATGCTTTATTTGTCATAATGCACAAAATCTAGAGTTTAATTGTTGCCAATGAAAGTCTTAAGGTCTTTATTTTTCTCAAACTGCAGCAACTCTTAGCGCCCTCCGTCTGAAACCAGAGACCAGACTGCTCTCATTGGTTAGCTCTGTTTAGAGAGTGTGCAATGTGTTGGAGTGTTAGCCAAGAGAAGCGCAAGTGTTACGTAGTGATGTCAACAAAGTAAACAAAGGTGTCCAATCAAGGCGTTTCAGGCAGTGTGGGAGAGAAACTCCCTCCCTCGATTTTATATTTTAGTCTACACTACAGGAAGGGAAAACCCCAAAAAGCATGGGTGTGCCCTCTTAACCTGAAATGAAATTGGAGTAAAATAGTGCCATACACCAAATGGTGTTGCAGGAATATAATACATATATTCAAAGACAATAGAACAAGATGTTAAATGAAATGCTGCACAGTTAGGTAAATACTGTATGACTGTAATATGAGTCACTAAGTAGTTATAGTGACATTACAGATGATTCGTTTTTGAATTAATCTCATTGTGTAATGTTTTATGTAATGGTAAACAAGCTTTATACGAAGCGTTCCCCAAACAGGCAGGGAGAGAAGCAACAAAAGCTAGACAAAAAGCAATAAATGGAGTGTGGAGACAAAACAAGGAAATAAATATCTACTGTAGCCGTTTACCTGCTCTAGTCTTCACTCCATAATAGGATTACAATGACCAAGGCTCTCACATTTCAGAGCAAACACAGTTTATTTCCCAGATAATATAGCACAAAGCAGAACAAACAAAACCCCGGATGATTTAATCCCCATTGACAAATTGTTGGAGTGTGTGAGCGCTGCTGAGAATCTTTGCATGAGAAGTATTACATTATAGCAGAACTAAACAGAGTATATTCTATGGATTGATTTTCAACTCCTATTAAAAAGAAGCGTGGATGCAATACAAGCATTGTTAACTGGAGCGAAGTGCCTCAGAGCTTTATCAGAGACTTGTGTTTGAAACCCCCGCGACTCACTTGTTGCTTCACATTTGCTGGGATTCTTAAGAGGGTGAGACCTGGACCTAACGACTGCATTATATCCAGCAATGTTTCCTGGGTAAACAACTTAAGTGGCAATATCCTCTAATGCTGTGGGCTCCTAACCTTTTTGGTTTCCATTTTTAAGCGAAACACTGCCTGCTGGCAAAGGTTGCGTAATGTCTGTGATGTTCCCTCCTCAGATTTACACAGATTTAGAGGCTAAAAGAGGGGAATGTATCCAATATTTCAGAATAAAAGCAAACATCAGGGGGATTAGTTTTTTCTTATATCTTATTGCATCTTGGAAATCATCCTGTTACGGTTCCTTTTTTTTTTTTTTGCAGCCCGAAAATAGAGTCCTTCGTGTAATAAAGAAGCCTTTATAATAATACACGACTAAGTCTTCGTTATATTAATTAATACAAGTTTGGATTAGTAAAAAAGTGCAACATCTAAGTGAGCAGTACAAAGACTGATGGGAAATCAAATGATGTTATATAAACACCATCATTAACACTCAACCTGTTTCCATTCACCGCTTTCTCTAATCCTTTTTAATTCTGTGTATCATTGCATAACAGTCTCACCTGAAAACGAAGTTGTTTGATGTGTTGCACACAGCATGCTAAATAAGTTTGAAGAGACATCAATGGAACAAATACGTTGACAGCGCAGTACCGTTGTATCCGCTGTGTATCATTTAAAACTAATATCCATCCAAGAAATACCGTTTTTTTTTGTTGTGTATTTATGTATTCCACATTCTCTCATCTTTACCCTGCTTTTGCAGAAGTTCCTCTGCACTACTTCATTTTTAAATTAAATAACTTTGAGAGATCAAAGTGTCTCATTATAAGGGAGATACAAAAATCCCACAAAAAGCAGCAGTATGTTATACAAACTAACTTTGAACGCACATCGCACCTTGAATGCAGAGTGAACTTCAACCGAAATATATATCGCTTCATACTGCACATAAACAACAGTTGGGCATATTTCTTTCAATAAGGCCCACTGTGCCGGTAATGCTCATATCTAGTAGCTGCGTGTGTGTCCCTTGTTTCTGATATCTCGACATCACGTCCAGCCCTTCCTCGTCCGTCTGTCTGACACTCGCTCGCTCGCGTTTGTTCTTCTCCAACATCTCCTCTCCCTTTTGTCCATCTGACTCCTTGACCTGGCTGCGAGCGATAAGAAGGGCCAGCCGACAAGATCCGCTTTATGTTTCCGTCTCAACTGCTCTCTTCAATCGACCTTCCCCCCCCATCGTTCCCCTGTTTTATAGAAGTCTGATTCACATCAGGTTCACTGCCTTACCTCACGTTGAGATGAGGTGCAGAAAGTGGGAGGGATATGGGGGAAGGGAAGGAGCTGAAGTTGAACGGTGAGATGGTCTTTGTAATTCCAGCTTATCATTTTAGTAATATGGCCAGCAGTGTAAGAGAAGATGAAAATGAAAATGGACCCAATTAATAGAGATAGAACCAGTAAAAATAACATTATAAAATATCAGTGAACATTTGTAAATGGCGGGTACAGTCTCACACCATTTAAAGCCTATTTGTCATGCTTTTAGGATTTAAATGTTGTCTGTATGGTTATATTAACACTAAAAGTATTTCTTAAAGCATACAAGAATTGCATTTTCTAGAAAATATGCCATTTGCTTTCCCTTGACCACTTCTATTTGCCTCCGTCAAGGAATCATCCATCACTTGATTAAAACATCCTATTACGTTGATTGTTCCCTCCATGATATCCAACTCGTTTAATTTCTTGTAAAGAAGCCAGTCTGCACAATAAATTATAAAGCTTTAAGGTTATTATCAATTCCCATTACCCTGCCAGAGCTTTCTTCATTAAACTCTCCCAAAAAAAAGACCCAAAGGACTTTCTGTGTTTGTCAAACTCAAGAATGAACTATACACTTCAATTTTTCAATTATTTTACCTCAATGAATTCCCATTTGGCTTTTTCTCTTTAATAGTAATGCTACATTAAACCTTCAACCTATACATTTGTGATTTTATTACAAATACTCTCCCTTTGTTGGCTTGAAAAGTGGCAGTTAAAAAGTTGGCTGTTTTCCGTCCTTTATGTGCAACAGTAGTTACGCACAGCTTGAATTCGGAAACATCTTTTTACAGTGGAAAAAAGCAGCTAGAAGGAACTTATAAACAGCGTTTTGGCGATCGACTCTACCCATAAAACTCCCCTTTTTTATTGATTCAACTGTCTGTAAAAGTTGGTATTAAAACACCAGGAGATGTAACTAGCTGCCAAACAATGACCCACTGTGCCTACCTCACATTGAAAGGCCATCCATGTGTTTTTAAGAAGGTCAGATAGCAATCATGGGAGGACTTTCTGTGTATCTGTGCTTTTTCATCTTTTTATTTTTCCTTGGTCGATATTACAGTTCATGCTTGACTCACATTAACACACACCCTCTGTTTCTCATGTGATGTGTGAAATCATAGTCAGTGGTTCGGTTTGATGTTTACAAGGCGGTACAACAGAAGGCTCCCTTGAGGATACGTAGATCTTAAGACTCAAGAAGCACTACTTTTCAGAGTTCTTGTTCCATCTCTCACCATCTTCCATGCTTTTCCATTACCACCCGAATCTTCTCAAACTTCTTCTTTCGGTTGTGTGTCTCCTCTGAGCGTCAGGGTTCAGTTCCTCTGACTTTCACTCACACTTACTGTACAGTCACTTTTCTGAGCAGCACAGAGTCCTGACAGTTTAGATAGATGACAAAGTTTAGGATTCTTGACAACAACCTTGCTTAGTGTACACAAACACGCACCACAATGACGTACGACTTTCTCGTGAACAACACCGTTGCCTGAAAGAATGTTGACGTTGGACTATTCTGCATAACTCTACATTATGTTCAATGATAACGTTTTTAAGATTCAGTGCCAGCATTTTCCGACTTGACTTCCATACTCTTACCTTCCCGCTTTGTTGAATAAAGGTCACACTGGTTCCTGCATTGAACATTGTTGGTATTTAGTCAAATTTCCTGACTACAATTTGGTGCATTGGCGTTCAATTTGGTACGCACATTCATGCCCCTCTCAAACCTTGGATTTATTTTGGTTATGTCCAAATTCCTGCAAAACCAATGACAATTCCATCGGTCTCAAAGTTACTTCAGGTTTAGTGCTAATCAACATATAATGGCCTGCTAACGTGATAGGCTAACTTGGTTCCAAATATGGAAAATATGCAAAATATTAGTATTGTTTTTCATTAGCATTTTAGCATGATGTTGTTAGCATTAAGCTCAAAACACCAGTGTGCCTAAATACAGTCCCAAAGACTGTATGTACGGCTGTAAACTTTTAGTGTAACCTCTTAATGTCTGGAAAAACATTGGTTCCCAAGTATGTTTAGTAATTCATTGAACAAATGTTTTTCGATATAGACAATTTTATATAAACATAATGACTGGTTTTCCTATCTTTTTCTGCGTAGTTTAGCAGGAACAACATAACACAAGGTGGTTAAATGTAAGAATGGGCAGTGTTTACACATTTCGTGTACCAAATTATAATGTGTCAAACACAATTATTCCCCCGTTTACCTCTACATTCATCTCATCTAGCCTTTTGAATACGTGTTACACAATAACCTATTAAGTTCTTGAGCCAGCAGTTTCTTCTTTGTCCAATAAGCTGTTCTTTACAACTTGGACCAGACATTTCTAACAAAGTTTTATGCTGACCACAGCACGGCATCGGAAACACAAAGGCCTGATAACTGTACAAAGATTTGATGGTTCAGAAAAAAAGAGCTTGTTACAGTGGCAGCAGGCTTGGCAGAGCATATTTTCTGCCTCTTATGCCAGTTACAGCAATATGGGAATAGTGGAGTGTCAGACGTCATTTTGTGATATGGTTTCCTGCGTCTGTGTGTCTTAATAATGCATGATTAAAGAAGACTGGATTCTCAGCCATCTGCGCCAGCCCCCTCTAGCTGCAGTTAATCAGAGAGAATAAACTCACACAGGGAGGCTTTACTTCTTCATCATATATGTTCTGTCTCTGCATGAGAGTGAGATGTTTCCTATCTCTTCAATCCATGTTGCTCTTTACTGTTATTTTTTTAGGATTAAGTGTAATCCAATGTGACCTTCAGTTTTATGCATACAGCGCTTTTCTTCCAAGGAAGAGAGAATTAGCTGTACCTTACAGACTTCATCTGTGGATTAAGACACTCGCGGTGGTTTAAATGCTTAGGATATGTATATGTATGTATACTGTACTATACATATCTCTCAGTTGGGAAAGATACTGGCTGCCACTGATAAATACATCTAAAAACTTTCAGTAGGCTTTCATATGGATTACACCCAGTACTATTACACTCGATAGCAGATTAACTAGACTGAATACTTTTTTAATTCGAAAGTAGCAATTAACTACGGTAGTTTTAATGCAGCTACGTACTTTATTTTGTGCCTGTGTTGAACAGTAACACAAATTGCCTTGCATTTTTCAGCTTACAGCCCTTGTGATTGATGGCCTCTTAGTGGTTTTCCACTCCAGTAGAAATTGCTCAGTTGTAGTCAAAATATATTTGAGGGCATGCAATGCTAGGAGCGGTAAATATAGTATTTGTATGTTTTTTTCTTTGTGCATTTGTGTGAAGTGCAGAGTCAGTTTTCTGGTGACTTCTGAACCACATGTCAAAGTCTCCCTTGTTGAGTTCAAGTGTTAGCAAACCTCTCCTTGATTAAGATGCTGAATCTATAGCAGCGTCGGATAGAATCGGAGGGACAAACCCTCTTTAATGGTCACACGTGCAGAGCACACAGCGCACACACAGTGAAATGTGTTCTCTGCTTTTAACCCATCCTAATACCAGGAGTCTAGTACTAGGAGCAGTGGGCAGCTATTGTACAGCGCCCGGGGAGCAATGGGACTGAGGGGGGAAGGGGGTTGTCCGGTGCCTTGCTCAAAGCCACTACGGCAGGGCAGGAGGTGAACTGGGACCTCCAAGTAGCAGACCACACTCCATATTTAGGTCTGTTCGGGGACTTGAACCAGCAACCCTACAGCTCACAGTGCAAGCCCTGCCACTGCTGGACAGAGGTGATTGTTCTGTAGCCGACCCTGTGCTGTGAAGGCCCTGTGGAGAGTAAGAGACCGACGTTAACATTTCACAGGAATCAATATTGTGAGACCAGAAAAAAAGGAGATAAGAGGTTAGACTCGTACTTAGCTCTGCGATCAATAAGTCATAACTAAACAAAAGGCACAAACTTCTTGCAAAAACGAAAATATCCTTTAGTAAATTGGATTGATGTCTCAACTCCGTCTTCTTCAGCGTTTCAAGATCACAAAGCTAAGTACAAGTCTAACCTGTTCTTTAAACCAGCATTCCTGAAGTTACATTCTGGCATGAGCTCTCTATGGGGATCAATACTGCATGATATCATTATTTATTTTTTTACATCCTGCCAAAATGTTAGACTGCTGACACTGTGGGTGGTTTGCCTGGCATTTGAACCTTTAAAGTGTTTTGCTAGAACTTCCAGCTCAGCATAATCTACCCCTGAATCCCAATGCATTTGACCCAGACTACTCATACACAACATGTCAACTGAAGTCTCAGCCGTTGATGTATTTCAGAATCAGCCATTTCTTTTTACCCTTCCAGTTCGGAGATAATACACTTCCAGTATGTCTCAATAATAAACGTCCCCTCACCCACCTTTATATGTATGCCAGGCTCCAACCACCTGGCGTGAGCACAGAGGCTTAAAGCACATCATTACAGAGACAGTTACTTCAGTTTTAAAAGGGGGCCTGTCTCCGTGAAATGTATCAAGACATTACAAACTTAACTTTAGTTATTCAGACATAAATGTTTCCAATCTGCTCTCTCTACATATTTAAACTTCAAAAACTGTTTTTCTTTCTCATTATCACAGATGACACTAGTGATCATCTGTATTCTGTTTAGAAGCAATCAATGAGGAGTCCAATATCAACTGTCAACAAATGGCTTTGTAGGACCCAAAGTCAATTATTGAGTTAATGAAATGGCCCCAGTGCTGTCAATCGCTGCCTTGTATCCATCTGTGTCACTCATCAGTAATGAGAGCTGATCAGAAATCATTTAGAAAGGCTTACCATCAAATTATAAAGGGAGAAAAGACAAGAGACTGCAAGAGAGAGAAAGCTAATGGATTTATAGAAATGGAGTCAAGCGCAAATCTTTCAGGAAACTAATAGATTTAAAATATCAAATTGACAACACTTGAATATTCCAAACCATATTAACAGCCAAAAAAGTAACTATTTCACTTAAACCACTGTTCCAAAACCCTATTTTTAACATAACTTAACATACATGTAAAGTAATTATATACAACAATCATATAAAATAGAAAAAAAAGCACCAAAGTCCATCAAAAAGAGTTATGGCCTACTTGTTTCAATGCTAAGGAAACCGAAGAACAGGGTTGTTTTATGGAAGACATTTTGATATGTCACAGATGGAAAAGCACAGGTGCAAATGATTAAGTTAATGATCTACCTTGGACACTAAAATGGAACAGAGCCATCGTTAATGTTATTAGTAACACCTGTGCTTCTCCTACTAACATGACACTCGAAAAATGTCTACTCTGGCCATGAGTTGCTTCATCCTTCCTAATCCTTACACAACTTTTAGCTCAGATAAAACTTAAGAATGCAGTTCATACCTGATGCAGAATATTGAATTGGTCAAATTCAAATATTGTATTTTATGTTACTTGATGCTTGTATGATTAATTTGGCAATGTCAGTGTAATAGCAGACCACCAGCAGGTGTTTCTAATAATGTTGGAGTAATGTAAGAATAAGCCATAAGGAGTCAGCCGAGATGTACAATACGTTAACAAAATGCCGCCATTATAAATCTTATTAGTTGCACCTGTGATTTCCCTTTTCCCTTTATGACATGTAAAAATACCTGCTATTGGTTCTGTTCTGTGTGTGTTCGAGAAGTTATAGGGCTTTCACATTGTGCTTACTGTGCGTTTTATTTCAAGGACATAATATGTGAACACACTCTTGCTTAAGACATCAAGCACTCGCAAAACGTGAATGTACAAATGTGCCTGAACACACAGTATAAGCAGACGGTAAACATGAACAGTATCTGCAGACAGTAAAAATGAACAGGTGTCAGACCTTCTCAGCAGCTTGAGATACTTGGAGTCCTTGACATGCCTGGGAATACTCTTGAACTCTGTGTCTGCTCTTCCCCTTCCAGGACTGGCTGAGTAAGTTTGGCTACCTCCCGCCCCCTGACCCAGTGACTGGTCAGCTTCAGACCAAGGAGGCCCTGACCAATGCCATCAAAGCCATGCAGAAGTACGGAGGGCTGAAGGAGACCGGAGTCTTAGGTATGTGGACGTGTGTGCGATGGCAGTGAAAGGGAACAATTATGTAAACTATAAGAGAGTGAATTTCACATTTACAGAAAATATAAGATACACCCTACAACTGAAGTGACAAAAACACCAAAGAAATGCCTCTACGAAAAGTGCTGAGTCAATCATTTTGACACAACCGCCATTGAACATTAGAAAGATGAAATTACCTTCAGCTCTTTTTTGTATTGGATTCCATTTGATTGAACATATGTCTACACACGCCTCAACACACGGTATAAACATAAACCATACTTGCTGTCACACACACGATAGTATGACAGCACTGCATGCTATGTGATTGATAATAGTGTTGTAAAACAGAATAACAGATTATTGATTACTAAACCCTCCGCCATTCCCCTGCACACATCATTCGTCACACATACAGTACATGCTCTCAGCCTAACTCACACACAGCAATTTCTTTCCTATAGACAGTATTATCATACACACTCCATCGCACATACACGACTGTATAGGGTTGAAAGCCTGATACTGTGTGTGTGTGTGTGTGTGTGTGTGTGTGTGTGTGTGTGTGTGTGTGTGTGTGTGTGTGTGTGTGTGTGTGTGTGTGTGTGTGTGTGTGTGTGTGTGTGTGTGTGTGTGTGTGTGTGTGTGTGTGTGTGTGTGTGTGTGTGTGTGTGTGTGTGTGTGTGTGTGTGTGTGTGTGTGTGTGTGTGTGTGTGTGTGTGTGGCCGGCCCCAACAGTAGTTTTGTGAGAGGGAGTGTGATGGTGCATGTGAGAGCGTATCGTGCACATCATATATGATTTATGGCCCTAGCGGACACTCATAACCTCCTGCCCATGCACATATGTATGCAAATGAGCGCACAGAGTATGAGTTACAGCTCCTGAAGCAGTCATTTGCCAACAGATGTTGCGGTGTCAATGTGTTGAATTCATGTGTACAAGTTACTACCCGTAATAAAACTGAAGTAGGAAAAGTTATATTGGGCTGTGTTATATTCTTATAAGGTATATGTAATGTTCCTCCATTAGTCCGTACCTTAATTACCTCTCCTCTCCTCAACAGACCAAGCCACACTGGGCCTAATGAAAACACCCAGATGTTCCCTGCCAGATGTGTCTGAGGTGGAGGGGACAATGCGCCGTAGGAAACGAGACGTAAACCCCCAGAACAAATGGAGTAAGAGGCATCTATCCTGGAGGTAGGGTTTAATGAAATACACAAACTTCTAGACACTAAGTTACACCGGAATATAAAAGATGTATATGTCAAGATCATTCACAATCAAATATTTGAGACACGGTAAATGTGTCCAGTTCGTCTCGCTTGGCTGGAGGAAATCATGAACCTGATATTAGTGTTTGTGCTTCGGTGTCAGATAGCCAAGCTTAACATCATTGTTTTTGGTCCATCTCTGTACATCACATTAGTGCAGTAAATGGAGCTAGGAGTCATAAACCATCACATCTCCCCCATTATCTCTTCCATCTGTGCACCCTTTGGTAGATTAGATTAGCTGGCTCTTCCTCCAGGTGGAAATCTTTTGGTTTCTGGATCAATTTTGGCTCCGAGGAAGATCATGAAATGCATGGAATGGTTTTCGCAAACAGACGGTAATTGCATCTCCGGGTCTTTGCCGTTCCACTCCAACACCGAGTCGTTTGCATGATTCCTGAAGATAAAAGGTTTCGTCACAGAGTCATTGTGCAGTTTTTAAATGATGTAGTCATGTTAAGTGCAGCTGGACGATCTGTCAGGGATACAGCTTAGTGTTAGGTAGCAGAGGAAGAGGCAGTGAAACATATGTTCTCCTGATTCACACACGCTAACTGGGGTGACTCAATGAGATGATCTAAGCTGGTGTGTTGGCCAGCCGTGTGAAAAGCATGTAAGCGCTTTGAGCACCAGGAAAAGAGCTTTATAAATGTAATGTATTATTATTATTATTATTATTATTATTATTATTATTATTATTATGTGTGTGCCCCTGTGGCTTAAGCATGGACTTTATAAAATAAGTGGATGTACCCTTCACGATATCAACAATTGGTTTATGGAATACTGTTTTAAAGCATCAAGTTTGGCAATTTACCATCACCATCTTAGTTTTTCAAAGCTGTGTAGTGTCAACTGTCAATCACCAAGTAGCCTCAGCCTAAGGCATACGCTGGTTTTTGCGCTTATTTTAATTAATCATCATGCTGCTTTAAAGAAGACTTGAAACCAGTGATTGAAACCATCATCTACGTTTTACAATGTTTACTATTGCAATATATCAACTGAGAAGTAGTGTAACTACTCATAGACTTCTATACAATCAGACTTATTTTTGCAACCATTGAGTTCTTCTGCTTTGCTTTCCAAATGTTGACACGTTGACTGAGTCCACTTTTGTTATAAACCCCATCCACATGAGGTTGGATACCCCATATTGTCCTTCTCCCTGTGTGTTAGAGCTGATGGTAAAGGGTCAGTGCTTCTAAGTCACAACATTGTCTCACCACTTTTGATCCATTCTCCCCAACGTTGTTGCTGATGAGAGGAGTCAGTGTTTAATTCACTTGTTTAACGTCCTGACCGAACAATTATTATCTGATTACCGCATTAAGCATTTGATCAGCATTCAGCTCCAATGGCTGTAGGCCGTAAATGAAAAACCAGTGACAGTTGACCTGTGTTTTAGAGTGCATTAAGGCCATTAAACTCAGCTCACACAGTGGCCATCGTGATTGTTCTCAAAATGTATCCAACATCAAGCACAGTTATTTTAACTCGCATTACACATTGGTTGCTTTGCCAGTATCAGATAGAAGTAAAGTTTATAATTACCCTTGAAAAAAAGATGGAGAATGTTATGATTACACCTTAGGAAAGCTAACAGCTGCAGTATGTATAACATTTTCTGCATTAAAAAATAATTTGTGATAATTACCACTGCAACATTTGATGCTTCCCTTCAAAACACAAAATGTTGCTGTCCCATTTCTTTGTTGTATACTTAGTCTGTTATTACACACTCCTGTCTACCCTCTTTTTTCTAGACTGTGAGTTTTTAAATCGCTTTAATTTAGATGAGAAGCAGCGTGTTCACTGCTGCTGACAGGTCAGCGTGGCATCTCAGCTCAGTGGTGTGTTGCTTTGCCGAGAGCTGAAGTGTGTGTGCCTGACAGCAGGAACACAATATAACCGACAGGTGTCAAAGTCGCGGCTACGCTTTCAGAATGTGTGATGTTGAGATATTGTTTATCAGAAGCCAATTTGGTTTGCAAATGTAAAGACAGCGCTGAGAATGCATTTGACCGCAAATGAAAGGTGGCAGTAATCTGTAAGTACTAGTTAGACACGTAAGGCTTTTTTTCTGCCATTCCAGCCAAAGTTAAGTAGAGTAAGCTCACAGGCCTTTTGAGCCAAAGCAATCTGCAGAGGAGAGATGACCCAAGGAGGCTAATACATCTAAAGGTAGGGAAGAAGAGCCGCAAAATGAAGCGAGATGCGGCGGGAAAAGCAGGACATCAGGGCACTGGAGGATTGAAGAAACGGGTCGATAAGAAGGAGAGATGGGAAGGCTGAATGAGCACGAGGGAGTTGCGCTAGTTACTGCAAAAAAAGGAGAGAAAATAAAAAGCAGAACTCAGAGTGGGAGAAGATGCAGCAGAACGAGGAGGGCTGGTATACTGATTTAGAGAGAAACAAAAGGTGTATCAGTCAGTTTTTTGTTCCTGGTTTGCAGAAGTAACGGATCAGACTGTAAGAGGGATGAGTTCAGAGGGAATTACTTGTCACCTTGGGGCGGGATAGTTATGGCTTATTGTAACAAATTGCCTGGTGACTTTGTCCCCCGCGGCATTCCTTGTTGAAATAATCCCCCCTGCATCCTCCCACTGAAGGGCTTTCACTCAGAGATACAGACAATTCTTTGGGGTCGGGATGTGATTGTACGGGGGGTGGGGGGCTCTCGTGAGCTCTCAAATGACCTGGAAAACCGAGTGGCAGCGATCCAGCCTCACACTGCACCAAAGCTGAAGTGCAGACTCTACATCTGCTTCAGGGGAAACCAGCCTACACACACCGCTGTGAAGACCTGCTGCTTTATGACTGGAACATTTTGCTTTCTTCTCAACAATGGCCCTGTCCTACTCCAGCTTCTCTTCACCCTACGAAGTGCCCGACCGGTGTTGGAATAAGGCAGCCTGTCTCTTTATTCCACCTTTCTACTCTCAGCCCTCACATTTGTGTGCAAAGAAGCCAAGTTTTACTGGAGATTCGGGTATGAAGTACAGACCTCGTGTCCTTTGTAAATGAGTTTTTTTCTGCCTAAAACTCCTGCCAAGAAACAGATGGTACATTTAAAGTGCTTTTATTATAAACACTTGTGGATTATTTGTTGATTTCAGATTCAGTCACATGTTGAGACGTTGCCATATGGTGTGGTTTATCAATAGAGCAACATCGCAAAGCATTGATAATCCATACAGAATTGCAGCCTTGGGAGTGTTTGGTGTAATTCTATGAAAGCTTTTATCTAGTTTTATGTGTACAAATGTACTCCGCGTGCTTCTTTATCTGATATATATTTTGTATACTATTGTCTCATTTGTGAGGTAGTAAATCAACACTTGCACTCAAAACCATTCAGTGTTTTCACTCATTCAGGGTTTAGCACTTATTCCCTTTTATTGTATCCTAGGACTTTGTTCAGCTCCAAGGTTGCTGTATCGTTGAGGCCATGAAGAGAACACTTATATTCATCCGCGACAAATAATATTCCAAGGTATTGCCTTGTGTGTTCAAATATGTGTTATGTTAGCCACTCAAAAGGGACAACAGTTACACATATTTTACATCCTCAAATAATAAAAAGGCATTCACTGAGAAATGTATAGGTGTTTGCTCAACAGTAGAGACTTTGACCTTAGGGTGTCAGTCAGAACGTCCACATTCAGTTCTGTTTTTATTCTATCACCACAGCAAAGTATTTACAACAACTGATGCTGTGTGGAGTTCAAGGATGGGTGGTCCATAACAACAATAAATACAATTGTGAAAATAATTAGAGAAATCAGTTTACAATCTGTTGACAACATGGCGAGTGTAAATGTCTCATTATGTCAGAAATAAATGGTTTTACTCAGAAACATGCGCAACTCACACCACTTGGATGCATTGAAGTGCGCTTTGAGCTCCGTCTGCCCTACACCTATTTCTTATTAACTGCTCATTTCTATGGACTTATAGCAATTCACCAGTGAAGGGCCCTTTGACAACATTTACAGTAACAGCCTTTACATTTTCACTTTCTAGAGGTGTGTTGAAGCAGCACCAGGATTACTTTGACATGATATTTCACAATAGAATCTGTGATGGCAAAACAAATGTGCCGACAGATCTTGCAAGGATGGTTTCATAAACATTATCTGTCCGATAAGATGTGAAACGTCCTACAGTATAAGCTCACATTCCCAATATTGCTGTGATCAGAATCTGTACTCCCCGCAGCCATTTTATTTACATAATATCTAGACGGTTTATTAAGTGGACATAATGTAATTATAAACAATTCAACTCATATCATCACAGCCATTATCTCGGCTGTTGGGAACTTTATCTCACTCGTTTCCAGTGCAATAGAAATGCAGCCCATTGAAAGGGTCATCGTTTTGTGTATTATTGTTATTTAATGCCCATTCTTCCTGCCCCTCAATGAGCATCATTTTTTTTTGGTTTATTTTGTAGGGAGGAACATTTGTATGTGTGAAATACAGGCATTCATTTGGCCAAATAATGCACTACTGATTTACAGGTAAAGATATTTGTCTCCAACACCTGAGTTTATATTCATTTAATAACTTTTTTAATTGAAGACCAGCTTTTTAGATCTGAGAAATTAAGTCAAACACTTTCAATAAATCAACTGAAACAAGCTATACCGTGCTCCAAAAGTAGTTTATTTCTTTCAAATTTAAAATATAAGATTTTACCCAAATTCTGAATGACTGTTGGCATTGCTTTTGTTAAAGACTCAAATGTTTACAATAATGCGATTTAACTTCTTTCTTTTTTTCTTTTTATTCTTTTTTTATTTGGGGTCACATTATAGTACAAGTACAGTTTTTCAAATCATATATTTTTAGAGACCCGAAAGTGACAAATAAAATAGCAAACAAAATTAGTCAAAGTAAAATAAAAACGAAAAAGTGCACAGGGGTTGTTTGAAATAGCAAATGTCTACACATGTACATATGCATACATATCAACATATATATATATATATATATATATATATATATATATATATATATATATATATATATACAGTGTTTCCCCTAGGTTTACTGCCTTGGCAGGGTGCTGCTCGGGTACCCCGAAAAATGTTTTCGAGGCACCCAGATTTTTTTTATCATCTGGAGCAAAGAGAGGAGCTATGGATTATTGTTATTGATATTGTACAGTAACAAAGTATTTGTACATTAAAAAGTAATAAAGTACAGAGTTACACTGTACATTATTACTTTAATTCAAACTGTATTCCCTTCTTATCATGTAGCCTACACTTCTTCCTTTCATTGATACATTTAAATCACCTGACTACAGCATATAACATACCTGCTGCAACCCTGTGCTGCTGCTGCTGCGGAGCCCCGCCCTTCAGAAACAGAGCGGAGGGAGAATGTGAATACGCAAGGCTGTGGACACTGAAACATGCACATTGGATAAATAACATAGGCGTTTAGTTTATTTAATAAAAGAGCACATGTTCAATGTGAAAAGTGACCGTAGATAGATTACTTCAGTTGCAATTTGGTGCTATATATATATATATATATATATATATATATATATTTTTTTTTTAAATATATATATATTTTTTTAAAAACACCTTGAATTTCAGGCAGGGCGAGGGGCTCCGTTGGCAGGGCGCAGCGCCCCGCCAAGACAATGGTAGGGGAAACACTGTGTATATATATATATATATATATATATATATATATATATATATATATATATATATATATATATATACATTCAATACACATACACATTTATACATATACATTCAATCGGTGTATAGAAACAGTCAAACAAGGGATGGTCGTCTTTGGGATATGTAAATTCTCCACTTTTTCCATATTTCTTCAAATGTGTTTTCCTGAAGCCTCATTGAGAAGGTGATTCTTTCCATAACATAGATTTCATGGATTTTGTCGTACCAGTTTTCAAGAGAAGGGATATCCGCTTTGAGACATTTTCTAGTTATTGCTTTTTTTGCTGCAACAGTAAGAATTCCAAATAATTGTTTTGTTTTGGAGTTTATGGGGAATGAATGTACAAGCCCATTTAACTTCTTTCATATACATTTCTTCCAGTAAAAAGTGAAGAAGCACAATCAGAGACATTTTTGCTTTATTTATTTATTTTAGATTCAACTGAAGTTCAGTAATTAGAACGTCCCTTTGGTTTAAACGGATGAAAATAATTATGCAAGATTACAAAAATATGAATTAATGTTGTTGTAGTTATCAAAGACTAAGTTGAAAGTAAGTTGGGGTGTATTATTTTTAGGTATTTTATGCGTAGATTCATCATCATATTTTATTCTAGCTTCCTCTCATCCCTTCTTCATCCCCATCACCCTTCAACAATGTCCCTTTCTCTTTCATCTCTTTCTTTCCTCCTGCTTTTCCTCCTTTTCCATCCTCTGTCAGTCAAGCACCATGGCGAAAGATTCACAGCCTTCCCAGGACTGCCTGCTCAGTAATGTCAGGCTGTGCTTTGATGTAAGCACTTCTTTATGGGGGTATTATATTTGATTGATGTGGAAACCTCTGACAGTACTCTCGGTTCTCAGATATTTATTTGTAAGTCAATGATGCACACACTCAGTAGCTCTGCTGCTGCTAAACAGCCCTCAGCCACTGAGCCAGCGATGACTCCTGCTTTATGCCGCAGCCAAACACTCTTACATCTGCACTTTTGTCCTCCTAACTCTGCTGGCTCGTGTGCTTATCACTTTCTAAATGCTAATCAGTCACGGCCATGAATTTTGAGTAAAATAAACATTCACAGCATGATCGCTCACCCATTGGCTTTGATCAGTTTAGTCATTTAGAGCTGAGTGCAGAAAACCATGGAATGATATGACCAGGGACTATAAGTCAGTTTTTATTCTGACTTTCACTTTCTTGCTGGGTGTTATACAAACAGATCAACATCACATACAGTTCTGTAAGTGAAATAGTAAGAATGCACTTGGCTTAGCTTAGCATAAAGACTGGAAGAAGAGGGGAAAAGGTAGATTGAGGCCCCTATCAAACCATAGACCCTCTGTTCCTATACCCCATCTACTGGCATCACAATAGGGAAGAAATCAGCCTGCCTTATGCTTTACTGTATGATTGACTCCTTAGGCTACTTGTGACATTGACAAGCATTGCAACGCCTTGGAATGAAAAGTTGAGAATTATGTTATTTAGGGATGTAACGATATTGCGGTATCGTGATAAATAAACGTCCCAATACCGTTGTGAGACTGACAAAATCTACCGCGATTTAAAAAAGATTGTAAACACTTTTTTTTTTTTAAACCTTTAATTAACCAGGTGGTCCCATTGAGATCATCGATCTCTTTTTCAAGAGAGACCTGTCCAACATGGCAGCAAGTAGGTTACAACATGAACATAAAACAACAGAACACAAAAGGACACAGGGCTACATGTACATACCTAGAGACATTGACAAGTACCAACAATCACCTCGCCCTGTCAATAAGCCTCACCTTCTTGGCAAAAACTGTATTGTTTTTGAAGTGGTTGAGAGACAATGCACAGTTTGGCCCACTGCTGTCACCCATGGCCAAAGCATATCTCTCTGTCCCACTGAGGTGGCGTTAGACTTTTTCGCTGTCCGTCCTATTGACAGACAGGTTCGTAAAAATATCCGTCATAATCCATAGTACTAGTAGGTACAAAAACACTGGTTTTCCAGTCTGTTACTGTCACTTTTTATATATTTTTTCTTTATTATTTAAAATCGCGATAAATACCGTACCGTGGACTTCTTATCGCGATATTATCGTACCATGAGTTTTTGTTATCGTTGTTACATCCCTAATGTTATTTAATTTGTGCGCGTCTAAAACCTGTTAGAGAATCGTACCATGCAATGTGAGTGGGATTACCAATGCTCACTTAGTCATATGTATTTCTTGTTCTTTTGAACTGCACAAAAACGGACTTTTTGACCTGATGGAGTGGATTACTAGATTGTTGTTATGTACAGTGAGGTTGCCAGGCAACTAATGGAGATTTCAGGAAGCCAGAACACATAATTGTATTTACTCGGGTCAAACAATTTTTTTAGGTAGACTGCAAAGGTTGAGATTATACATTGGATGGATTTTGCAGCCAGACTTTTGACCACAATTTTAAATAAGGCCGTATACTAAATATCCACAAAGATATTTTATTACTAAAAGGATAAATGAATGTTCAATTTTAATTTATCTGCTCAGTCCAACCCTAGTTCTTAGACAGGAGGAAAACTAAAACATGAATAAAAAATACACTGATGTTTACTTCAGGGCAAACTGTTTAATTAACACCAGATCTTACTGCAGTCGGTTCCTTGATGTAAACATAATCACTAAGGTTGTTAAAACCAAGGTAAGATTGACAAACTGACAAGGACCCAGACAGGCTCCTTGAGGTCAACCACATGTTAAGGAGGCACACCAGGGATATGATATCTGGTTTATTTATGCATCCATTGTCCATCCCGTGTAAACACAAGCAGTTCCCCAGTGGTCCTCAGTTCATCTGCGATGCAAGGCAGGAGTGTTCTGACCTTGGCGCTTCTTCCTACAGTAACATACACACAGGCAGGCTGTCCCACATAATGGATGCACATAAATACTCGCACAGTGACAAAACCATGCACTCTGACTCTCAATCTTTTCTCATATCAACATTCTCCCCAACGCACACATGCGCAAACACACAGGCGTACATAATGAGCCACCCTCGCCCGTCTGAATTAGGCCTAATAAGCAGGTGGATTGTCTGTGGAGTTCGAGCTATTTGTAGTGACCTTGGCTAACTGTGGTTTGCAGCGAGTGTTCAGAGATTTGGGAAGGATGAATAATTGGATTGTGTGGGCACACTTTTTGTGAGCAAGTCAACACAATAAACAAATTCCCCTCACTGCACACCACAGGTCTCTCAACAGAATCGCTCATCTGAATAGTATTTAAAGTGTCTAGCTGCATACATTATCATCTTTGCAGGTCTCCCTTGTAAATGAGATCGATGATCTCAAGGGACTAATCTGTCTAAATAAAGGTTTGAAATGAAATGAAATGAAAATCTTAATGATGCAAAGCTCCATTTGAAACTACGGCCACCTTATCGCTTCAAGCTAACGTTGCTAATACCCGCCCATGTGTTTAGTGACAACGTGTTGACGTAAACACATTTGCTAATGAATACATTAATTAGCTGCACTAATGACCTCATTCGCATCAATGGGTGTGTTAAAGACATCGTGGTAACGAGAGAACCGGCAGCTCAAGTGTTGACAGCAAGGAAGAGCAGGACAAAAATAAACGCTAATGTCGGCACTATGTAGGCTGGCGAGCAACCAAAATGACCATGAACGGATTATAATGAAGACAATTGTTACGGTTGCTGTTTCTGTCTGCTCGTTAATGTGTCTGGGATTGTTTGCAGCTGTGTGCGTGTGTGTGTGTGATATGTAAATGAGCTGTGTGGTTGCCCCGATGTCATTGGCTGTCATCTCCTGGTCCGCCTCTGAAGATGGTGATTGGATTGACGTCATCCAATCGCAGTGCACAGCCGGCGCACACCTGCTGGGGAGGAGTACAAAGGCTGGGCACAACTGACACGGCTCTGTTGAGGAACAGACGCCTCTCGCTATTTGCTCGTCGTTCTGTGTTTAACTTGTGTGGTCTTATTGATTGTGATACATTCTGTTAACAGGGGTTAATTCGTATGTGCTTAGTGTCGTTTTGATTTATGTGTTTAGAGTGGTGTGTTCAGTTACCCTATTTAGCTGTGCTTTCTTGCAGCCTTCTTTCGTTAAGTGTTCAGTGATTTCAGGTGTGTAAATAGGCTCACTTTTGAGAGTCCTCCCTTAGTTTGGTTGCCTATTTAAACTTGTGCCCTTGTGGCCTCTTGTTTGTTATGTAAACCGGTGTTGTGGTAATTTTTTTGTTACAGGCTGCTTGCCTGCCATTTTGTTTACCAGCTGTTTAAAATAAACCGCTTATAATTATACCAATTCCAATCTGGTTGTGTTGCTTCCCTCTGGTTCCCCTAGCTCAGAAGGGAACGTAATAACAATGAAGTGACATTTTGCTTTTTATCATTAAAATCCAATACATCTCCTCTACATTACTGTTTTTATAAATTCAATCAAGCAGTGATGAAAGAGAACACAACTGACTCAAGATAAAACAAGTCAGAATTAGCTTACTTGCTTTGAGAAGCGATTCAAAAGATTATGGAGATCTCGCTGAGCTCTTCTGGCAGGTGTTCAGAGGTTTGACTTTGACAGTAAAGGTCCGGTTATCCTCAGCTACAAGCAGAGTTATTGGACCAGCTGCTGCTCCGGCACATCTGGGGATGAAAGGTTTGAAATGGAGCTGGTGGCAAAGGTTATCATACACTACACGTTGAAATCCTTTTCTATTAAAAATCGATGGGTGGACAAACCTTCTGAATAGGTCTCAATGCAAATGTATCATGTCAGTAGAGCTTAAAGTAAAATCAAACATATTGTCAGGTGGAGTTCAGGGTGACCTGGAACATAAAGAGGAATTTTGGCAGACTTTGTGCACTAAATAGGGCTTGTTTGCTAAAGTTGTTCGGTCAGGTTGGCAGCTGTTCATTTGATCTTGTTGATAGGAAATGACCCCTTTTTGTTTTGGACATGCAACACCTTGCTTTGTACATTAGCAGCCTGTTAAACTACTGAGAAGGCTGAGGTCTAATAGTGTTTTATTGCTGGTTAAATCCTGTGGTGTCATCAGCATAACGATGTAAATCTGTAATGATCTGCAGCAGCAGCAGCAGCCGCAGTTATTTAGCACCAAGGAATAAAGAAGTTATCACATCAGAGCTGTGTTAAAGCAGCTGTCCGCGACTGGGTACGAGTCTCATTTCTACAGCAATAAATGAATGTTTGTGTAAAAGTAATGGAAAGGCCACAGGAGTTCAGTTCCTGCCTGGGCTCTGGTGCAGATGAGGATTTGATATTTGTTCTACTGGTGTGTTTTCTATATATAAGACATTTATGACATTAAACAGTCTATACAGTTTATGGCTTTAATATATTTGATTTGACCTTTTTCTTAACAAACAAAAGAGAAAGTTAGAAAGAACCATTTATTCTAAGTAAAAGCTGCTTTGATGAGCCAGAGTGTTGTGTTTTAGGCCACGTTATCATAGCTGCACTTAAAGTCAGAAAATGTGTCTTTTTGTTTTAACACTTTTCCAAAAGAATTGTTTTTTTTGCAGTAAGGATTGAGATTCAGGATTTTATTAGTCCTTTATCATATTTTAGTTTTTCCAGTTAAGATTGGATAATGTAACTAAGGATAGCAAATTAAACAGCACTTAAAAAGTTACAAAGTTGAAACCAAATTTCTGAATGCTTGAGAGTACTTATCAAATGTACTGTGAGGGCTCGAGACCAACGACATGATGTGACCTGGCCATTATGACCTGTCTTAAGTATGAACAAGTATTAAGAATGCAGTAACAGGGGATTGTATTACATAGGATTTATGTGTGTTTTTAATTTTACCGTGGAATTAAATTGCTATCAAGAAACGAGAACAATATTTCTGGTACTGTCACATCCCTTAATGTGTCTGAAAGAGACTTCTAAAAGGTTTGGCTGATTCCGCTCTGGTGTGAAATGTTATCTATTAAAAAGGCGAGAACTGCCACAAGGCTTTCTGGGGAAATAAACCCAACACACCTGAGATCTGAAAAACGGCTCCTAATAATCCCTATTTGTTGAGTCCTTCTTTAACATATTCCCTGTGTCCCCTTCTTCTCTCAGAGTGAGGACCTTCCCTAAGGACTCTGCCTTGCTGGGCAGGGACACGGTTCGAGCCCTGATGTATTACGCCCTGAAGGTCTGGAGTGACATCGCGCCGCTAAACTTCCACGAGGTGGCCGGCAGCGATGCGGACATTCAGATAGACTTCACTAAGGCCGACCACAACGATGGATACCCCTTTGACGGGCCAGGGGGCACCGTGGCACACGCATTTTTCCCCGGGGAGAGGTTCACAGCTGGAGATACACACTTTGACGATGACGAGGCCTGGACCTTCAGATCTCCAGGTGAGGAACTTAAACGTATTACATTCATTAGAATCAAAAGGAGGGTGGAAGGATGATAAGGAAGAATCAATTTGGACGAATATTCCAGGAAATGTCTCACTAAGGCATTTCTTAGAAAGTCCCAAAGTGCTATGCTATGAAAGGAAACAGTCGGTGTCGGGGAAAGCCTGATTTGAGAATCTTTTGAACTTCCCATCTCCATGCTCATCAAAACTTCTACATCTGAAACCAGAACGCTGACTGCATTTTGCAGCCAAGCTGTGCTTCTACCCTTTGTTCATGCTCCAGATTCTCTAATTAATATTTCATTTGTCAGAACCATGAATATAGCATACCGTGGCTTCAGACACAGGACACAGAGTACTGGCTTAAGCAGTGGTGGTTGTAATCACAAGCTTATTAGGAAACATAAAAGTCGTCCTTTCATTTCCAACAACTATAAATAAGCATTTACTCTAATGCGCCTCTGATACCCATTCCTTGTTTTTTTGAGCAATTAAAAAAAATGTATCAAAGATTTAAGTATACTATTTACTGATATTGATTGCAACTGATTATTTAATTATCTCATGGGGTGTCCACAACTACTTTGAACTTCTTATAGATATTGTAGTGGAAATAATGAGACAAGACCACTGTACCACAACATGATTCCTTTTGATATATGGCTCTAAAAAGTTGAAAGGAATGTGTTCCTATTAGACCTTGAAATAGCACTACACTTTGTCAACTAACTCTCCTCTAATGACAATCAATAAAACAGTGATTTGGAGACAATGGCACGGTGCTGAGATGTGCTGGGTTGTGGACACACTGTCTTTGCTGTTTCCCCTTTTTAAACTAAGCTAAATTAGCCAACTGATAATAACCCATGCAGATAATGCACTTATTTAATCAGATTCCAAGAAAAACTATTCATATATGTGCAGTACCAGCCTATTTTAGACAGATCATTCTTCATGATACATTCTGTTCATGATTGTGTCTAAAACCTCAGGCTGAGATTTAAGCTCCTCTGGGGGGTCACAGGGCTCACTGTGCTGTCCTGCTCCCCAGATGTGGAGCTTGAAGCTTGTCGCGGGGGTGTACAGTAGATGACACTGACGACACCAGCTGGCGAGTCTCTGATGCAGCCAGGACCTGTGGTCATCTCCATTCTTTTGGTTTAGCCCTGGTTAAGCTGTGAACCATATGTTCCAGCAGCTCAATCTTCTCCAATTAGAGCTCACAGCGCCAGGGGACGCTGCAGCCTCAGCTGCGGCAGGGGACGCTGGCATGATGCTGTCATGGTTTACAGAATCATCTGGGGTTTGGTTAATGGGAGCAGGGCAGGGACGCAGGGAGGGGTCAGAGGTGGGAACTGGTCTTGACCCCAATCTATCTCTCTTTCCAAAATCAATCCGTTCTTGGGAAATAATTAGGTTTCCGGTCGTGGTACGAAAGATAGTCACTTGGTTTGAAACACAACCTTCTGTAGGAGCGAGAGTGAAGAGATGCTGCCTTGTTTGCTGTTCTTGCCTTCAAGACATCATATTTTACACCAAAAAAAACATGATGTTCCCTCTTTGAAAGCCCTGCCCCTTGGGAGATGTATCATTTTCATACTAAAAGAAAGTCTACTAAAACGACAAATTCCGGACTGACCTCTTAGCCAAGGTTGTAGCTTGTTTCTATTTCAAATATTTTCTTCCTTTTGAATGAATTTCACTTGGAATGCACTATTAGCAATACATGACCTAATGCACCTATGATTCTAACTTTTCTTTTCAATATAGTTAGCTTCTGTTTTGAAATGTTCTGTTTCTTAAATGACATGGGATGCTTTTTTTATAATATTTTATAAAATATCATTAAATAATGATAGTGAATATGGCCAAAATAAACAATGTATGATCAAAACATAATTTTTGATTGATCTTCAGAAAGCCTTTCATTTTAAAATGTTGAGCAGCTTTAAAGAGATGATTGAACTTTTTACAATTTTAATTTGACACTGGGGCAGTTTTCTGGTTACTCTTATAATACTTAACCAAACAGTTGAGTAATACTTCCTACTATACGATTATTTAAATATATATTTTACCTACTATACGATTACTTAAATATATATTTTACCTACTATACGATTATTTAAATATATATGTTATCTTCATTCTATCTGTTGGCATGAGCTTTTCTCTCAGTTAGACCATACTGTACCTTATGCTTCCAGAGTCTGCTGGTCAGTTATAGAAAGAGGTCACATCCTTTCTTCTTCCTCAGAATTTACCAATTGATGGGTTCGAGCCTGATGTGCCTTCATATTTTATCGTAGATCATTGTTACTGAGCATGTATTATAGCAGCCATTCAGTCTGTTCAGTAGCTTAAAAGGCTGTCATTGGGATATATATATATATTTTTTTTAAATCCCCTGGAGCAGAGAGAGGAGCTGTGGATTATTGTTATTGATTAGTGCATCAGTGTTTCTTAGGGTCAAAAACACTAAACTCACAACTTAAAATGAAAGTGTTTAGTTTATGTAATAAAAGAGCTCAATGTGAAAAGTGACAGTAGATATAGATTAGTTGCAATTTGGTTCCAAAAAAAAAAAAAGAAGTTGTATATATATATATTTTTTAAAACACCTTGAATTTCAGGGGGGGCGCGGGGCTCCGTTGGCGGGGCACAGCGCCCCCTCCAAGACAATGCTAGGGGAAACACTGGAATATTATCTATCTGTTTACTAGTAGATGAGAAAATAAATTAATGATTTTATTTGGAAAACCATTATGTTTTCTTTCCCAAGTTGATTTTCCGAGTAGAACATGTCCCATTCAGTAAACATTTGTGTCAGGATTCTCAGACTTCCAAGTGAAATGTTCGATAACAAATAAATACAAGTTCAACAATCTGACAATTTTAGTTTCACTTCTTGTAACCTAGATGGAGTTCAATAAAATGTGGTAAATATTTAAAAACACGTAGGCCCATTTTTACCCTTTTCTCAACACCCTATTTCTTATATTTCCAAGGATTCAGCTTCATTCCCTCTCAGAAACATCAGGATCTGCGTCCAAATTGAGATTTATCCAGTAAGCGCTGGGTCTGAGCTGTGCTTGAGCATGGAATAAAAATCAAGCCTGCACTGTACTTTTCAATAATCTAGTATATATGGGTAATGGGGCCCTCTCTTTGAGGGTAACCAATGCAGGAAGGAAATAAGTGGGTCAACTGCAGCTGCAGATATTACCAGAATTGAGGGAGCTTGTGAAATACTTTCAGCCTCAGAAAAAAAGATCGACCGCACCAGCAAATCTTCTGCCTTAAGAACTCTTCCATTAAAATGGAGACCCCTTAATGATATACTTGGCCATTTGCACTATGCTAAACCCTCAGAATCAATGGGTGTCTCAGGTTTAATGAGTGCTCAGATGTTGACGGTAAAGCTCTCTCTCATCCTGGTGGGGGAACTGCTGAATCACCATCCTACATTAAAATGAATGTGTAGTTTCGTCCCATCACTTTAAACGCGTTATTTTCCTTTAAAGGTCCCATGTCATGGCCATTTCTACTAATCATAATTCCATTGTTGAGGTATACTAAAATAGATTCATACTGTGCAATTTTTTTTGCGAGCTGCTGCGAGCAGCAGACAGGCTTCCATGTCGGCGATACAGGAGAACAAGCGAAACTCATCCTGAGCACACACACACACACAGCCGAAGTAAAAACAATAAGTGTGGCTTGATGTTGAGTAAGAAAAAGGTTTTTAACGCCCGAAAAACGTTTACACATTTAAACAGTTGTGGTAGATACCTTGTTTGTTTTAAACATCATAAATACACAAACAACAATGAATACTTACAGGTTGTGTACCCGAATCTCCCGCTGGTCCAAACAAAGTAGGAACAGCATCGTTCTTCAGTGCCCTGAGCTGTACATATCCGTCATGAATCGCTGAAAGGTTTGGGAAGCTTTCGTGAAAGACTGGCAGAGGGTGTGGCCTCTGGGTATCTCTACGTAGCGATAACCCGGAAGAAAACATTGGAAAATGAGAAATCTCCAACGAGGCGTTTTGGGGAGGTCTTTTCTGTGTTCTGAGTTTTACTCGCTACAGGGTGTACTTTGGGGGTTTTCGACTCTGCAGACCGTTTACATGCATAAAAACCTTCATAACACACAAGGGGACGGGTAATAACCGGAAAAGCATGACATGGGACCTTTAAGACTTTGTTAAAAGCAACATGTATCTGAATTGATTTTTGAGTGGTAACGCAAGGTCACTACTACAAGGATTCACATTAAATCAAAAGGTAAGCCCTCGGCTGGTGTTGTGTCTGCCTCTTTCCTTCCCAATCCAAGTGCTGCAGGCTATGTTTGTAGCATTCTGGATAAAGTTATATCCAAGGTAGAGATACCCCAGAATTATATTTACTGTGCATCAAAGTTATGCAATATCTGACTGAAGGATACCCTGAGAATTATTCCTTTAGTTGCATTTCTGATGTTGCTCCTGTCTGCTCACTCTGAAGCTCTCTCTCACCCTCGTGTTCCTTCTCTCTGTGTCTCTGCCACAAAGGTCTGACTCCATGAGTCCCGTTCATCCCCCCAAATCTCTCCGCTCTGACTTTGTCCGTTGGCATTACGATTTTCGTTCCCGTCAACCCGACTGTAAATACGATGACATGCTACCTACTTTGTTCTGAGTCCCTGCTCTCACCCCCCTTCAATCCGTCCTTTGATCCACCTTCCCTCTCCGCGCCATGTGCTCCCGTAGATTAGAGTTGGCATTTGGTTTCCGAATTTCCCAGGTGTTGTAAGCACAAGTGCACGTCTCCAATTGTCCTTTTGTCTTCCAACAGAGCACAGCACTCAGATGTTCCCAAGTCGAGGCCAGCACAAGGTTAACTGAACGCAGACTTCAGCCGAGCCACCAAGGAACCCTAAGCTAGCTTGGCTCGACACGCTAGCTCTCACATATTTAGCAAATGTGAATCTCTTGAAACCCAGGTTTTGTCTTGCTTAGTAGAGCCAGACAAGTAGTTTTCGAGAGGCTTTCCCTTTTTTCTTTTTTAGTTGCACATCGAGGGAAATGTGCTTTAATAGCCTGCAGCCTCTTTAGGTGTCTTTCCGCACTCAGGTTTTGATTGGCAGCCCAAAGGCTCAGACAGTATTACCATAGTTATCTCACTGCGCCACATGCCTAACAGCACTCGCAGCCACCAGAGCCGTCTGTCACGCCTCTTAACTTGCAACCTATGGACTTCTCTCATGAAAGGGATAAACGCACAAGCAGGGGCTGTATTGGTTCTACAAAAGTCACAAACTTTAAGCAGCAAAGTGATCTCTCTAAGCTGAGATGCAACCTTTTCATTCAAAAGTGATTATTGATTACCTGACAATGATTTCTGTGTCCCTCATGTTTCTCTCCCTCTCCGTCAGACACTCATGGGATGGATCTGTTCGCGGTTGCAGTCCATGAGTTTGGTCACGCCATCGGCCTGGTCCACACCTCAGCCATAGAGTCCATCATGAGACCGTACTACCAGGGTCCTGTAGGAGACCCTCTGAAATACGACCTACCGTATGAAGACAAGGTCCGCGTCTGGCAGCTCTACGGTACGAGGGAACATCCAAATGCTGCTGCTGCTGCTGTGTGTGTGTGTGTGTGTGTGTGTGTGTGTGTGTGTGTGTGTGTGTGTGTGTGTGTGTGTGTGTGTGTGTGTGTGTGTGTGTGTGTGTGTGTGTGTGTGTGTGTGTGTGTGTGTGTGTGTGTGTGTGTGTGTGTGTGTGTGTGTGTGTGTGTGTGTGTGTGTGTGTGTGTGTGTGTGTGTGTGTGTGTGTGTGTGTGTGTGTGTGTGTGTGTGTGTGTGTGTGTGTGTCAAAGAGAGGAAGAGCAATTGCTCTGTGGAGCAAGGTTATAGATGAATGAAAACACAGATTGAGTTAATTGGACCTTTTTTTGTGGCATATGACCTTATCACATCATTGACTGATATAGAGAGCAGCAGTGTGTGCGGGAGAGAGACTAATGACCATGAAGACGAGAATGAAGTGCACCAAGCAACGCTGAAGGCCAGGACTGTGAAAGACGGAGATAAATTAAATTAAACCACAGAACAGACACTAAGACAAAGCCCAGAGCAGGAATTTCACAGTCTGAAAAGAAAAGCCAAGGGTTAAGTGCTTTAAACTTGTATTCTCTGTAATAGCCAGTAGGGGGCACTTAAAAATTACCCTACTTCTCACTTGATTCATGCCCGAAGCAAACATTATCCTGGCAAGTTTTGTTTGTTTCAAGTCATCTTCCATACAGTATGATGTTCATTATGTAAATGACGGTCCCATTTAGGGTAGATAGCCTATAAAACAGTATATGCTTTAGGGCTTGGCTACCACATTAGCTACTACAGTTTGTTTGGCCTGAATGCTATCCTTTTTTTTCCTATTAGAACTTTAACCTTTTTACAGTGTCTGTGATAATGCAGAATTTTCCAAAATACCCTCACAAGTTTGCAAAGCTACATTTAAATAAATTGCCTTGTGTTTAACATAGTCTTTAATCACCTATCCTCCCTAGGGGTCAGAGACTCGGTGTCCCACACAAACCGACCAGGCAACCCCTCCCAGACGGCTGAACCCCCTGTCCTGCTGGACCTCCCTGAAAACAGGTCCACTCTCCTGTAAGTAGAACATCTGGTTTCTTTTTAGCGATACACAACGAACTCCACCCCTCCTTGTTGTCAAACATCCATCAATCCATCACCCAACAGTAGATACAAAAACGTTATCGTCAACATTGACTGTTGGATTGACAGTTGGAGCAATCGACGGTCCAGTTGACGACTTCAGGTGTAGGTGGCACTATAGGAAAGGTGATGGGGTCCTTTTGAATTCAACAGCTTTAGACCATAAGCATCTATACAAAATGTAATTACAATTGTTTCAGATGTTTACAGTGTACAAGATATCTCACTGTGTACCTCTGTAAAGGCTTGGACTGACCCACATTCCCAGCAGTGGAGCCTGTCAGACTACACAGAACATGAACCATAAGCACATTTAGAGTGATGACCTGGATTCAGCTAAGAGTCTCTTGTTTGCAATTTTAAATCATTTTCCACATTCAGGTGCCAGGCCATCATACTACACTATCTCCTCTCACCTAGGAAATTTATTAAAAGTATTATCTTTATTATTATAGCTGGGACTGTCTGAATAAATCAACTTCACTGTCAAAACAATATCTAGCACATTTCTAAAACGGTTATGCACTAAACAACAAATCAAAATGATTTTGAGTTACCTTGGCAATGTACTAACTTTCTATATTTGGACATGTTAATTATTATCAAGCTTAAACAAAGGCTGGATGTCTTTCAAGTGAGTTAAGTAATTGTACTCTGAAAGTTAGTTTGTTTTAAAGAGTGGATCAAGAGAGGGCAGCTTGCTTAGGGAGCAATCAAACTTTCAAACTACACCAACAACAACAAACGTGTGATATCCTCCATAAACACTCTCATTTAAAGACAGCAGTTCTAAAAATACAAATATAAAAAAAGCCTATTTTCCTTTAATGGTGCCAGCCTTCCACTGCCCTCAATACTAATGTGTTTTACCTCCTCCATATGTTCATAATGTGCATTATAGCTGGGTTATCCTTGAAATGGGTCACAAATGTTGACTAAGCAGCGATGTGGTGTTAATAGAGCTCTGAATGGAGGTCTTTGTTAATAATGCAGAGTCTAGCTGACTCCCACTCACAGTGGCGGCCCTGTGGTGCTAATGGCTTCATCATTGGGAGGCCAACCACGTCGGTGCTTTAAATCACTTATTAGCCCAGCGGATAAATGCACTGGGGGACCTCAGCGTGTCAGCGCGATGGCATTTCACCCTAATTTTCAGACTGATTAATTGAAGGAAACACGTGGACATGCATGTATACATTCAAACTCTCTCGGCTTTGCAATTACCATATTTGTTTATGTATGCAAACAAACTGCATACCTTACAATAAGTGCACTTTTATTATGTTGTAACCCTTAAAAGACTTCTTGGCCTGGGTGATAGTCATTTGACAGGCTGTGTCCATGTGTAACATGGGTGTAATGGGCTGTGTTGATGTGAAATGTGGGTGTGATAACCGTGTAAAATTGGTGCAGTAAAAGTGTAATTGTGGGTGTAATAATAGTGTAACATGGGTATAGTAAGGGTTTAATTCGAGTGAGATAAGATAGGATATATAGGAATATACTACCCCAATCCATCAGAGATTCTTCCTCCCTCACAGCATTCAAAACATCACTCAAGACCCACCTGTTCAAAACTGCATTCAACCACTGACCACCCCCCTTCCCCCCTATTTTCTGTTTTGTTTATCTCTTTTTGTATTTCTTTGTCTTTTTTTTGTTGTCTTTTCTTAATTCTCTGTCAAAGCGTCTTTGAGTTTCATGAAAAGCGCTATAAAAGTCCCATGTATTATTATTATTATTATTATTATTATTATTAATAGGGGGATATAGGGTTGTAATCTGTGATATTGGTGTAATAGCAGTGTAATATAGGTGTAATGTTGACAATAGTAATCAATTAATTTTTCAAAATATTAACATGTGATTGCCCATTTAACGGTTAAAACAGGTAGGTGTGTATATATAGCCTCAAACACTCAAAGTTTAGATTGATGATATTTAATGTAATGTCCTTGTTTTTGTTGCATTACTTTCCTCTCCCAGGCTGACACAAGATGCCCCAGACAGATGTACCAGCCACTTCGATGCGGTGGCCCAAATTCGAGGGGAGGCCTTCTTTTTTAAAGGTATTCAGGCTTAAAAGGAAAGAGCAGACAAGGGACACTGATGGACAGACAGATGAATAGAAAGTGACATAGAGAGGGAAGAGAGAAAAGGAGGTGAACGTGGAGGAGATAAAGTGGTAGAGTCTGTGGGCTGGACAGAGTAGCGGCTCCAGCGATCGATAGAGAGCACACTCATGTGTGGCTCCCAGGGCCCCAATCACAGCTGTACTGTCATATATTCTGCAGGCCCTTAAGGGCTCAAGCTTTTGTTTGGTGCATACTTGTTATCTGCAGAGCTGAATATTGATCCATTTAGCTGATTGGCAGGAGTGGTAAGAGAGCTTTTATTAGCCAGAACACATTATATTGTAAATGATCTCCTAAAATGTAACGCTTCAGAATTAATTTTGGCTAAGGTTCCTGTTCCTTTAATTAGTTAAACCAAATGCATTCTTTACCAATACTATTTTCAAAAGTAATTATTGAAGATTCAGTTCTTCTTTTGCCCTGTGGATGTGAAGGAGGTAAAGGAATGTGTAAGATACTGCAGACACAGCACACTGTGTCCTAACTTAACACATTTTTTCTGTTAATAGACTCCCACTGGATATTGGGAAGAAGAACCAAGCTCTAACCTGTCCCCATCTGTTATAGGAAAGTACTTCTGGCGACTAACAAGAGAGAAGCACCTGGTGTCCCTGCGCCCTGCTCAGATCCATCGCTTCTGGAGGGGCCTCCCCCAAAATTTGGACAGTGTGGATGCTGTGTATGAGAGACCTGGGGACCATAAAATAGTTTTTTTCAAAGGTAAATAGCTCTATCTGGTATCAACTTCTTCTATTTGTCCGTGGTTTTAGTTGACTGACTAGGCTATACAACTTTGTAAATACATTCCAAATTATAAAGATAGTATTTCTCCTTTACATGTTGACCTGTGTCCACCCTCTTCAGGTCTAAAGTACTGGGTATTTAAGGATAATAACGTAGAGGAGGGCTACCCTCGTTCAATCAGTGACTTTGGCCTACCCTTGGAAGTAATAGATGCAGCCTTTGTTTGGCTACACAACGAGAAAACCTACTTCTTCAAGGACAACCTGTACTGGCGCTACGATGACCACCTGAGACGAATGGACCTGGGATACCCTAAAGACAGCTCGCTCTGGAAGGGGCTGCCGCCACAACTGGACGACGCCATAAGGTGGTCTGATGGTGAGTAGCCAAAATAATCTTTAGTAAAAAGAGTAAACATGGCATTGAATGCCACACAGTTCAGATGTTCATGCTCACAACCTAAATTGTTTTATTAGTTTTGGAACCAACCACAAACAGACATTTTCCTCGTCAGTGGAAAATGACTCTAAATGGGAACACAAGTCTATAAAGTCTTATATAGCTCTAAAGGGAACTTTGAAAAGGTATGGAACGGTACCGTCCCTCTCTCAATTTTAACTTTATATTGGAGGTACTTTTTTTTTAAATGTGCTTATTAAAACTGTTGGTGTGCAACATGGACATCATTTGGGCCCTCTGCCATAACTGGCACCTCCACTTTTAATGGCTACAAAGAAAGACTTGTTGTACATTTTCTGAGCTTAAATATTTATATTCATGACCTTATTAAACCCAAAGCTAACGTGTTATGATTATTTAAGAAATAAACTCATTAGGGAAGTATTTTGACATGCAAATAAACACACGTCCAAACAAAAACTCTCCAAGGCTCTTGGCAAATATGATGTGTACACAATAACTAATAACCGATGACCCATAACAATGGAGCTGTGGTTATGGAAAATGTAAGGTTCTTCTTTGGCCTTTAGGGAACAAGTTTCCAGACAACAAACTTTTTAGATTACAAACCCTGAGTCAGTCTACCAGAAGGAGGGTGTAGAACTGGCATCTCGGTTTGCCAACAACAGCCTTGACCTTTACACGGCAAACACGATGGCTGTTATGAATCCACAAGCCAGTCTCTCCTTATTAGACCATGCTGCAACAATGAGGTCAGTGGAGTCTGTCAAAAGCATTAAACTTGGATTACAAGATTCTGGTCTAATCCTAGCAGGAAGTCTAATAGAGAAGGTTTCACCTGAATGAACCTAAAGGCAATCATCGTCTATGACCAAAGTTTGTCAATAGAGCAGTCAGCTTATCTAAAAGGCCAGCAAGGCATCACAGTAAGAATGAAGCCAATGAAAGATAACGCCCATATTGAGCAGCCTTGCATTTCACAGATTGTGTATGTTTTCAGTGCATCCGTCCTCCCACTATCTGCCTCAGTTTACTTACACTATTTCCCTGCACCAATCCCTATCAGCCCTCCTATCAACCATGCACATACAGTATGCAATCCCTAATTTGAACTATTCAAACTCGTGTCATTTTTACTTGTTCACTCAATTTAGCGCTATCTATCATTTACTCATGCAGAAATGTATTTATATATACATGTATTTTTACACATCCGACTATTTCAAATGCAAGTGCGTAACAAAAGTATCTGTTAAGAAAAAGGTCACTATTTAAAATACATTAATGTTCATGTATTTTCATAGAAGTTTTAACATGTCCATTGCATTACGTCTTAGTTGCTGTAATTAAGGGAATGTCGCACAAGAGGGCGGTGCTGAGCTGGAGAGTGAGGTTCGGGTTCAAGTGAAGGAAGGTTTACAGGAACTAGGGTTGCCTCAATGTGTGAGGACGCAGTCACTATTAGTATGTACATCATTTAAATTGTAAGAATGAATCTGTTTTCCCATTATGCTGTTGTAACACTAAATGGGAAATGATTCATAAAAAGCATTTTGGTGTGTACACTGTCTTGTACATTTTACAAATGATTATTTGTAATGCGAAAGGTGTCACAAAACCCACAGTATCACCAGTCTCTGGTAGTTCCCCTCTTTTATGGAAATATATAACTTTGCTAACACTAACAAAATACTGTATATATGTATCATATATTAGTGAAGATTCCAGTTCTGCTTTTAACCTCCAATTTTTTTTATTATTATTATTAAAAAACCTAATTATGCTGAAAAAGCTAGACTCAGTACATGACTTTGCAAACAAGCTGTATTTAGTAGATTTGTGTTGTGTATGGGTGTGTGTTAGTGTCTGTGTTTGGTTGGCCTACATAACAAATAGAAAGAAGCATTTCCCAGAGCCAAACATAATCATTCAATTGAAATGATCATTTGTTTTAAGTGGAAAAAAAAATGCTAAATACAAATGATGCTGGAACTATTATAGTGCAACCATATGGCAGTACTTTAAATCCCTTTTTAGTAGTTCAGTTGCAAACTTTTCTCATCCTCTCTGTGCTGCGATCAGCGTTTGCATTTACTCCTTCTTAGCGTAGCTGGGAATAACAGGTGTTTTATCAGGCTCACAAGTGGTCTGTGCTTATCTCCACTTAAAGCCTGAACTGTTTGTTAAACTTCAAAATGTGAGCACCGTCCTCCTCACACGGGAGAGCATGCTGTTTTGCTGTTTTGCGGCCGATTGTGGCTCTCAGTGACTACGACCGACCAACACTACTATCTTTCTGAGAGTGCCCTACTAATCTGTTGTGGCTGAGTGCTCACGCATGAGAAATGTCTCACTCTGGCAGCACAGGCCCTGCGTTCTGTTCATATATTATAAAGCTGTATCGCACATGATTGTTAAATTCTGACCGTAACATACGGGAGACATGAGTGTTGCAAATTGGCTCATGTCCTTTATCACATATGGTCTATTACTGATACAGCGAGTAAATGTACCTTGAAAAAGTAAAAACTGATGACTTTTTAAATATGAATCAGGCAATTATTACATTACATTACCTTTCATTTAGCTAAGCGACCTACAATAAGTGCAATCAACCATGCACATAGAAACTAAAAAAAGCAAGAATCCTGCAGATATATTACATTTGATTAGCCAAAGCATTTTAAAAATTACCTAAGAAGTGAGTCTTTAATCTCATTGAATTTATTATGTATTTGTTGTTCAAGGACAAGGTGTAGTCGAAACAGGTGGGTTTTAAGTTTGCGGAAAAAAATGTGTAGACTTTCCTCTATCTCAATATTAATGATCAACACTTATCACGTATCGACACTTGTTAACAAAGCGTGAAGAGTATGAATGTTATTTGGGTCAAGCCACTATGTGACCTATTGAAAGCACTACATTTGCAGCCTAGTTACTGACGTAGGAGGAGTACATCAGCAGGATATAAATATCAGATCTCAGCTGTGACGCACATGCCTTTGTTCAAAGTAACAAGCTGAAGTGGTTAGGAGCAAGGAGTTCAATCGAGTAACAGAAACACGCATAGCATTTTCTTAAAGGTCAGTTTGTACATTGAAGTTATGTCTTTTGTAATTACCTCCATACAAATATAGTGTCATAACACAAGGTCAATATAAAAGGTACTCACAACCTAACAGAAAGCTCAAGGTGACATTCACACTCAACCATTTAACAACTGAAACACCAATTAAATGCATTAGCTCATACGCTTATTTCGTTTATATCATTTAATTAGTGTGTGTGTTGATCCATGTGTCATCGCCCCCCCCCCCCCCCCCTCCCCTCTCTCTCTGAACTCCTTCGTTCTCTGGCTAGCTTTATAGGAAGAGGTGGGGTAATGTGATCATTATTGGAGCATGTCACGCCTTAATCTGCCATGTCAGTAATCTTTACCCACTATGTGCATCTGTTCCTGTAAAGCATGCCTGTCCTTTAATTCCTATACAATGCCTATAATGGTTTCTTTAAAGCCTAAGCGTAAACGTGCGAGTGAAAATGTGCCGGAGCATTAGCATGACATTACCCATTATGGGGAGTGATTATTAAGTGCTGAAACATGAATTGCAATAAATACATAGAAAATAAAGTAAACAACCATTTATCTTCCACTTTTCATTTAAAACATATTTTTGAAAGTTTTAATTGAGGGTTTCTCTCACATTTAAACTTCAACAACAATCAATAAAACTGTGATATTTAGACTCACTGGGAGAAAGCCTGATTTAATTACGGTATGACCTGTGGAGGGTAATAATATTAGACTTAATGAGTCACGAAATATGAAGTTAATAAATAAGGCAGCTTTTATACTGTCAATGAAATAAATTAACAGTAATGCACACCAAGGCTATTTTCACACCAATTTTGAAATGCTTTGAGAATACAAAGAAAATCAATTTAGCTTCATTGTGTGTGGATAAATTACACATGTTCTGTAAACCTGAGTCAGCTTTATTACCCAGTAGGTTCACACAAGGAATTTGGTTCGGTGTATGTGGTGCATACATAAACATAAGTTGTTATATATACCACACTTTAACAGTAAAGATAACATCTCCCATTATCACAAGCGACGTTATGAAGTGATTAAAGTCCGTCTTTTGTTGTTGTTTTGATTAAGAGCAACAGAAAAGACATACTCTACATCAGGGGTGCCCATTACGTCGATCGCGATCGACCGGTCGATCGCAAAGGTAGTGTGGGTAGATCGCATGGCATGGAAAAAAAAAAATATATATATTTTTTTTTTTTAATTATAAGTTAGCCTATAATCCATCCTTACTATGGCATTTGCCACTTGATTGACATACAGGTAAGCCAGTCTGAGTTGTATTGTGCCATACAGGTTCATGCAGTTTCGAGGGGGCCTCACCTCCTCATCTGAAGCGCAAATGTGGCGCACTATTATGTGCTTTATTTACTCCAATAGCACCCTCCCCCCCCCCCCCCCCTCGCGCTCGCGACACAGATTGGGCAGGGGCGGCCCTGTAGGTAGATCTTTTGGGCTTGGTCATTTTAAAAGTAGCTCCCAAGCTGAAAAAGTGTGGGCACCCCTGCTCTACATTAAGACTTTGACATGAACTAGCTGTCGATCCACACATTATAATTGAGGTCCTTGGCATCTGAATGCAACACATGCAACTTTATTTGTGTCCCCTTCTATAATGGATTAAAGTTACAGAGGTTATTAGGCTTGTTATGGGCAAATGTACTTTACCTGAGACCGAAAATGGTAAAAAAACATGTTGTGATATAACTCTATGATTAGCGGGTATTAATTCAATTTTATGACTTGACAGTAAAGTGAACATATTGACTCGTCTGTGGCATTTCCTTTGACTCGACAAGGATGTTAGATCTGGAGTCCGTCCCCTACTGCTGCATCGAGAAAGGTTACCTGCTGTTCCAAAGCAATTACAATAGGTCAGATGCTGAGGACATATTGTTTTCCCCTGGGAGTTAATAGTGTTTACTTTCAACAGAGTCTTAGAAAGCAAATCCCCTCCAAGAAGTGTTTCCACCAGTTGGCTGTACAGAGTAGGCTTAGATAAAACACTTGTAGGTCTTTAGAATTGGCGCAAAAACATGTAATTAGCAGGAGGTACTCAGGCCTTATTTCAGACTACTCAGACAGGCAACACCGCCTTTCCCCTGCAGCGACTCCCAGCTCAACGTGTGGAGGCTCTTTTTTTTCCGGTCAGGTGTTTAGAGGTCTGTGTTGTGTCTGTGTAAGCTTTTGCCAGCCACAGAGGTCCTGCTCCAAGCTCTTTGATGTGTGTGAGTGTGAGAACAGGCCAACATAGAAAGAGAGGACAGTCCCAATAAAATACCCAATTATATGAAAAGACACACAAATGCATGTATATAAACAAGCAATTTCACATATAAACACACCTTTGTGAGGGAGCATGGACGAATATCAAAGCCTTTACCTGCTGTTAAGCTGCTTTCATAAGCCTAGGATAAAGGGAACAATGAGATACAGGGAAGAGGGGAGACGTGGTGGAGACAGCTGGTCGTGAACAGTGAGTGAGAACAGTGTTATGTACCGAAAGAGGTCTTTGAGAAAGCACAGGTTGAAGAGATGAATAGGAAATATGCTGCAAGCAGGAGAGAACTGTTACTCTGTTGCAATAATAGGATATAGGAAGCAGCTAGAGAACATCCATTGTATTTGTTATACATTGGTTTTTCTCAATTATCTTGCTAATATATTTGTTTTCTGCATTTTAAAGGTCCCCTATTATGCAAATTCCACTTTTTCATGTCTTTAATATACATAAACATGTGTCCCCTCTGTGTAAAGAGATTCTGAAAGTTTCAGGAAAAAAGATTCTCTCTCTTTTTGTCCTGATCCATTTGTATAAAAACCTGTCTGAAAATGAGCTGATCAGATTTTGGCCACTTTATGATGTCATAACGGTTTTTTGGCTTGTGTAACCATTAGCCAATCACCAACAAGATAACACCAAAACACAGACTAATTCCAACACTGTGCCTTTCTCTCTGAAGGCTCGTCCTATTTCTTCAAGGGGAAGGAGTACTGGAAAGTGCCGAGCAGCGACATGGAGGCGGAGGCAGGATACCCCCGCTCCATCGCCAAAGACTGGCTGCTGTGCACCGAGATGCAGGCAGACTCTCCGGACACGGAGACGAGACTCAACGTGCAGCATCAGCCGGACCACGCGGAGAACGGGTTCGAGGTGTGTTCCTGCACCTCGGACTCCGCCTCCCCTTTAGGCGCCCGCCCCTCCCCCTCCCCCCTGTGGCTGCTGCCCCCCCTCTGGACGCTCTCGCTGGCCCTCCGCTCTGAACTGCTATGATGCCAAAGCATGGGACGAGGTTCCTGAGCTGGGTGCAAAAAAACAGTCGGTTTGGTGGAGGGCCAGTCGGGACTCATTCTGAATACAAACTGGAATTTATAAATATCAATTGGTAGGTTTTGGTATTATTTTCGCTGTTATTTATTTCACATGCTATTTGATGGTCATTTAAAGCGCCTTTCGGTATGGGTAGTAGGCTACATACAGTTATCATATAATCATACTATAGCCTATCTAGTAGACATCAATCCACTGACAGTGACAATGCTAATACCGTGGTAAACAACTTTAGTTACACAGAACCACTCTTATTTTATTCTTAAATGGCTGTTGCATCATCGCAAGGAAGCTAATCCAATAGGATCGTTCAGAATGACTGTTTTCATGTAAAGCAAGTTTACAGCACTATTGAATGGCTACCTGGGATGTGGATTTCAAACAGTTGAAGAGTATCCTGAGATGGTAAAAGGTGGACAGTGGAGATATTTAAAAGTTTACCTTTCAGGAATAGTTGGACAATTTGGGGAAATGTATTATTCTTATTATTTAGTTAGAAGAAAATATCCATTCTAGTCTCACGTCTGTCAGGTTCATATTTAGCTATCTCGTAGATGGTTAGCTTATCTTAGCAATAATGCTTAAATCAGTGAAGAAACAAATAAGCTAAAGGCTAAGCCATGCTAGTTTGTTTCCTGCTATCAGTCTCTATGCTAAGCTAAGCTAACCAGGTCCTCGCTGTAGCCTTATATATACCTTACATATGTGAACATTTCACATATTTCCTCATGTAACTCCAAAAAAGACATTTCAAACCATTTCTTTAAATACTCACTGGCCAGTAGAACTTTCTGCCAGGCTGTTTACGGCCTTTTAACATTTTTTTACCAATCAAATAATCATTTTTAGGTCGGTTACAGGTAATGTTACAGTTCTCACCATGCCCAACCCCTATAGGGAGAAATACACAGTACTTTAACTCAGCTTGACAGGACAAAACTGCCTGCAAAGCTCAAACCAGGGTAAAAAAAATGACATCGGGGATAATGAAAATATATTTGGATGGGTGACTGACAGGTGAAAAGTACCCAGAAATGCAGTGGAGATAGTTTACAAGTTAATGATCCCACGGGGGTTTGTCAGGAAGAGAAAATAAATGGCATGCTGGGATGTCGACAGGTAGATGGATAGCATACTGTACACAGGTAGATAGGGGAATACCATCGAGTACAGCAACACGAAGAAAAAAAGGGCAGCGTAGGACAAATGTAGACTCTGGATAAGACAGAATGTTAAAATGGAGTTTCTTAGTGTCGCTTCACGCAATTATCCTAGCTTAACTCCCTTACCTGTTCTACCACGCTCTTTGATGAACCACTGCTCATCCATCAGAAGCATTCCCTGCCACCACAGAGGCAGCATTAGTTTTGTTGTATTTTTTTATAAATATAGACGGATTGTGATTCCATCTTGCTTCAGTCAGATTTAGTTTCTCTCATCAATCAAAGCTCCATCTCAGAAACGTCATTAGCAAACCTCACCGGATAGCAACTGGATTTATTCTTGCTGATATATTTACCTACAATTTAAATATAGACACAGATATATTTGAGTTGAGACGTCCCCATGGTTACTTCAAAGCCGCTGGGGACTGTGTATATTTCAAGGTGTGTTTTCTAATGTAAAATATTTTTGTAGGAAAATAAAAGAATATCAATGACTTTGTACGCATACCGACTGTTTTCGAGTACTGAGCGTTGCTGCTGTGCGGGTGTGAGTGTGTAATTATTTAGTGTTATTGAAAAGGAGCCCGGCCTTGCTGACAGATGAGGGCAACATGACAGCTTGCTGACACCAACTGGGAGCCGCTCTCCATCTCTCTGATGTTCTTGCTCTTGTAACGGTCACTGCTGTTCATCAGGAATGCAAATCACCTCACGTCAACCACACCACACTGAGCGGCTATATGGACAGATTGGCTGGCAGAGTTTTATATACTGTATATACACTCCTCTTTTCAGGGATGTTAATCAAGCAAGAGGCTACTGATGAATATTCACGTTTTTACGGTAAAATAAGGTTTCCAAAGGAATATTAGTTTTTAAGACAACCATTAAATATCACACATCTACACATGTATCCCTTCCCCAGCCCCAAGAACAGACCTGAAAAACATGTACATGGGCAAAGGACATTTTCTGGAGTAAAACAAAAAAGAGAGTAGCTGGTAGTCTGACAATATACAATTTAATGGAAAAGGTAACAAAAATAAAATAAATACATATAGTGGTAGTAATGTTGATATATGAATAATAGTGATAAGAATAATAATTCTTGAATATTTGCTTGGAAATATTTGCCCTAGACTTCTGCTCTCAGACATATTACCAAAACCAATGATACTCCAATGCAGAGGCAATATTGTAATATAAAACATTATTTTATATATTTATATATGTATGTTTAAATAGTCTTAAAGTTGCCCCTTTGAGGGCAACCATAATGCTGATGTGGCCTGCTATGAAATTGAGTTTGCCCCCCCTACCATACCTTAATGAACCTACTACTTGAGCCACAGACTGAGTAGTGGAGCCTTGGTTGGAGTCAGGCATGTATCATCCTCTGCAGTGGTGCCAAAGAGTGCAACGAGAGCGTTAGGGTCCAGGTTTTGGTATGGAAAATGTCCTTGCAATATTTATCTAGGCTAGGAGGGAAGCCTTGTTTATTTTACATCTCTCACAGTAAGGGCTTACATCTGGGTAGATCCAGAACAATTTGGCTTTAGACATTTGAGCTATGTGAACAACTTTAAACTGTAGCAAACAATGACGGGCACAGATGGATGTATAATTAATCAGTTTGAAGATGGTCAAATAAGGTTTAAAAGAACAAACCTGCATGCTATTACCCTCCGGCTTGATTGTTTATTCTTCTGTTTTCTATTCTGCATCACAAGCACAAACATATTAGTATCTCTTTCATTTGAATGTGTTAAACTACTTTGTGCTCTTCATTGCATCTTTTCAAGACCTTGTAATTTATCATGTTAGTTTACAATGAATCCATTGTTATTCCGCGGTGGCTCCCCCTTTGTCCCGCCTTGCATACCGGGGGACACCACTGAGAGTGTACATTTTTCTTTCCCTCCTCTTGACACACTCGAGTGGTGTTAATTAACTGGTGTGACTTGGGGGCCAACGGGAGACATCCTGCTCTCCGGGGGCTGATTCAGAGTGACGGGTCACAAATCAGCAGTTTGTCTATGCTACCGCCTAAACCAAATCAAATTGTTCCAATTAACAATCGAAGGTATTTAACAGTTATTTGCTCCTGAAACTGTAATGAGCATGTAATCAAATTGTACTTTTTAATTGAACATTAACATGTTTTTAATATCCTTATTTTCAATAAGAACTGCACAGGTACTGAATTTAATTAAACCATCACAACATAACTAGGTCTTGATTGTCAATGCTGTCTTAAAGTGAGAAAAACGTCCATGCCGGGAGGTCTGCATCATTAAAATGAAGAACTCTCCGTCTCCTTTTGTGTGTTTTAGGGCTTACAGCTAAATCCTAACTGAAGACAAACAAAACCAATAATATATAACTGTTTTTTTCTGATTGTGGTACATGAACTTAAAAATAAAGTGAGCCGTAATCATTGTATACAAATAGCATATGGGGTGAACCCTAGAAAGCACTGGAAGAGCTGTGGTGATGAAGTGGATTTTAGCATGAGGTATAAAGAAAATTGCAAAAAACTAGAATAATTTAAAGAGAAGAGGCAAACAGAGAGTTGTAAAAAGCACTTGAGTGCTATGTGTAACATCTGGAGTGAAGTAAATACATTTCAAAAAGATTGTTAAGGGAAGAAAGGTTTTCAACCATTTGTATGTAATGTTGCTAGCCCCTTCTCAGACAGATGCCAAACTCACAAACTTAACACCACTAGTCTGTGCAGAGGAAGTGCCAATATGTCCCTGTGTGTGTGTCCATGCATCGAAGTACAACTATTCAGTCGCTCTGCTCTCAGCTCTGAGTTGATGCAGAGGGTCGGCAGAAGAAGTGGATTCTAGCTTCCACGGAGAGAGAATCATCCGTCAGATTTGTGAGACAAGGCTCTGGCAGCCCTCTGCCGTCACATGCCTGAAAAGGTCATATTGAATTCAACTCTTGCTCAAATAAGTGTAAGGAAATTGACAGGAAGGAAGGGTGTAACCGATCACGTCTACTTGGAACAAAGTTTGAGCAAAAGCATAATCTCGTCATTTTCTGATGGGACAGGGAGACATTTGATGGAAGACATGTGGACCTGCAAAAATGAAAGACATAGAGTATAAGTATAATGTATAAAGCTATAATGACATGTGTATTCAAAGCACAACCATTCAAGTATATTAGCTATAGAGCTGTCAAAATGTAAAGAATATTGATGTATCCTCCATTTTAGTTTTGATACCCTACACCTAATATCAGTGTGTTCATCAATATTCTGCTGAAGTAGAGCGGACACCCTTGATCTTATTATGGCAAAGTGAGCAACAGAATACAAAAACAAGAGCAAAGCACAGGTCAGATGATGAGAGCAGAGACTCAGTCTGGCCGTTCTCTGGTGAGGAAAACTGACACTTTTTATCAGGTGATGACTGTGAAATGCCCCAGAGGCCTTCAATCCGTTTGAGATAAAACACCAACTCCCAACTTTCTAAAGCCTTCCGTTCTCATTTATTTTCCAACAAGTCACAAGTAGAACGTGCCTCATCAGCCGTGCATAACGAAGGAGGTTACTAAAGTTTCTCTATGCATGGGGCTTGAGGGCAAATCACACCAAGCATTGCTGAAGTTACCAAATGTACACTTTTCTGCAGCGATGATGCATATTTTCAACATGGGTCAAGGTCACAGAAGTCAAAGCGACCTGTTTCTGATTGGTTGCTGATTCATTCTACTGGTAGGCTATCCACAACTTTAAGTCTGACCTAACAGTGCAGAATTAAACCCCCCAAAGTGAATTGATCTTGGGGCGACCATCACCTATTTCCTTGGACATTGGCATTCTGCCACAAGTCACACTTCGCCCCTCTTCTTGTGTAGTTAGCTGCTACTAGCATTTCACATTCTGCAGTTGGTGGATCATGAAGTTGCTGGGGTTAGGAACATGTTACTCAGTCCACATACAGTCTTTAATTATATTCTAGGTTTATGGCGAATACAAATGATAAGTAATTTAAAAACGTTTATCAGGGTGTTCCTTTACTTAGCAGCTCTTTATTTAACTGGTCTGTAATAAATCAACAACGATACATTTAAAGACGTGTGTTTCCACTGAGAGTTAGAGCTGCTTGATGTTTTAGAAAATCTTTAAATCCAGTCTATGAATACCAAAGTCTCCCCTGAGTCCTTGGCGCCCTCAGTTGTAATAGAGTGTATTGAATTTCCCTCCGCTTTGTGGTTTAATTATCTGGCTTGACCTATTGGCGAAGATCACACGCTGGAGTATAGCAATGGAGCATGCAGACAAAACAATTATGCTGATCAAGTCTTTAAAGTTCATAAAGATGGAAGTGCTGAGATGGGTTGGAAAAAGCAGTGACCTTCATGGCAAGATCCGTAGCTATCCATCTACGAGAAAAGATTGGCCACCATTGAGCTGTGCAACATTTTAACCAAGTGGTATATAGCTTGGTGTTAGGCTGAAAATATGAGCAGGGCACAGTGCCATACCACTCAATATTAGCTAAGTGGAAAGGAGTGTCCTTGAAGGAGGCAGCTGCCCTCTAGCCTCGGTCAAGGAGATGAAGTTCCTCATAGGAAAAAATATATAAAATGTGAAGAGAAACACAGAAAAGGGCTATACAGTATAGCATATGTGTAGAAAAAGAGCTTATGTTTGCACATCAGATGTTGGTATTGATTTGTTCACAAAAGAAAAAGTGAACAGACGACAGAAGAAGTATTCTTTCAGAAGACAACACAATTTTTCTCAACAGGTAGGAATTGTGTTGACTGTCAATCAATCATGCCATTGCTCGATTCAAACACCATCTCCTACTTTTAACAAAAAGAAAATATAAATCCTACATTGTTGATCAAACTTTGTTGGGACCATGATTTTTCCAGAGATATTAGATATATTGATATACAGCAAAAAGTAAGTAGAACAAAGGGAAAAATGTCTGATTGGGCTTTTGCAAGAAGTTATTGCCTAATTTAAAATCTATTTAAGCAAATGGGAAGACATTACTTTGTGTGCGTAAAAGGTTTATGTGCATTGTCCTTGAGAAATCACAAGTGGTCAAACATCATTAAATGCATTACACAGTTTGCCTTGACAAAACAGACCTTTATGACCTTGAATGGACGTGATCAGCTATACAGACACTATGATGATGATTCTTTAGTGTCAAACTTTTATTTAACAACTTACATTAGGTTTGTATGTGCAAGTATATCGGGACACTGCTGGCTAAGGTGTCTTCTCTCTAACTAGAGTGAATACCTTAAGGCTTTCGTACCAACTGTCACCAGCACGGAGACCCTAATGTGGTCCATGAAGCACCGATCGATCATTTTGACTGAACCACAGAGCAGAGCTAAAATATTAACACCCAGAGCCAAACCCATGCTGAGTGGACATGCTGCTAGGCAGCTCACAGCAAAATACACCAACTGCCCTATTTAGTCAAACTTTTTGACACAGTGAAACACACTGAAGTGTAGTAGGAAACTCATTTAACAACTGTCGGTTGTTAGCAGGTGCAGGAGCTGGATACTTGGCTCAGGAAAACCACTATTCCTGATCGATGCCAGCCATCACCAGTATAGTAAGTGCTGCACCAGTACTATATAATAACTGTCTGACATTGAACTTGTAATCAACTGAGATACAATAGCTCTTTAATACCAGAGTGGCTGAGTGGGATGTGATCTTACCGCCTCCCACGAGTGTCAAAACAGCTAAAAATATCATTCATAAATAACTTGAATTGTGAGAAAATGTGTCCAGGTAAACTGTATTTCATGATTCATTTTAATGATACTGTCACCAATAACATTACATGCCCTGAGTGGTTATCGTTGTATATCAAATGTTGAAGGAACAGTCATACTAAAGACCGAGAACAAATATTACATTATGACTTAATGAACTGTTTCCCTGACATTCTCAAACCAGTGCTTAAAAATGATGAACAACCTGATCACAGTACCATAGAGAGACACTCTGTTGTATTGCAGTCCTCTACCGCCCTCCTCTGGTACTTACAGAATGGAGTGGATTCAAAGAAGAAAGATTATTTAAATATATACAATTTATAAAATGCTGTTACAAGGACGTGTTATGTAAAGAAACATACATATAATCAATGGTCACCCTATACCTCACTGATGGTATAGATGTCATTTGGTTGTGTGCAGGGGCGGACTGGCCATTGGGAATACCGGGAGTTTTCCCGGTGGGCCAGTGCTGTGCGTGGGCCGGAGGGCCAAAAAAAAAAAATTGTATTCTTATCACCATTATTCATATATCAACATTAGTACCACTATTTGTATTTAAATCCTCCCGGCCCACATTTGTCAGTGTTCCGGCCACTCCCTTTTTTTTTTTTGCTTACCTAAATCCTACCGGCCCACATTTGTAAGTGTTCCGGCCACTCCCTGGAGTGTGTGCACCAGATTGATGCATTTAACTTCAACATTTAAAAAAAAAAATCTTCCCGGGGGGGCATGCCCCCGGACGCCCCTAGAGGAGGTTAGGTCCACCAACTGCCCACACCCCCTGTTAAATTGTCTCACCCACATTGAGGATGCTTCCTACGCCCATGTTTTATTCCATGTGTCAAGTCAGGCAAATTGGGTCCAAATGTTATTGCATCAATGATCTGTTAACATTAAAATCACTAAATATATGCTGTAACTATTTTTGCTCTAGGCAACTCAAGGGCTCAGGTAATGTGATTGTGTGTGTAGACGGTGGAAGCAGGGAGAGGCATACACGTACCTTGATCCCTGCCGAGTCGACACACAACTGTTGATTGGTGTCAGTGTCAAAACAACTTTTTAGGAGCAATGCGCTCATAGATGTCGCGCATATATCTTCCTACTCTTTTCCCTCACCCTATCCTAAGCGAGTGAGTGTACGTAGACACGTTGTGCCTCTCCACCTCTGTTCCTTACTTCTTACTTGCTACCCCTTTATCTCAATCTATCCTAAGGGAGTGCATGTACGTAGACACTTGTGCCTCTCCACCTCTGTTCCTTACTTCTTACTTGCTACTCTTTTCCCTCACCCTATCCTAAGGGAGTGCATGTACGTAGACACATTAGTTTTGCTCCTATAGGCTTAGACTGTCGGGGGACACCTTACTTCTTTCTTCCTTCTGTCTGTCTGTACCTGTGTACTCTCATGTTCCGAATAACCCAGCTTCCCCCAAATTTCTTTTTGGTGTCTATCTGCAATCCTGAGTCGTGGCTGATCCTGTTGCTTCGGTCCTGGATCCTGAGTCATGTGTCCTGGATCCTGAATCCAGAGTCCTAACCCTTTTTCCTTGTACGATTTGAGGGTCTAAGGACAGAGGGTGTCGTATTGTCATACTGATATTCTTTACAAACTGTGAAGTCCACTGAGACAAATGTAACATTTGTGATATTGGGCTATATAAATAAACATTGATTGATTGATATAATCAACTGCACAAGGCTATGAAATGTACGCTGGAATCATGTGATTTAAATTCATTCCTTTTTTGTTGGAATTGTGAGCAAATGTGTCATATGCACTGAACTGTGAAATGACTTACTTCTAAGGATGCTAAATACGTTTTTTCAGAAATGCATGAACCCATTCAATCTCATACAAATGAAAAATTCTAAGGGAAATATACAAATAATGGGACTGAAGGTCTGGTGTTGAACACTGGTCTGGTGCTGCTCCACAGCCAATGATGATTATGATGATGATTATAATAGTCCTTTTCTCCAACTAGTGGTGAGTTAAATACTAAATTTGTTGTGAGAGCACCATAAAAAAGGTACATAAAGGGACTATGAAGATTTCCCCTAATATTATAAAAGGAGGATTGGTTTTCTTAATATTGTGGGACACATTTTACATAGGCCTTCTAGAAACGCAATCACGCTTGTATTTTTTACTTTGTATTGGCTCATTGGGTATTCCTAGTGAGCAGTATAGTGAATTCAGGTCAAGGCTGTCTGAAACACACTAAAACTGAACTGCCAAAAATTGCCATTTGTATTACTTTATCAAGGTTTACCTCATTTATTTGTTATAACATACAAATATATCATATCATTCTAATGGTGTTTGTTATCTCAATATCCAAGACTATTCAGCAATATATATGTTTTCTTTCTTACGTAAGCCTAAGGCACACATAGCGTCCTAGCGTCCAAGCAAACATGCACGTTTACTGTATCATAAAATAATTTAACCCAGCAAAACACTTTAAAAACGCTTCTTAATACGTTCATGACTGTGGACCATAGACTGTGTAAATAAAGCCATGGAGCCTGCCGTCTGACGTCACACCTACAGCTGTAGTGGCTCCGCGCATGCGCACTGTTGCAGAGGCTCGTCGCCGTCTGCTTTGTTGGGACCATCGATGCTACGACTTTTGCCGAGTCAGCTGTGAATTGCACGTACATAACGGGAATATGCACAATATGTTCTGACTATTGGACATTGTACGCTTGTTTTGAGTGCACAGCCAGCGTTTGCTTTGCCGTATTTACGCTTCAAACCGCCTCAGACGACAGAAGACAGGAACCCCTGTATATAAACAAACGAGCTGCCTTTTTTAAGGTGGCACGTCAGAGACAGCTGCAACAACAAGGACTCCGATTTTCTTTAAGTTCGCTCACTTCGTGTTGGTCGGGTCGACAGCGATGGGAAACACTATACAGCTTTGTTAGGAGTTAAACTCCATTACGTGTGCGTGCTAACATGAGAGAAGAGGACAGTTTGTTGTCAGGAAGGCAGCTCCTGGCGAGTCTGAGAGGGGGTGAATATCCCTGCTGCTGCCCCTACTTGACAGAGGAGAAAGGAGCACTTGATATCCAGAAGGCTGACCTGAGGCCTCATGATCATTCTATCCTCCTGTAATCAGTAGAAAAAACACAATTTGGCACAATATGGAGACGGTGGGGAAATTTGAGTTCAGTCGGAAGGACCTAATAGGACATGGCGCATTTGCTGTCGTCTTCAAAGGCAGACACCGAGAAGTGAGTATTTTCCTTGACTTTTATTGGTATTGCATACAAATACATACACTTACCCGTCCATTGCAAACATAACGAAATAAAAGTTAGCTTGGATGGTTTGGTTCTATTGTTAGCCATGAATCTCGTTTAATTGGCCATCTGTTGTATTTGTTTTCATTGTACGGCCTTAAGAGGCCTGGGAGCACGGACAGGATATTCCATAAAATAACAGGCAGTTAATGAAGAAACAAATAAAATACTTTTTATATGAATACAAACACCGTCTCTTAATGCATGGACATTTCCTTTGTAATACTCTTTATTTTTTGTCTGGTTTGGCAGATGATGCACGTCCTTAATCCTGGCTAAATATAGAGCAGCAGGCACTCATTGTTTCCATTAGAAAGCTCCACACTGAGACCAGTAAAGAATATGATGAGACATGTCCTAAACCTGGAAGGAAAACATTATAATAGCTTTGCATTAATTTAATTACACAGTGCTAATGCATTATTTCAAATCTGCTAAGTCAGATAATACACCCACGGGCAAATATAGGCCTGTCTTCATTAGTACATTTGCTCACAGATCAATATTTCATCCATAATAACAGATGACTATGGCATCTAATAACCCAGATTGCAAGGCATACATAATGCAAAACATTAGAACATGCTGTCAGTTGAGGAAAAACACCGGCAGGGAAGTTGCATTTGGTTGTGGGAAATGACCTTTCTTTTAAAAATGACCCAATCTATCAGCAACATTGAACTAATTTACTGTATGAACTGACAGAAGCTGACAGTTGTACTATAGTGCAGATCAGTAGCTCTTTACAGTATATACCAAACAAAGGTGCAGTGTAACACATACAACACATGATGCGCTGCATTTATTTTACCAAAAATGTTGTTTTGTGTGTTTCCTTCTAGAAACATGACTGGGAGGTGGCAGTGAAGTGCATAAACAAGAAGAACTTGGCCAAATCCCAGACACTGCTGGGGAAAGAGATCAAAATACTGAAGGTAAGTCAGAAGTAAAGCTGAAATTAGTTATCGTTTGATAAAATCTTAATCCAAACGTGCAGCTCCTCAAATATCTAGATTTAATTGTGTTCTTCATCATGGACTGATAGTCATACAAAACAGGATTACACTTTGGACTTTGGGATCATCTTTAATGGGCATATTTTACAATTTGCCAACATTTAAAACCGAGTGATTAATCTAGAAAATAATGTTTTTGTCCTCACCAGCAGGGGTTTATTTCTCAAGTACTCTGCCATTTCTCAAAAATAAATGTGTAACCATGTTATTTCATGGTTCTATAAAGTATTTGATAATACAACATTTTAGTAGAGCTGGAAAGATGCCTTATCATGACCATCTCACTATATGGAGATCTCACAGTGACTGTACAAGTCAAAGTAAATCTCTTTCAGTTTAAAACATGTAAACAAAATAAACAAACGCCGTCCAAATATTGATTTTCAGTGTGTCTTTTTCTGCAGGAGCTGAAACATGAGAACATTGTTGCTTTACTGGACTTTCAGGTATGTTTGACTACAGTTACAGATGGTATCAGGCTGATTGCACAGCGTTTAGGCCTGTGTTTGACTACATGATTATCACACCTCTGATTGTCCCACTTTCCCCTCCACTGTGTGCTCACGAAACAGAGCAGATGGGCTGTTGGATGTTCCACATGACCCACTTCTGTCTCATGCAGCTTGAACAGTTTTGTTTTCCCTTCTTGTTAAATGAAGCTTTGCAACATTTGTTTGTTCTAAAAAAAAACAACGCTCAGGCATGTTTCAGTTGACTCTTTCGTGTAATGAATATCTTTGTAAAGGTTGAGTTAATATATCTGACTTTGTGGTCTGTTGAGCATCTTGCGTGTTGACATTTGGGTTGCACAGTAACCAACATCGCAATATGGACTTATGCAATCACCAAATCACACAAAGTGCAATATTCATACAGGCAAAATATGTGTACAATTATTAAGATTGAAATAAAAGTCTTGGCTTAAAAAACGAAATTCATACTCCTACGACTTACAAAAATATCTATGTTTGGTACAGAACAATATTTTCAAATCATACCTTAATTTCCATAGTGATTCATCACAATTAGTTGTTTTGTATAGATCTTAGTGGACCTTCTGTCTACAGTCAAATGGGCTCTTAACATTTGACTTGCCTACTTATTGAAACAGACATGTAGCCTCATTTCCCAGACACGAGCCAGATGCCTGGAGGAGGTGTTAAGCTCCAATAAAACCTATGCATGTGTACATGTGCAGATATTAATACTCCTCTCAGCTCAGCGCCAGACTAGGCAGGTGTTGCATTGTAAGGTGATGAATAAGAATTCACAGTCTCAGCCATGTTCTCGCCTGCAGCGTAGAAATCAGTGTGAAGCTCACAGTGACAACACCTGTCAGATCGTTTTGACATCGCAACCCAGCTCTGAGGCTGATACGCTGCCATCTGCTTTAAAAAAAAATCTGCTGATTATTCTTATTGTAATATCTGACAAGACTGCATTTTACAATGAGATGTGTTGCAGCAACATACCTCCTGTTGCATTACTGTCACTTTTGATACATTTGACATACCGGTAGTTGCGGCTGTCACTGTGTGCCACAAGTTTTGATTTATTGCAGTTATATTTACTTCTGTTTTTCTTTGGAAAATATGTTTTTGGGCGGCTTTTTAGAAAGGAGGAGAGAGGGGGGGGGATTACATGCAGCAAAGAGTCATGGGTCGTATTCAAACCCAGATCCAAATGGGCTTTATTAATGTATTTTTATCTCATGAAATCTTATATTTAAAACCCTACATTAAGTCAAGGATGAGAGCAGATATTGTTAGCTTCATTATGTGATTGGTTTCACTGCTTTTCATTGAACTTTCATCCTTATTTCCTTTATTCAGAGGCCTTAGTCATCATGCAAAATAGGTTATAAAAAAGTTAAGACTGATGACGCATGCATCGATATGCTGAGCACATCAATGCTAGCTCAATTCACTTTGTAGCATCTCCCAAGTCCCTTTTATTAGTAGCTCTAAGAAAAACGTAGCAAGTGGTTTTAATGGCCAAAGTATGTCCCTCTCTTATCTCTACACTGACTCACAGTGGCACCTCTCTGTTGATGGGAATTTTCTGAGCTGACGCAACAGTTTGTTGTTGCACCGCAGACAGAGTGGATGTTTGGATCAGGGCATCGTGTTAGCTAATTAGGTCAGGAGGAAATTGAAAACACTGGACGCCAGAGACATGTATTTTACTTTGTACTTTGCTCTATATCTAATTGTCTTTATCTAAAACGACTTAAATGTGGTTTTGGAGTCAAATAATGGTTGTTGAACATTATAGAACCAAACATATTTTACTTCCTATTTTGTAGGTTTTGTGCAAGAGCAAAACATCCCCCAAATTATCCTTTTTTGACTATAAAAATGCTAATAATTATAAAGATGTTCTGCTTTTTTCTCATCATAAGTTAAAAAAACGTTTGACATTTTCATAGGCAAAGGGTTAGGGAAAAACATTTGTTATTGTTATAAATTAACAATAATTCAGGTAGTCGTTATGTTACCTAGTAATGTTTTATTTAGATGACCAATTTCACACTTAGGGGAACAGACTAAGACTTTGCTGTCTATCTGAGGAAATTCCACCTTGTGAAACGGGACCTGGCTTTCTCAGTATTATAAAGAATAAGATGAAGATACATTTCAAACGAAACGCCAAACTTTGAATCACAACAGAAGTGTGCTGCTGGGTTGCCACCCTGTTAGAGTGACAGCCAGTAGAAAACGGCTGTTTGGTCGCCGTCCAGCTTCAGTAAGGCCAAAGACAACCAATTTCAAAACGCCTGACTCAGCAGAACTATAGAAAACACGCTGGCCTCTGACTGGTTGACTCGACATGATACCGAGATGAGGTCAGAGCGAGGATCCGCAGTCATCTGTTGCCATGTGATAAGAGCACTTTTCAAGCAGCCACTCATTTAGCAGCACTGTGTTTTTATTTGACACAACTTCTACCCGGTTGTCTGAGGATAGAGGGGAATTGATAACAGATGTTCAAATAGTTGCTGGAAACTCTCAACCACACAAGTGTGCAATATAAAAAAAAACATCCAAGTTGTTAGTAAGTAAATAGCTCATTATTGCTGTGGGAGCTTATGAGTTAATTGTTCTTCAGTCACTGCTTCTCACTGTCTCTCACTCGCTCATGATTGTTTGATATTGCTATCAACAGCCGAGCCAACATCTGATTCACCTTTTGGCTCAGTATGATCGTAGCAGAGTAGATTGTTTTCATATTTCTTCAGGCATTCTTTCTTTTGAATTTACTCCAAACGTATTCCATAACCACAGAACATTTATTTTTTCCAAGTGCCAGGTGGATCTACTTTTAACAAACGTAGCTCTTTTTATTATAGACTGTCTTTCTTTTTCAATATCAGTTTTTCTCTTAGCAGTTTTTTTTTGCAACCCTGGCTGAGCACAAGTAGCCTCTGTCCCCTCCTTTGTCTGTCCCTGACATGTTTGTTTACCCTGCTCTCTTATCTCTCCTGTCTTTAGGAAACTGCCAGCTCAGTGTACCTGGTAATGGAGGTAAGCTGCTGTGCTGTTTGGCTTTGTTTGCTCGGCGCTGTACTGTCTCAGCTCTGACAGGCCCCGGGCTATAATTAGCCGAGTCCTCGGGCATTAAGGGGGGGTAAACGCCTGTTAGGTCAAACAGCCCAATGCGGCTCGGTTTTTCCCTGCATAGGTGTTACAAGTAATATACTGTTTGTGAATCTTGTAACTACTGCATTATGAATGTTTGAGCTTCCTGTTTGCCATTTGAATACCAGGAAACAACACACAACTATCAACATGACATTTATTTTTGCTTTATACATACTGATCATTCCCACAAGGCATGGCGAGAAGAACTTTCTGTCATGCTAGATCTTATTGTTCTGACATTTAAGTATTTTAAACTACACCGATCATTCTAGTAGTATTGATATCTTTTTTGTTAACCCAGCTTGGGTTGTCTGTAAATGCATGTTGTCAAGATCCATGTAATGTTTGTCACCTAAGAAAAAGAAAAACTTGCTCAGACAGAACAACAACAAAACCCCTGGCATGCTGAAATGGCTCACACTGCATGCCAGATGCATAAGATACAAACTGTAGAGTCCACATTATAGTCTAGTTGCCAGCACAGCGAACCCGGAAGTGTTGAGTACACCAACATTTTATGATATAAATATATAGTACAGGTCCCCCAGGATATAGAAACTGCCGAATGCTAACTTGCATATGTTGGGCAACTTGCACAATTAGCATAAGCTGTGTTCATTGAAATGAATGGCATGTAAACAAATATTTAAAAAAAGATTTTGGACAATTTTGCAGTGGTTTTGGGGGTTATTGATGAGTCCATTTCTGACATTTTCAGGATCAGTAATGGCAGTTTTAACCAGAAAGTGGCCATAATTGTTCTCTATGTGGGCTGATTTTGAACAGCATGAATAGTGTTGTGACTATTTGATATAGAGCACAAAATCAACATTATTATCTCCACCGTGGACAATAAAAAAACTAAACACAATCTGTCCAATCCAAATGATCCAGAGTCCCCTAAATCTTCCAAATCGAGAGTACACATATTGCCATTTTCTTGAAAATGTCAGAAATGGACTCAGCATCCTCAATTTCCTTCTCCTCAATTCAAGAACAGTCATTTCCACAGTAATAACGACACAATGCTCAAGTTGTTTAGTATTTTTAAAGAGAGTTTCAAAATGCTCTTTCAGGTCAAATGTATATGCAATTTCAGATACACGTAAAGCTATAAACGTGGTGGTAAACAACAGTATCAAAGAAACAGATCACAGAGGTAGAATAGCTTGAAATGAACAGCAATGACATTTCTCATACTCCTATTTATTATTATCTCCATTGTTTCATGCTTATCTCTGCTTCTTAGAAAAGGAAATGACTTGTGAGGCAGCCTTTCAGAGCCCCACCTTTCATAACACCCTCTCCTAGCCTCAGTCCTATCGATGCTATGAAAGAGAGCGAGGGTACACATCTGTAAACACATCACTCTTCAGCAAATCACTGCTCGGATCTCTTTTGCTTTATAGTTTCCCTCTCAGCCCTCAGTGTTACCTGTGTTTACTAATGTTGTTCCTTTTCTTCTTCCTCTCCTTCATTTCCTCTTTATCTCCTAGTACTGCAATGGTGGCGACCTTGCTGACTATTTACACTGTAAGTAGTACATCTATTAATCTACTAAAAGCTTCAGGTGCTTCTCAGTAGAAAAATCAATTGAACAGATGGTGAAAGTGTCGTCTTTGTTGCTCGTGGACAACAAAGTGGTTTCTTTCTGTATGAAAAACAGTTTTTAAATGCCTCTTTTTATTGTCTCAAAGCCAAGATCATAAATCCTAACACTCAAAATGCCCAACAGGAGAAACATATAACATTCTTATAATGAAAAACGCTACAAGCGACCAATCAAAGCTTAGTACTAAAAGTATTATCTTTAGACAGGAGCTGCCGGTCAAGACATCAAGTAGTAGAAAAGGAAGACTTTTTTTCAGCTTTGTTATATCTGCCAAGAAGTGCATATAAAAAGGACCCACTTTACTTTAATAAATAATAAATAATAATAATAAAGTCTGCCATTCAGCCCATAATTCCTTCCTGTATGAACGCAGAGACCTGCCTTTCTTTATCTAAGGCCTTAAATACAGAGACAGATTTGGTGCTGGAGGAGCTTTGGACGACCTCAGGCTCAAAATAGTCTTTGACATGCTGTGTTATCAGAACACATCTTAAAACTGCCCTGCTGTATTCCTATGTCTGGGCATATATACATGAGACATACTTCACATACACACAGTACAACACCTCTTGCAAATATTCAACACCATGTTAACTCCAGCTGCTAACTTTGTCTGCCAGGTACACAGAGATGAAATAGGGAACACATTATAGTTATAGCCTCTGCTTGCCTGTTGTTTTATACACTTCCCACTGTGATCAAAACGTTTTATTCCTGGCCCTAGTCAAGCCTGAGTCTGGCTTAAAAAAGTTGCCTGGAAGTGAGGTGGAGCCACCGAGACATTTAAGAAAAGGGAGGGACTATCATATCGAAACATACTGTACCATCGTGAGATGAGGGACAGGGAAGGAAGAGATGGGGAGCTATAGGTGGCAGTGGGGTCATGTTGGGAACGAGAAATGCACATGAGAGATATTTAAAAAATGTTAAAATGAGATGTTTTCTTTTCAAATAACATGATTTGACTTTAAGATTTGTTAGAAAAACTAATATAATCTATGTAAAAGTCCCCATGTGTCTACTATAACCCCACCTGCAAAAGTGCTTCATCAATAAATCATGCTGTTCACTTGTAGCATACAAAAGTTCACTTGCATCCCCTTGTTTCCCTGCAGCCAAAGGCACGCTGAGTGAGGACACAATCCGGGTTTTCCTGCAGCAGATTGCAGGGGCCATGAAGGTCCTACACGGAAAAGGCATAATCCACCGGGACCTCAAGCCCCAGAACATCCTGCTCTCCTACCCAGCAGGACGCAAGTCGCACTCCAACAACACCTGCATCAAGATCGGTATGTTCCATGGTGTTAAAGTGTGAGAACAGGCCATCATGCCATGTGAATATTTTGCCACAAATGTTGTTTGATTTGTCAACTTCTTGAGATTTTTCACATTTCAGAGATGAGACTTGTGGTTTCTACATTAGGATTCAATTGGAAAAGAATCAAAAAGGAGCAAAAAAACCTAATTGAATCTCATGCAGCTGAAGTGAAGCTCTTTTCAGGGTATTTTATTGCAACAGGACCTAATAATAATTTCCCCAAGGTAATTGATTCCATCAAGATAATAAGAGTAAACTGGTTAGAGAAAATTGATTGCATTTTATATATATATAATTGCACATTTTCCCTTAGCAGTGTTATTTCCCCCCCCTGATTAAACACTATTGAACAAACACCAAGACAGATGAACAGATATGATTCATGTGTCATCAGTTGCGAGATTCGACCCTAAACAAGTAATGAGAAGTGAAATGAACTGAGCGCAGAGAGCGAGTGTGTGTTGTTCGGCGGTTTGGAAACCCTGCTGCTAATCCTTAAGCCGTTTACTGCTTGTTCCTTCGGAGAGTATCGATTGCCCTTTGGGAGTGGAGTCACTGCAGAATGTGATTATCCTCACTACTCTGGGAAAACTTGCACATTCACACCAACACACAGCGACTCATACTCATTGTGCCCACATTGAAGCAGGTACTGGCACACAGGCACATCCACGGTGGCAGGCGGATTACTGCAAGATTATTCTTTTGGTTTGTTAAACAAATAGACTGTATGCTCAAGGATCTTTTCCTTTTGTCGAGTGTCAAAATCTAATATAATGAGCGACACAGAAATTGTTATCTACTGTATATAGAGAAAAGCCAAAAGTGTTTTATTCAGCCATGACTCCCTGGAGGTATAAACTCCAGTGCGCTGCGTTGTCATGCCGATGAATACATCTTTTTTTGAAGCACTTGGGATTTGTATTTCCTGCAACTGTTCCCTTTTGTTGTTATCAGTTTGTGAGTCTCAGCATCTGCACATTTTCCCTCCGCAGCGGACTTCGGCTTTGCCAGGTACCTCCAGAGCAACATGATGGCGGCGACGCTCTGCGGGTCCCCGATGTACATGGTAAGCACTCTTTGCAGGTTATGCAGAGATGGGATGGAAAATAAAGGGCAGCATATGCAACGGTTTTGCTTGAGAAAATACAGATTCACTGACTTCTATGTTTTCACTCAGAAAACTGCGACAAACAAAAAAAAGGATACTTTGAAGGTGTTATTCGTCCATACAAACTTTAAAATTGCTCGAATGTTCCATTTGAAAATGCAGAATGTTTCATTTGAATATCTTAGCTGAAGACAGTCCTTAAAACGTATTTATCTCTTTAATTGTTTATGAAAGCATTCCTAAAGTCTCACAATCCCTTCTTTTCTTCACCAGGCTCCTGAGGTGATCATGTCCCAAACCTACGATGCCAAAGCTGACTTGTGGAGTATAGGAACCATCGTGTTTCAGTGTCTGATTGGGAAGGCTCCTTTTCAGGTAAACACACAATTACGATCATGTTTTTTTACATTTGTGTACATAAACGATGAAAGGGAAAAAATTGACAAAAATCCGGATTTCTTTAACAGGCTTTACATTTATGTATGTCTGTTTTGCCAAGAGGACAAAAAGATTGAAATGATGGAAAACAGATGCAGTCGTGTTAAAAGATAGTAGCAGAATGAAGTGCACAAAGCCATGCTGAATCATACTCGGACATGTTTTCCATCTTGTCACAGTTTAGTTTATCTAATTTTCTTTCAAACAGACTCTCTTTTCTCTCTGGGTCATGTGATTGGTTCCAAAAAACAAGCAATTTGCTGCAGCTAACTTTAAGGATGTTAAGGAAGATGACACACATATTACCTTACAAAATGTCTGAACTGGTCCGGCAGCATTTCTGAACCTACCAGTAGTTCCTCTTTTTGTTTCACTGACCTGAATTTTAAAACTTTAGCTAACGTCTATTTACTCAAATGATCGGAGCAGACATTTATTGTTTCATCTCTGACTTCTTTCAGGCTAGCAGTCCACAGGACCTCCGGATGTTCTATGAGAAAAACAAGACTCTCAGCCCCAAGTAAGGATTAACAGTGAGGCGAAAAATGTTGTTTATTAATGACAAAAGTTATGGTAAAAAAAAATTGACATTTATCTTTTTGTCCTGCATTGTTTTTAAATTGAACATTTCTGAAGAAATTAGAAACTTTGTTGAGATACAACTCCAGAAGAAATGAACCAGGGGAATGTGAAACCCTGACCTAATCATTTCAGAGACCCCATACGCTTTCGAAATAGTGTTTGTGTTCCTACAGTGATATTAACAAAATAAATGTGTCTCCTGCAGACATATGCGTTCTGAAAAGGTTATCATTAATGACATTTTCTTCAGAATATACACATCTAGTATAAACGAATAGTAAACCAAGCAAAGCTAGAGTTGTTGCTGTATGTGCAATTACAATTTCCTGTTGTATTTTTTAACCTTTTGAGTTCTTTTCATGCCCAGCAGAACACACTGATTGTGATTTTCATTTTGTTTGCAGCATCCCCAGAGAGACTTCAAGCCATTTGAGGCACCTGCTGCTGGGCCTGCTGCAGCGCAACCACAAGGACCGCATGGACTTTGGTTGGTCAATTAAAAATACCTACACTGCTTACTAAATTAAGCAAGTGTAATAAATGTTCCTGTGTACGACTGTATCTATGTACTTATTACTGCTCTGCTTGACTTCCTCCCGCTAATTCAAGTTCTTGTGTTGTTGGCAGATGAGTTCTTCTCTCATCCTTTCCTGGAGGCTAGCTCATCCATGAAAAAGAGTAAGTAACAATAAACAATGCACTTGTTAATAAAGCTTTGTTGGAAAATACTCTGAAATACAGGACTATATTCTCTTGCACTTCTAAAGTCATAAACATTATTTATATTCTATAAAAACATGCAAAAAGATCTCTTTCAAAAAATTGGAAATAAGATTGAAATAATACCCAGACTGTGACTTCCATATAAGTGATGCTGTTATCCTGATAAAGGACTAGATCCAACATAGTGTGTCTAACATGAAACACCATGGACGTATTGCTTCATATTTGCCCTGTAGGCTTTTCTTCTAAACAAACAACAGTTCTGTTCACATTGAATGTTTCCCACACACGGCTCTGTGCATATCCTTGAGTTTCACGAGGTTGCATTTTGTTACAGCTACTCCTGCCGTGTCCATGACCTGCTTCCCCAGCTCCGCCTCGGCCAGCTCCTGTAGCAGCTCCTCCACCTCGCACCTCGCCTCACCACCGGTTAGAGTTTATTATATCTGTATTATCTCCTCATTGTTTGCCTGTCTGAACAAAGGCTCTTCTCAGACTATTTGCTCTTCTCCTGAGTTTATCTTCGAAAGTGTCTGTGTCATTTCTCTGCAGCAGTCTCTTGCTGAGGTTCAGCATGTGCGTGCCAAAGCTCTGACCTCCCCTACCCAGGATGCCGCTGGCTTTCTCCTCAAGGAGTTCTCTGGAGGGGGCGGCAGCAGCAAGAACTCCTCCTGTGACACAGATGACTTTGTTATGGTGCCTGCTAACTTAACAAGTAAGAACACGTGTATTCACTGTCCTTAACTATCAAATGAAGCTGTGCATAGTCCTATATTATTATTATATTACCTTTTTTGGTCAGTTTCTAAAAAAAAAATTCTGTTTTTCAGCGGTAGAGTTGCCATGTGAGAGTAAAGCTTTGGCTGACAGCTTGATGAACAGCAGGTAAGGAGCAAGCATTGTTTATTCAAAGACTATTATTATCTGTTTTTTTAATTATTCACTGTAGCTGTGTGACCATAATGCAATGTATTGCTTTTTATCAGCTCTCTTCTGGCTTCTGCTGGTCTGTGCAGCCAAGTCAAAACCCCACCACACTCGCCTTCCTACAACAGATCTCCGAGTCCTGTCAGGTAACAGAACAAAGCTCAATGTTTTCCTGTAGGGATACAAGTGGTAGACACTGTAAGATTTAAACAAAATGGTTGGTAGAAGAAACGGTCGAAGAAGAAGAAGAAGCAACAACGCCTTCTTAAACAGCTAAGAAGATCAAATTCTGTCTGTCTTTACAATCAAATAATGTCATGTCTACCACGCACACTTGCAGTGTTTGAAATGTTTTACACACAGTTATTGTACGAGTGTGGGAGTTTTTCATTAACAGAATGTCTCTTCTCCCAAATATTTGGTGTACTCATTCCTGTTATTAAAAGTGTTAAGCACGTAAACCCTCTCATCTCTTGTCTAACAGTTTCCCTCTGTACTCTCTGTTCTTCTCACTGTTGTTGGCAGGCCCAGTGAGTTCTCGGGAAGTAACTACAGTGGTAGCTATGGAAACCACGATCAGTCCTTGCCTATCCCAGTCCCCACCCAGGTCCACAACTACCAACGCATGGAGCAGAACCTCAACTCTCCGAAACAGGACAGCTCTCCACGGTCTGTATCCCCAAACAAGTCCCACTGCCAAATGTATCTCTGTATTAGCATATCTTAAATTGGCTGGGGTGACTCATAGTCCTTTTGTTATCAGGCTGTCGCCACCAGTGCGCCGTTGCAGCAGCGGAAGCTCTTTGGGTTTTGCCCGGCCCGGGCCGTCACCATCTTACGGACAAGCAGTAGTTGCAACCAATCGGAGACTTTCCCTGGGAGGAGCCAGACCTTTCCTGCTCTCCCCTCAAGGTAGCACATCAATAGATGCATATCACAGCTTTCTCCAAACTACAGTTTTTAGAATTCACTGAGTTGATTTATTAAAAGCTAATCCAATAGAGCGATCAGGGATTCCAATCAAGTTTGGCTTCTTGTAGTCTTCAACGAAAGAGGGAAATAGGGTTTTGCAAAGGCTTCTCTGACTCAACATGGTCAGTAGTTTTTAAAGTTGCGTGGCTGTGGCTTAGGAGGTAGACCAAGACGTGTTTCAAACCCCGACCCCTGCAGTCACCATATCCAATTGTCATTGAGCAAAAACCCCACATTTCTCCAACTGTGGGTAAATGCCTCTGTATGAATGTGTGTGTGAATGGTACCTCGCTGACTTGACGTGTGGTGTTGTTGTAAAGCCCTCTGAGTGGTTGCAAAGACTAGAAAAGGCTATATAAACTGTACCATTGAGGGAGAATAAAAGAACCAGTCTCCTTTCTTCATTTACTGTCTACCATTGATGGAGAAAATGAACAGACTTCCTACACAAACGCTCTCCTTGTCACCAGCAGTAGCTCGTTTGTGCCTCATGCTGTCACAGTCTATCGCTGTCTGGACTTGCAGAAGGGCAGCGGGGGGAGTGTGGCCGTTTTCACCTGCTGTCTTAACACAAAAAACACTGGTCTATCCCACAGCTCCCCAGCTCATCGAAGCCCGGCAAACTCCTCAGCCGCGGTCGGCAGGCCTGGGCACGCGGCTCCACAGCGCCCCCTGTTTGTTGGAGGGCGCCAGTGGTGGTGTGAGACACAAGATCAGGAAGCAGCACTCAGACCCGGTGGTGGCCCCCTCTACGGCTCTGATGACTGTCCGCCCTTTGCACTCGTCCCCCAGACTCAGCGAGCTGATGCAGCGTAGCCCCCTCCCCACTATCCTGGGCTCGCCTTCCAGGGTGAGTCAGCACTTCTTTACTGAAATAGAACGTAAATCTCTTGAGATGCACTGAACAAGAAAAGGAACAAGGCTTAAACAAACCTCTGGCGACTCTCCCCTGTCTGCCTTTTCTCTCTCCTCAGACCATCCCTCCTTTTGAATTCCCCAAGGCTCCTAGCTCCACCAATCTCGTGACCTTCCTGACACAGCAAGGTCTGGTCCTTGGCCCGCCCTGCAGCAGGACGGCCCCCTCAGAGCTCAGGGACGCAGGACAACAAGCACGTACACAGGGCAACCAGCCTGCCCACTGCATGCACAGACTGAGTGATGATGCCAAGGGCTTTGGAAGGTTAGATATTTGTCTTCTGTTTGTTAGGTTTAACATACTGATGCTGCGTATCCAGAAACAAATGATGACTCACATATACAGGAAAGACAAGACAGGACAGGACTGCAAAATGTTTGAAATGTTTCTACCTTTTTCATTCTTAAACCATGCTTATTTTAGTTTTTATTCTTTGCATGTCTTATCACAAAGCTTTTTCCTAATGGATTGAGCATGTTGGTAGCACATTTCATTCATTTTTCTTATGGTTATGATTGAACCTAATGGGGTGGATAGAATGGATGTTGAATACAGCTAGCAAAGCAATAGGTTTAAAGGAACTAATAAAATAAGCAGTTATTAAAAGAAATGATATATTTAAAGAGAGTTTTGCCTTATTCTTATTGTTTTACTTTCTTCCATGTGTCTCCTGTCTCTCCGGTGCAGGTCTCAGAGTGCAGGTCGTCTGTCTGACATGCTGCTGATGGCTGCTTTCGGCCCAGGTGGACCCTTGGGTGACAGAGGCAGCTCCGAGAACCTGTCCTCTGAAAAAGCCATAGACATAACTGGTAGGAACTCTTATCGATTACCATAAACCAACATATATATGTGATTTAGGATTAGTGTTTATTTATGTGGCTTCTTCCATTAGTCTAGAAGTCTAGAAGATTCTATGAAATACAGTGTGGCCTATTATTTAGCACTTTTCCAGTTTCGGGACTATGAAAAAGTATTAATAATATGTAGGGATGCTCCGATCAGGGTTTTTGGGGCCGATCACCGGAATCAGTATCGGCAGAAACCGATCGTCGATCCGATCATAGGGTGGGTGGGGGCTATGGGGATCTTCCATTTAAAGTGATGTTTAAAACTCAGTTAATGGGGCTCATTTTTATATTGCTTCAGTTTATAATCGTAACGGATCGAAAAGTTCAGATGAATATTTCAATACATGATGAGCTTCCACAAACAACAACTAACATAATTATTACATTCAAATGAAGTACATTATTCAAGTTTACATTAACTTTGGATAATAACACGGGAGAAATGAGGGGAAGCGCTCTCTTTTCCTCTCTCTCTCTTCTGACATCCCGTCAGTATCTCATGCAGCTCGCCGATCCAGTAATGAATGACCCGACAGTGAAGAATAAACAGAACGTCACAGCGGGCGGAGCTGCAGGATTTCTGCTTCACACACGTTGCATACCGCTATTTTATTGTCTTGTCTTTTTCGGACACCTTAAAATACTGCCAGACCGGTGAAGCCATTTTGGCGAGCTTGTTTTGCCGCGCACAGAGAAAAGTGTCATGTGTTTTACGTCACCTGATCGGCTCTCCTGATCGGCCTCTATAGTGCGCACCGATCGATCGCCTGAGAGTGAATATCCGCCGATAACGACCGGCGGCCGATCGATCGGAGCATCCCTATATGATATACCTATTCCTATTTTTAATCTTTGCTCTTTTTTGCCCTCTAGTGCCCCCCGGTGGTGGGGCATCCTTTGCACCTGGCTCCATCAGCCCAGCACAGGTGGTTTTCACCGTGGGCTCTCCCCCCAGTGGCAGCACCCCCCCTCATACCTCCAGACAAAGGAAATACTCAGGTAACACATGCGCATCCTAGCGCTGCTCAATTCTAATAATATGTTTCTGCATCATTTCTGCAAGCAGCAGGGATCACATTCGACTCAGCAGCTTCAGTGTTATGTTTTAAACATCATGCAACAGAGTCCTATGAAAGCTATTACTTTCATTTTCTATCATGTGGAAACATAATTTAGTATCATGCAGGCAAGCATAAAAGGTTGATTTTCTTTTTCGATCAGGCTCAACTGTGGAGATATGTACCAACATTTAGGGAGTAATAACCCAAATAAGTGTTGTTTGCAAATACCACATTTTCCAATTGGTAATTACAGTATTTATGAAAAATGCAATCAAAACCTGGTTCTTTCAATGTATTATCAATTGGTGTCTGTTTAGATTTGATGTTTTATTGTATAGAGATCGAAATGCATGGAATTTGATGAAAAACAATGGATATATCCAATACATTTGATATTTAAACAGCGAATTCTACGACCCCTACAGGCTCGTTCACTTCAATCAGCCCTGCAGGTTCCTTCACTAGCCGCCACCCCCAGACGGTCACCTACCTGGATGGCTTTGAGGCCCCTCCAAATCCTCGCTACAGTTTCACTGATCCTATCTCTGCCAACATGGGCGCTCATGTAACCTTTGAGGCTCCTGAGCTGCCTGAGGAGACGCTGATGGAGGTGAGAACAATGTTTTATACACAGCTCTGGAAAGTAGAGCAAGGGCAGTCACCTTTTAGATCCTGTGTTTTCTATGTATTTAAACAGCAGTGACTTACAAAACCAAAATGTTTTAATCCCTCTTGACAACGTGGACTCTGAGAGAAATTTCAAACGAGCGTTGTAAAGTTGAAGGGTCTTCAAGTAATCATGGAAACAGTTCTTAAGGTGGAATCAGAGTGGAATAATGAAATGCAACCAAATAGCACCATTAGCTTTTCTTTTGTCATACAAAATAATGCATATCATTGTTCAGCTGTTCTTTTTTTATTTAGATATGTAGTTTACTCTATTAACTGTCATATTTGTGGTCTTATAGGGTCACGTGTTTAAGCAGCAGTGACTAAGGGGGGACCCCTATCAAAAAAGTCATTATTTATAAATATTCCTTTATTGGCTAAACTCTAACTCCATAGGCGTTTCACAAACATTCAGCCAAGATTTTATTTCCTTTACACACAAAACTAAAATAGTTATGGAAAATATATGATGTGAAGTTAATGCTTATTATTTGCTCTATCATAGTGTCATAGTAAATATATATCCCTCACCTGTTGCCAAGCTGTCTCATGTTAATGCTTGTGTTTGTTTAACCAATGCAGTCTGAATGCATCGTCTGTCAAAGTAACAGTCTGACGTCCACTGTTTAAAAATTACGAAACTATTCCTCTTTTCCCTCTGTGGCTGTCTCTCTTTTTCTCCCTGCGTGTGTCGGAGTGCAGCAGGAGCATACAGACACTGTGCAAAGCCTGCGTTTCACGTTGGATTTCGCCCGCTGTCTGATGGAGGTGGCCGGAGCCCGTGGGGTGGTGTTGTTTGAGGAGCAGGGGGACATTTGTCATCCCTCCCTCCATCAGCCCCAGAGCCTGGTAGCAGATCAGATAAGCTCTCTGAGCAGAGAGTGGAGGTAAGGCCGAATCAGCTACGTCTGTGAGTCTTTGTTGATGGCAGTGATACAGTCTAAAAGTGTGGACAACCCTGGGAGAAAACCGTCTTTTTAATGTTCGAAATTAGGGAAAAGGGCTGTCAAGTACAATATTTATGGAACCTACTCTGGAGTATTGACCGAAACAAATCTGACGCTTGGTCTGATTCAAGATTTGTTCGCATGAATGTATTTCTTCCAACAGATCAAACAAAGCCATAAACGTAAAAAACAACTAACTCATGCAGTGGTTGCTTGTAGAGTTGGAATGCAGGGAAAGAAAAGGATGAACTTTTATATTTTTGGAAAAACAAACTCTAAACAGGTTTTAAAATGGGCAGTGTGTTACCTAATGAAAATGAGGTCCGAAATATTGTATGCACCCCTAGCCAGTTGTTTAGATTAAATATAGCGGCTACATCTGCTATCACATATATGACTTCATTGTATTTTTTCTATTTCATTTCTCAATTTATAATGGAATGTTAAGTAATGTGTGTGTGTGTGTTTCTCCTCAGTCATGCAGAACAGCTGGTTCTCTACCTTAAGACTGCAGAGCTCTTGTCCAATGCCTTACACACAGCCATGGAGGGAGTTAAACAAGGCACACTCTACCCATCCTCTACTGTCAAACAAAGTATGAGGCATTTCATTTTATAACACTTCTAATATATATATATTTGTACTACCATAAAATTCAAAGTACAGCATATTAAAATACATCTCTGTCTGCCTACAGTTGTAAAGAGGCTGAATGAACTTTACAAGTCCAGTGTGGCTTCCTGTCGCTCACTCAGCACCCGGCTGGAGCGCTTCTTCTCCAGGAAGCACCGCCTAATGGACCAAATCAGCTCCATCACAGCTGAGCGGCTGCTGTTCAGCCACACCGTGCAGATGGTAAGCCGGGCGGAAAATGAGACAGTAGGGAACCCGAGGAGATAAGGGGTTATTGACCAGCAGGCCACAGCGGAATTATTTAGATACTCTATCTGTGGACATCCAGCTAATTAAAAGTCCTAGCATGTGTTACACACTTAAATTTGGTAATCGTTACATTTCAGTCCTGGTTGATTTAGCCATACTCTATACTGGTGATTACTGCCGATGTGTTCAATACTACAGGTCTGGGGGGAGGCCAAACTAACCATTTTACATTTTAAACTGATCCACTCTCAAAGAATTGGCAAACATGGGGGTTTTTTTTGTCATCTTTTTGATGAGTAAAAGCGTTCAGTGTCTTAAAAAAACTAATTACATTTTCTTTGACCTACCTCATTATAAAAATCAACTCATGTTCCTCTTTAAATAGAAAACCAAAGCAGTGGGAATTATTATTTTCTACATAAGAAGTACATTAATGCAGCTTTTGTTCCGGCCATGTCCCCACAGATCCCCGATTTGTTTTAATACTGCAAAAATATAAGTATTGCAATGCTTTTATCAATGGGCAATAGGCTAAATCAATGCTCATTTTGCCTATTTAAATATCTGAGATTATTCCTTTTAAATCTAAGTAAGTCAAAATATATCATATCTCTTTGTCTTAGTTCCAGTCTTTTGTTTCCAAAGTGATGTGCTCCCTTTACACTTGCTTCTCTACACGAATATTGAAAAGCCACTAAAGGAATGGCTTCTTAGTGTTTCATAACAGGTTTTGCATTCTATGGTTACATTTGTATATTTTGTCAGGCATGTTGATGTTAAAAGTCAAGATTTAGGTTATTAACTTGAGCATCCTGGTGTGGCGTCAGGTTCAGACGGCTGCACTGGACGAGATGTTCCACCAGGGGGAGGCGTCGGTGCTGCGTTACCATAAAGCTCTGTTGCTGATGGAGGGTCTGTCTCAGCTGCTCACTGAACAGGAAGACATCCTCAGAGTTAGCAAATGTGAGTATGTCTATCAGCCTATTTGTAATGTTCCTGCAGAAAAAAAGAGACATTTGAACTATTCTCCTTTTGTATCTACAGGTAAGGAGTGTATTGAGCGGCGCCTCACAGCTTTGCAGTCAGGACTCTGTGTCTGAGACTTCTTGGAGTGATGTCACCCTGCATATTATCAACAAATCAAATCTCAACCCACATCTTGTGGTTTTCCCTTAGAAATACTTTAGATTTCACAAGAAAACCACAAGGCTTCACTTTTGCTGAACATTCACGGCTCGAGTTGTAATGACTTGCCATTCATCTCAAGCTTTGGACAGTGGCAGTGACTCACACCGGCACTGAACTTGTACCGTAGTTGGACATGAAGAAAGAATGTCTGCGCTGTCGCCTACGGGTAGAGGACTCTGCTCCTGGGGCTGAAAACGTTTTTCCAAGGGACTAGGGATGACACCCTCCAGAGCATTTATCGCCAAGTAGTCGCATATCCACATACAGAAAGCTTTCTTAGATGGGAAAATATTTAAAAATCTTTATGGACAAATGTATCTTCTACCGTATCCGTTGCTGGAGGAAAATACGTCAACAAACATAATTTGTCTTATACCCCTTGTTTGCTTTCCTTGAATTCATTTTACTGTTATTTATCTAATTATTACTTGCTTTGCTGGAGGACATTTAAAATAGCAACGATACAGTTGGTGGCAGGAATCGCGTGTAACCAATCTGTTGCCAAAATATTTGTAGTTTTGCTTTTGTGTTATTTTAAACTTGTTGTCGGTATCTTTGGTTTGGAAAAAAAAGATCCCTGTTTGACACTTTACCAATTCTATACTTCCTTATGTAACAGACAATAATCAATCATTGAAACAATGATATAAACGGGATTGAGTTTTCTTAAATGGTGGCAGGTATTACAGCAGAAGATGGGTCCAGAAAACACTCACTACCACACTGCTACGCGCAGAATATAGCTTTTATTCCAGCTGGTGTGTAAGCATCCCTGAATACAATCTTACTAAAGATGTTGCAATAACCTGGGATGTGTTCGTCAGGTATACAGAAGCTTTTTTTTGCTACCGTTGCTGGTAATGTCTTCACACAACTTCGTATTCCGTCTCCTTATGTGTGGTTCATCAATCATGTCGGAGTTCAGCAAGTATAATCACATTTGAATGTCGTGCTGAAAGGAGAGAAACTGCGTTAATTTATGTCAATTATAAACCCCGCGTTTAGCGTCTGAATGTTTTTGCACTGTTTAAGTACTGTATGGGTCGATTTTGAGTGGAACATTCTAAACGCGTCCTGTTTTTCTTTTTATAGATACCTTTAGACAGATTTGCTTATTTAGAGATTTCTATTCCATACTTTATTGCAGTTGTGTTTTAGTTGCTGTCAAAAGGTTTTAGAGGTGTGTTAGATGTGAGAATGCTGACAGAGAGATATAAGCTATGAATCCTTTGAAAGATTGCTTTAAGAAGAAAGAGGGGGAAAAAATACTTTTACACTGAAAAAGGTTTTACTATTCATTGTGTTGTGTTTGGAGTAGTCAGAGTGTGGCGGTTGTGTTTTATTTTTTAAAAAGTGACCTGTTGATTTGGAGTGCTAGTGTTTTAATATTTGTTTCACTGACCTTTGAGCTATATCTCAAGAGGATACATGTACTCCCCTAAGTCATGGGCAAATGGGAAGGGTCAACGATGGTCAAAGATAAGCTTGTGTGCATGCATGCATGTTTGAAATGATATTTGGTGCATTGAGTGACAGTGGGATTTGTTCTGTACAGAACCAATTGCTCTGTGACGAGATGTGAATGAGTTGTTATTCAAGATGGTGACTAAGAGAACATTTGAGAAGATGATATTGATTTGTGGAAGGGGCTTACAATATTTATTTATGAAGCCAGTATAGTAGCACTGTCAGCAGAACAGAACGGAGGAAATGTTTTTTTCCTTGGTGAAGATTTATCGAAATATACATAACGTGTATTTGCTTTGCGGCCTTTTGTCAGATAGCTTTTTGGTACATTTTTATAGGTCTACCGAGATCATTTTGTGTGTTATTTTAGTGTGAGTCTACATTCCTACAGCTTCTCTGTCTCTTACACACGCTGTTCACTTCAGTCACTTTATAATGGTGATCACAATTTACCTTTATAAAACTGATGCATGTGTCACTTTGTAATGTTCCCTACAATCATTACTATTGGCCATCCTTCGAAGGATTCTCTTGGGTAGGAGTCAAAAGCACCATAAAGATCATTTGTGCTGACATTGAAATAATGATTACAAAATACTTACGCCCCACCAGCTCCTGTTTAAAGTACCACAGAAAGATAAAATGAATTGTATGTGCACTCTTAGAATACATTTGTCATTGATTTGTATTATTTGTAAAAAAACAGTTTTAATTTTGTGTTTTCACTTTCTGTATTACCTGTAAATAATGTAAATTAAGTTATTGTTAATGTATATATGACGCTGCAGGCATGGAGAGAACAGTACCATTACCATCATTACATTTCCAAAGAATCAGCTTTCTGCTGATCCTCCATATTGTCTCTGACTGTTTCAAAGCATTTTATTGTTGTCATATGTATGACAAACACACAATCTCAGTGTCCCTGTGTGTGGTGTAACCTTTACTGTTAGAGTTGCAACATGAATAAAGTAAAAGGAAAGATTATTTAGGATGAAGTGAGTTTTCTTTGCTGCCATGTCACCTCGGTTATGGATATTTAAGTTTACTTTAACAGAAGAATACATCAGAAATCCTATGGGGAAATGGTAAGATTTTGTACACTTCAACCTGAACCTACCAATTTTGAAATCTCAGATGCATTGATTTAGATTACAATTACAAGTATTTAAATAAATCCTCACAGCTATGAAATAATGTTCTATGTAGGCTGGCAAAACAGGTACAGTCCTGTTGCTGAACTAGTAATCCCAACGCTCAAACCAATTAAACTTGGATAGTGCATAATGGGACTATTGTCCGCAAGGTTAGACACTCTATTACGAATCTCATGTAGTCAGCTTTAGGCTTCAGCTAGTCATTTACTTAAGCATAGTCTTATGTGTTTGTATCCTCACATCCAGGAAGCCACATTAACTTCTGTTCCCTGGATTGTCAGTGACAAAATGCAATTACAACAGGTAATATATTAATTTATGTAGCCTCTAAAATCTGTTGCTGTCTACTTGCTACACTATCAATTCCCTCTAAGCCTGAATTGTAGAAAAACATTTCTGGTTTTTGGATGTGAAACTACAGTGATCATTTATACTTAGTGTCCCCAACTCATCTATATATACCATAGTTTATCCATCAATCAATCAATGTTTATTTATATAGCCCAATATCACAAATGTTACATTTGTCTCAATGGACTTCACAGTTTGTACAGAATATCAGTACGGCAATACTCTATCCTTGGACCTCACATCGTACAAGGAAAAACTTCCAAAGAAACCCAACAGTTTAAAGGGGAAAATGGGACAGCACACGGACAGACAGATGCCTTGTGTAAATTGAAAAGATAATACATTTACAACATGGTCCAAATGTTTGGAAATGCATGTGCCTATAATAAGAAGATGAATCCAGGAGGATGTCAACAATCCTGTGGGAGCCATCAGAGAAGTAGTATGATGAGAGTCAGGCAGGACCACAGTGACGAAATCCCGGGTTGTGTTCCGATAATCCAAAAATCAGCTCCTAAATTCTAACCCTATCTCCTATTCCTTGACCTCTGAGTGAAACGTCACGGGGTTAAGGGATAGTGGATAGGAGAATTCAAAAGGACTTAGGAGAAGATACTGCGGTACTTTAGAGAATCCGAATGCACTTTCACTATCTGACGTGTTTATGATGCACCGGCGGACGTCATTGTGTGCGTCTGCTGCTGTGGTGAAACTATGGAAACTACAGTGTTCTATACAACGGACTACAACATGGATGTATAGAACGAGGGACTACTGTAAACTCATCTAGAGACTCTGCACCGTGCTCTGATGCTGTTGTTTTATGGTTTATGAACGTGGACAACAGAGAAATTCATGACCAAAGTTGTAATTGAAATAAAAAAGGAAAGTGAAATTTATGCTCGTCACCCTCTCCCTCCGGTCGACATTAATACAAATGATCCCAATACGTATGATTGTATGAAAATATCTTAAAAATAAATACAAATCTATTTATTTTAAACGTTAGTCCTTAACATCTATCACTGTGTATATCACTATTCAAACATCTTTTAAAAGTTGAACAAACTCCACAGCTCAGTGAAATGTTGACTTTATTTGATCATTTCAGTAAAAACTAACGTTCATATTTCTCTTTTTGATTATAATACTGATGAACGTTCAAAACAAAGCACTTTGGCAAGTTACCACATACGTTTTAAAATGCTTAATAGCACCGTAACTTTCATGATATAACTTCTCCGTCATAATCGTTTGTTTCCGTGAACGACCGACTGTTGTGTGACGGCAAATGCTGCGGCTGCAATGCATTGTGGGGCAGCATTTTCTCCTCTCCTTTTGGTAAGGAGGTCCAGTGGTTCCTAAGCTAAAGGAGGTTATAAAGGAAGTTTGAAACCTCCTTTCCTTTCATTTGGAGAATTGGAACGGCACTTAACATGGCTGCCACTGACGTACTTCCGGGACTTGGTTAGGAAGGTTCCTAAGCTAAATGGACTATTCTTGGAACGCAAGGACTCCGAATCTAGGAGTTTAATGACCCTAACGAGCTCAACCAATCAAAAGTCAGTGTTTAAACGATACCCATACCGCAGCCAATCCTAATATAGGAGGCGGGACTAATGGATCTTACCTGAGAGCTTTAACCAGGCTTTAACAGGGCTACAAAGAATGGACTTGAACTGTTGTCATGGCAACGTTGTGTGTGTGAGTTAGAGTGGAGCCTCATGTCAAATTAGCGCAACGACTTGAGCTGTTTACGAGCAACAGAGTTTAGGAAGCAAGATAGTTAGACAACAATGTCGGTTTTAAACTCCACACTGGAATATAAGGGCAAGAGAAAACACTGTTAAGTGATGGTGGTAGTTTGTTCTCTTGGTACTAATGGAACACTTCGAGCAGAAACAGGTCGTCACCGCTAGCCAAAGAGGCTACAATGGTTCGTTAGCAATGTCAAGTCATAATCTTCCGCCGGTGCGGCATCTGCCACAATGGACCCGAGTCGGGCGCATCGGGAAGCCTTGCTCGCCTCGGTGTTTACCTCCAAACAAACTGCAGCCACTGCCTGTCGTCCCGCCAGCTGACAAACGAGTGTGGAGGGCAGCAGAGGTGTCCTGTCACAGCGACACGGACCCCCACGTCGCGTCTATGCGGAGGAATATCCAGTTCCTTCAGCAGCAACACAAGGACACTCTCGAGAAGCTCCATGCAGAGATAGAGTATCTCAGACGGGAGAATAAAGGTGAAGAAAACAGTGAGCTGAAACACTGCCATTAGTGTCAGAGAATTTCGATTTTTCACAATAGCTCATACTTAAACCGAGGTCACTTAAATATGCCATCTAATAATTTGGGATAAGCACAAATAGTTAAATTTGTTGACAGTTGAATTATAGTCCTGTAAATTAGTGTATGCTGTGTTTGTTAGAACATTAATATACCATTCTAATATCAGTAGAATAAAGTAAGACGTTTCTCAAAACTGAAGCTGGTTATAAAGGGAATACATGATTAAATAGTATATATTATATAAAAATAAAGAAAAACTAAATATATAAAAGTTTGACCTCTTTGATTTGACCTCTATCACTTTGCAGGAGTTGTTGATTTTTTTAAGGTGAGAAGAAACATTATACCTTATTGTGTCCAAGAGTAAATTGATGTTATAATCAATAAAACAGATTTTTTTTTGGACAAATGGCCCAGAGCCAATTAATAAGAACAATCCTTATCCCTATTATTTTCCCATTTAAAAGTTCCTGTTGTTATGTCTAACCCCTTCTTGTAATGAATCGATGTTAATGGCACTTCCTGACTGTCTACTGATAGGGTGCTGAAAAGAAAGACACTCAATCCAGGGACAGTGGTCGCATAGCAATTCCAGGGTTTTGATGGTCTCTCAGTGGGAGGTGGACACATATCTAGTGTCACTTTACTGAACAGGTCACATAAATGCACCTCACCACCCACCAGGAAGCTCCCCTCTCTGTCTGTACACTGTCACAGCCTTCAGGCCCCCATGGAAACACGCCTGTATGTCGGGACTGTGTTTCAACATTGTACCTCCTGTGTGCCTCCCTACAGTATGTCGCAAACTAATCCTTTTTGAATGTTGCAGAGTTGCAGTATAAGATGATAATGGAGCCTCCCAAGTCCTGTAGAAAAGGTAAGATGTGATCCTGGATTACAGTTTGATTTTGTTTGTGTGTTTCTTGCTAGATTGGAAGAGTTGAAAGTAGTGGACCATGTTGATCAAATATTCTAACACGGTATATGTACTTTTACATTCTGAGATAAATATATACAAAACAACCAGTCATTAAAGGGACATTATCTTGGTGTTTACAGTATGGCAAAATCTCTGGCAGATGACACATCTCACAATGTAAACGTTGTATTGTCAAAAAGTTCAAATGCAGCTTCAGAATGTGCAGAAAAAACAGATTCTAATTGTTTCAAGTTTCAAGGCTTTTATTGTCATGTGTGCATAGCCACAATGTAGTTATGACAATGAAAATGCAACACAATAAAACAGATGAAATAGAATAGAAATAGAATAGAAATAGAATAGAAACAGAATAGAATAGAAACTGTGCAGAATAGTCTATACAGTAATTGGAATATTGATATGAGTTGCAAACAGATGAATGCTATGTCTGTTCTTTCAAAAGTGCAGGTGATTAACATTGGTATGGCCTGTGGGGTGATAAACGTTGGTATTGGATTAGCAAAATAACTGAAATGTTCTAGTTGTAACTATCTGATATAAAAGGACAAGCGAAAGACAGATGACAATTTATAATGATCTTAATAATGTGGGGTCCTTTTTTTTTTACTTGCCGCAAATACTTTTATATGTTTGTTTACTTGTGTTCTTAAAGCTGCTTCTTATCTTTTACCTTGAATGTGTACTTCATTTATTTTCCTTTTTGTCTGCACTGTCCCTTTCGCTGTAACGATGGACATGTCCCTGCAGTAGGAGTGACACAAAGTCAGCGAGGCATCAGACCCCCCACTCAGGGAAGTGAAGCCCGTACGGGACTCTACCTGGAGGAGACGCTGCAGGACACTCGACCCTCACAGGACCAAGCACTGAGGTGAAATTCTGCATTCTACATTTCAATCTGATTCAATACTTAACCGCCTACCTGCCTCAGTACCGTCAAGTGTGATAAGATTTAAAGAGTTTTAAGAATTTCAAACAAATCATAAAATAACCTAGATGTGCTGACAAAACATGTTTTAATTTCACACAGGTACATCTGATAAGCTCATACGTTTGTGTCACAGTAATTCAGCCCAAGTTTTATCATAGTTTTACAAAAAATATCTCCTCTCACCATATCTCTATTCAACATTGGTTTTATTGTCCAGCTCTAAATGAAATGATATCAAAACACTAATACAAAATTACATGTTGGTTCATATTGCTAATGTAATATTGAGATGAGACAACAAGTATACAATGTTAAGCAGAATTCAGGTGGAACACACTGTCAAATGGGGATAGATATACTGCTGCACATTAAGCTTGTGAAATGTTCGTGTGAAGTAGCGTGTGAGAAAATGTAATTCACACGGATTATAACCACAGTCAGTGGTGCACCACAGTGTGTGAAGAAAAACAGTTCACAAAGTAGTGTGGAGAATATGGTTTTAATGCTGACACATTTCACTGTTTTAAAAGTCAACTCTAAAGTAGGTATATCATTAGTTCCCATTTTAATCCCATGCTCGTAGCTTCTTCGATTATATGATATGGGAGTCTTCTTTACTAACATTTAGAAAAATAAGTACATTGTAATTAGTTGAATGCATAATTAAGTGTTCCTAGCTCTCATGAATATTTTAGTTTTTAGATTTCTTATCTAGGTTTGCTTAAGTGTAGGTTTATAAGGCCCCGTCCACACGGAGACGATATCAGTTGAATCCGCTAACGTTCTCTATCGTATAGACGGTTCGTCCACACAAGGCTGACATGGAAACGCGGATTCGGAGGCCGAATCCGATACACTTTGGTAACGGCTCCCAAAGTGGGTAGGTCTGGAGACGAAACGCCTGCGGCTCCGTGTGTACGCCCTATACCAGGGGTCTGCAACCTTTTTGACCAAAAGAGCCATTTTGCCCCCTTTTCCACCAATGTTTTCGTTATAAAGTTGTATATATTGTTATATCATAGACAAAAACTACAGTTTTTTTGCATTTATTATTTATTATTACATTATAGAAAACTGTTCACCTCTAATAATAAACAAAGAACTCTTATAAGGAGAATTCAAAAATACACAGGCCTACTTTAAAATAAATCAACACAGCACTTGGGGAGTCCTCTGCACATTTGAAGAAAATGAATATAATTCAAATGGGCCCACTTTGAAATAAATCAAACAAATAGCTGCACCTAAAAAGAGTTAACGGATTGAATTATGACTGAAGATCGTCAGCTGTGTTCCTCTTCCGTGTTTTTCCTCCAATACGTAAAGGCTGCAGCACCTTTGACAACTTCTCTCCACACATCAAACATACCGCTAAGCCAGCATCGTTTGCTGTGAAAGCAGATAACTCTGTCCACGCAGAATTAAACCCTCTGTGTTCCTCCGATACTTTTATTTTCTTTGATTTATCCATAGTTCGCTCATCGAGCCGGGGGTCAGGTTATTCACCTGCAAGAAAAGGCGCTGGTGCGGGACCGCAGCAGGATATGACGCATATTTTAGTTGACCTAATTAAAACCGTTTTGTTTTTTATTTATGTGTCACAGTATCACCTCAAAATACAAGATACGAAACATTTTCAACCATGCAACAAAATATAAATAGTCCTACAAATATTTTAATTGTATTTCCTTCTTATTTTTGTCTAAGCTCCAGGGAGCCAGAGTGGAGGGCTTACAGAGCTGCATGCGGCTCAAGAGCCGCAGGTTGCCGACCCCTGCCCTATACGATCATTCCCTGAAAACAATGACGCCATAGCCCCGCCTCTCTCCACCTCTCCTGCTCACCCCCGCGTCATAGAGTGCCACAGTGACGCGTCCTAAAACCCGGAAGTAAGTTAGCATTTTACCACTTCTGGTTCCTTTGACAAAAAACCAATGCAATTTCTCCATAGGATTTTGGAAAATAGCTGGAAATAAGGTCTGTGGTTGAGACACATTTAAGAGACGGATCACGTTTTGTTCAGCCGGATAATATCCACATGTCTACCCTACTTTTATAATTTTCGAATCATAAATCTAATCGATAGATTTATGATCGATAGATTTATGATTAGAAGATTATAAAAGTAGGGTAGACATGTGGATATTATCCGAATGTACAGGAGTTTACTTCCGGGTTTTAGGATAAGTCACTGTGGCACTCTATACCTGATGCGTTTCGCCAACAACAACAACAACAACAATGGCGGATCACAGGGTTGCGTTCGTGCTCCAGTGCCAAATCTACAGCTCCTCTACCACAACCATCAGCAACAACAATAATATAATAATAATAATCATCTGTCTTATTCGCGGCTTTTGGTGTATTTTGTGGCGGAAGTACAGCACCACTTACAGGCCCGGTATATGTACTACAGCTGCCCAGCGGGTCGAGCGGTCTCGTGTGGATGGACACGTTTCTTGAGCTGATTCCATGTGGACGGAAGACTTTTTTGATATCTAATTCGGTTCGTTTTCGTCTCCGTTTCGTCTCCGTGTGGACGGGGCCTTAAGCAACGACCCATTGGTTCAACTGTAGTGCAGCCAACTTTTGAAACAGTCGTTTAAAAGAGATGTCGAAGTAATATTAGATTTGCCAAATAAATGTGCAAAATATACATTATTTGATGCACTTTGATTTGGTACATCTGGTATCGCCTTACAATCAAGGCCATGGAATGGAAGTCTTGAGCTGCCTTCAACATTGATTGATGATGTGATCTCACTGACTACTTGTGCAGCCTTGGAGATGGCAGCGACATTCTGGGATGTGCCAGGCAGGAGCCCAGCCTAGAGGTGAAGGGGGGGCTCATCACCTCATTACAACCTCTACGAATCCACAGCAACCCCTCCCATCCGCCACGAGCCCCCACCCTGCAGGAATGTGAGGTCATCATTCGGCAGCTCTACAACGCTAACAGCTTACAGTCTCAGGAAGTAAGTGCCCTTCATCACATAATAATCATCCATAATATTTTCTTTCTCATTTTCTTTGGACATTTTGAATGGCTTTATAACAACCGTGTTTCTTTAAAGATCATACGTGTGAAGGCGTTGCTGAGAGATATTGTTTTGAGCAAAAAAATCACCCCAGAGAACTACATCCTGACCAAGGCCTTCCTTGTGGACGGAACCCGGTAAAGTGACAGACAATTTTATTACTGCAATCTTCATCAATATATAGGATTCCTTAAAAAAAAATGACCACAGTTGTGATTAGGTTTTCTCTTTTTTGTTGTACCTGTCAGCAAAGTCACAGAAGAAAAGACATTTCCGAAACTTGGTCTTCAAACATTTCCCGAAAAGCCGTATGTAAATCTGTTTCTATGGAAAACTGTTCCATCATTTTGCACTGACTGCATGCTCAAAAAGCCATCTTGGCCCCCTCAGTTAAATCTACATATGTTCTGTCCCAGGTCCGGACCCTCTCACTCTGGGGTGGTCCTCCCTGCCCTGAAACAGAGCCTCAGCAGCAGCATCGCAGACAGACAGAGGAGGGCCCGTGCTGTGCAGAGAGACCGCTTCAAAAGGACGGTGCACTGACAGGATCCCCAGTACACATCCACTACACTGTTATCCACCACCATATAAAGTATTTCTGTCCTATCATATTTTCTTTTATAATTGTTCTCATGAAGGACCGCTTACATAAAAAGATAAAAATAGTTTTTCATTCTGCACACAAACCGAAAAGGAAATAAAGTCACAAATGCAGTTTTGTCCTGGTAACGGTAAATGTATTTATTTATTGTTTACCAAGCATTTTAGGACATTTGAACTATAAAGGTAGACATCTCTAACTGAACATGGCTGCTTTTACCAAATTGTAATTCTGCCAAAATTATTGGGGAATTGTAAAGTACTACATAGAAATAATAACTTGTTATTATTCAAACTAATTCATACTTTTATCACTGCAAACAACCAAAGTTAGCTCTCTAAAAACACATTAAGGAAAAAGAATAACAACTTTTTTCCCAGGCCCTTCTTGTACACAACAAAACTAGATTGAACTATCTCAACAAAAAAAGAGCTCTGTCCTGTTTTTTTACAACGACTTCTGCTCTTCCTGTCTTTTGAACATAATATTTTTGGCAGTTGTCTTAACACTTGAGTGAAGTGAAAACACACAGCTGTGAAAAGCCAAACATGTTAAAGAGCCTAGCTTAATTTCACAACATAAATCAAAACCTAGCTTATAGTTGTGCAACCGCGTTGGGCAGGTTAAGAACTGCATGCAGCCAGGCGGGGCAGACAATTCCCGGAATGAACCCGGCTGAGCTCACTCCACCTCTAAAACCTTTGCTGATTCAAAGCTATCACAATGTGGATTCTCATATGGCCAGTGAGAGCCCAGTAAGAGCCAATCTGTGCCTCGGGCACTTATTTTCACAGTGAGCAAAATACTCTGATGGCAGGCATTTTCAAGGTACCTCTCAATACCTCTCCATTAGTTACAAGTGAATAGCTCTCAGTCTGTCAATGTGTATGACATTTCTCCCTGCAAAAGTTCAAACACTGTAAAATGATGTTATGTTCAGATTAAACACATTGTTTCATGCATGCATCCACCAGATGGAGGTGTTTAGAGACATTGAAGAGTGTCCATTACATTTGAAGCCTACAATGTTTGAGAGGTTACAGATCATTTGATTTATTTCATATTCTGCATGGAGTTTGTGTCTTTGGAATATTAGCAAAATGAAATGATTTACATATCCACCTGAAAATATGGCTGTTTTGTTTTGACCCCTGGTAACAAAATCACAAATTAAACCATAGTGTAATTAAACAAAAAGTATTTGGGGGAAATGCACAGTTACACAGCATTTTTAACGTCTACTCCTGAGGAAGAAAAGGCCCTGTTTGTTTTAGTCTTTCCAATTTGTTGCATCACTGCGTCTTTGTGGAAATGTGGGAATTGGCAAGCATTAGCCCTTAAGAGCCAGTGGGTGCGAATCTATTAACATTCAGACAGCGCTGCAGTGATGAGAGCTGCTCTGTGCCAGCTGCAGGCTCACGAGCATGCTCACTGAAACCTCAATATCCAGAGGAACAGAGCTGCATCTTTATATATTTTACTTTCATTAATGAGCAGAAGTTGTCCCGCCACATTGGAACACTTGTCATGCTTTATCAGTGTTTCTAACGCATTCTTTGGTTTGTATTCGTCTTTATTTAGTCTTCTTCAGAGGCACTACCCCCTCCATTTAAATTCACTCTCTCCCTTTCAGCATATTGTGTTGTGGGCCGGGGAGCTCCAAATCGATGTGTCACAGTTCTGTGCCAGATAATACTTAGTATGAGATTGAGTGGAGGGGAAGTAGGAGAACAACAGGAAATTAGAATAGGGAAATATGTAAAATGTTTAACTGGTTGCATGAAATAGCAGTTGACTGAGCAAACATGCTGTACCTCAAACATATGAATTAGTCATGAGGCCACAGAAGAGCTGAAGATATATAATATACGCTGCACAGAAATACATCATAAATATAGATTCAAATGAGTACATTTGCTCGTTTATAGGACAGCCTGTGTCCTCAGGGAACCTGTATGAGAAGATTGAGTTGTCAGATGTGATTGAATGTGAAACTGTCATCAGTTATAAGAATTAAATCTGCGGTCACTCATTTATCCTGCCACAGTAGCCTAATACAAGTTAAATTAAACTGTAAAGGACAGGAACCAAAACGGGATCTTGGAAGTATATGAACAAATCAAATAGCCTTTATTTTAAGATTGACCATAGTTGTTTTCCAAATGACTCAGTTTTGCATACTTTAATTATTTTTTATTTTATATTACTTTATACACCTAAATAATTCAAAATTTGAATATTGTACGTAGAAAATAAGTACAAAGAAAATATGTGATTAGTTAAGTACAAAGTCGTTAAGAAAGGATATCCACCCCAAACAACTAACACAACAAAAGGCTCCATACTTGCACTTGCCTAAATGTTTATTGAAGTATCATATAGTATTGCCGCTGTTATTAGAACATAATAGAACATTATTATTTTATTTTGAAACAAATGTTAGAATTGTATTGTTACTTATATAAGTAATCAAAAGTAGTTTACTTTTTTTTGCATATTTATTAACTGCACTTAGACATCGTATGCAAAAAGACATAGCATGAACCTAATACAGGGTCTTGCTGCTATACAAAATAAGCCTATAGTGTATTTTGTAATTTATTGCTGGTTGTTTGCCCTGTAATGATAACATCACTGCTTTATCGTCGGTCATACAAAATGTTCTGTAGCTGTCATGGAAACATGATTGACACTTCACTCTGGGGGTGGGCAGTCCATGGTCTCGTCACCCGCCCACCCCCATTTCCTCCTCCCACCCTCCACCCCCCTCCAGGCGTCAGTGACGTGCAGACAGAAAGCGGGACCAGCCCTCCCGTCGCCATTTTTCGGTCTCGTACTCGCACTTCTGGTGGCTCGGGTGAGGGGGGGGACGAGTAGAAATAAGGGAAAGTAAAATATTATAGAATCCTTAAGCCGTTATCCTTCGTGAGCAGTCGGGAACTCACGCGAGAGCTCCAGCCTACCGCGCGGCCACCTGAGATGCACGCGCAGGAGACAAGCCGCTGCTGTGAAATCATTTTTTGTGTGGAGACGTGTTGCGGGCCGCCATTTTTGTGATGTGCAGCCTCTAAAGTCGGCTCTGACTCGAGAAACGGGATTCAAAAACGCATTTCCATGACGTGTGCCTTACAATAAGATAAAGAAGATACAAAGTAATCATTTCGTTTCCGACTCACGGCTACTGGCGACATTTTGCCGACATGAGGATTTATCAGATGAAAAACTGAGGCCACCTTTTCCGTTCTCTGACACACTGACGGGAGATACATTATTAGAAGAGAGAAGCCCGGTGTTTTCTCGGAAGGCGGAACGAAAAGGGGAAGCTTCATTTATCATTTGTTGCTGCTTCGCTCTCCGTCGATGTTTGTCTGTCGTAAGTTGTTCTGTTTCTCTATTTTGGCCGCTCAAACAATCACTCAGCCGTTGACTGCTGAACACAGGAACCACATTATGTTCCAAAGTTGGATCAAGCCAGTTGCAGCCTGTCTCTGAAAACGTCAGGTTGTTTTTGGTTTCCTCTTAATTTCTTTTGAAAATCAGAGGTCTCTGGAGCCTGCAGCAGAAAGCACTCGACACAACCTCTCAGGGCGACGAATGCCCTGCCCTGCATCTTCCAAATCCTCCAAATTGCTGTGATTGGCCAATCCCAACCACACGTTTTAACTTATTGTCTAGCCTTTTTGGTTATCCTTTCTTTCTTATTTGTAGTCTTGTTACTAACTTATTTTGAACAGAAATGTCAACTGCTCGGTTTGATTCATCTGATCGGTCCGCCTGGTATTTTGGACCCGTGTCACGACAAGAGGCACAGAATAGGTTACAAGGACAGAGACATGGCATGTTTCTGGTTCGAGACTCGTCGACCTGTCCCGGCGACTACGTGCTGTCAGTGTCTGAAAACTCCAAAGTGTCTCACTATATAATCAACTCTTTGCCCAGCAAGAGGTTTAAGATAGGCGACCAAGAATTTGAGCACCTCCCTGCTCTGCTGGAGTTCTACAAAATCCACTACCTGGATACCACCACGCTGATAGAGCCAGCCCCCAGGTATGAACATCCCCATTACCCCCCACCACTAAACTCATGATATTAAGTGTACACCATGATGGAGAAAAACATAACACTTGGGCCTCATATATTACCACCAATGGCTGGATAATCTAGGTTAAGTAGTTTGGCTATTTTTATCAAAACCAACCCACTTTCAGGCTTACCTCAGTGCCCTGTTGAAATGCATCTAGTTTGACACATTTGAAGAGAGAAGAGACATTAACACTACCCTCACACATGCAGTTTGTTATTTATGTGTGGTTTCTCAACATATGATAAACAATCACTAGCCAAGACTTTGCTCAAGTTTGGGGTTTGCATATATACACGATTAGCCTTCCATTTTGGAATTAGCTACTAATGCACTGTTTTTAGATCTCTATATATGTGGCATTTATTCCTATTTTGCTCAAAGACCTTGGAAATAAACATGGATATTCTTTCCATTTAATGTATACACTACATTAGTAAACATTTATACTCAGGTTGTACTTTGAGGCATATGTAAATCATGTTTTGCCCTTTGACATAACTTAAGCTTTTATTAAATATCATTCAACAAGAACATCTGGAATGTATGTATGTCCATGTATTTCATATTCAGTTGACGATGATCTTCTTTTTATGGTAACCCCATTATGTCTCCTTCCTTTGCCTCCTTATTGTAATCTCTCAAGGTACCCAAGCACAGTGAGCGGTCCCATCCAGCCCGTGAGTGGCCCAGATGAGAACCTGGAGTATGTGCGGACTCTTTACGACTTCACTGGCAGCGATGCAGAGGACCTTCCCTTCAAGAAGGGGGAGATTCTGATCATCCTGGAGAAGCCAGAGGAGCAGTGGTGGAGCGCCAAGAGTAAAGAGGGGCGTGTGGGGATGATCCCCGTTCCCTATGTGGAGAAATTGGTACGACCTTCACCTCATCCTGGCCACCCTTCCCAAGGGTCTCGCAACTCCAACAGCTATGGGATCCCTGAGCCCTCCCACGCCCTCGTGCACGCCTACGCCCAGCCCCAGACTCCAACGCCGTTACCACCTGGCACCCCCGGAGCAGTTATCAGCCCTCTACCCTCCATGCAGAACGGCCCCGTCATGGCAAAGGCAATTCAGAAACGAGTGCCATGCGCCTACGACAAAACCGCTCTGGCTCTAGAGGTATGTGAAATGGGATTTCACTCAACTAAAATGTGTTTTGTCTATATCGTTTCTTAATGAAAGGTAGACTTCCTGGGGTGTTTTTAAAATATGGCTTTTTTGATTGAGATGAATTATTGTAGTCTACTAAACTAATCTTTATAAATGATCCAAAATATGGGGAAATGCCCTCAAACTAACTTACTATTGGCACATATGACTTAACATGACCAAACACTACAACCAGTAAATCAGATGAGTTTCAGCCGTTTCATTTGGTTTGTGATGATATGCTATGCCAAGTTGTAGGCAGCTTCTAATCGACTCAGACTGTGAAGCAGTGTCCTGATGCCCTCTCTGGTTAACTGTTTAAAGTGTGTTTCACTCAGCTTCAGCATGGAGAAAGTTAACCAAAAACAAGAGAAAATAAGGCAGCATTATTCATGTTATCCTCTTGTGACTTTCTATTTTTGGAGCTGTTCAAATGGAGACAGTCCCCAAAACAACACATTACAAAATGTCATTTAAAAAAAAAAGAAGAAAGGGAAGGGCCCTGTTTTTTTCACACCTAAAACATGTCACTTCACCACTGAATCATTTCTTGTAAGGTTAACCAGCACGCTGCATTGAAACTGTGGAAGTCGGTAGCTAATGAGAAAAGTGCTAACACAAGGCAGCGCTGCCACAGCCATGACGATGTGTGAAAGAGTCTTAAGATAACCTGCAGCTCTGCAAACCTCCAATATGTCAGGCTCTGCTGTGCAGCAGCCGCTCTAGGTGTTGCTCTGGCATCATGCTGAATGCTCATTCAGCATGAGTTGTTATCGATTGATACTGGTGTATAGCATTCATTGAAACTAAATGAACGTCTGCCACCTTCATTATTTGATGTTAGGTGTTGGAGGGGGACTGTGGTGATACTGACTACAGGTTTGTGTCCTAATGTATACTTCTATGGGTGATTCAAGCACCCATTCCTCCTGTTATCTGTGGCTACGTGTCCCTGCTAGCTGCTAAAAGGGAAGCAGCTCTGTTGCATTTTACGGCTCGATTGCATTTCTCAGCAGTGCACTCAATACAAATGTGCTCTGGCTGTGGTAACATGTTGCAGCATGTAATGTAATGTATAATGTGCACTTCACGTATACACTGGGGCTCCAGCATGCTCCACTCTCATAGCAGTCTGAGTTGCAGCAGTGTCCTCAGGGGACAGATGAGAAAGAAAGGCATCTGGGCCTGTCTCCGCTGCCGTTCACTGACATCACAGTGTGTCGGTGGATGCAGGAAGTGAGCTATGCTGGTACTCAGCCCGGCCCTGTGACTCTAAAATGAAGTGTTAAGGTTAGACTGCTCCCTCTTACAACAATGTCCTGTCCTCTCTCCCCTGTGTTCCTCTTACAGTAGACATTAGCATCACCTCAGGAAATGCCTTGTTCAGACTGACTGTGTGATGTGAGCTGTACGGGTCAACCCGACATGTCAGCTGCCCTGGGTCTGCGCCCATCACTACCAATCTTTTCACCAATCTCCTCAGAGTGGAAACTTCCATTAAACTCAAAGTGAATTCAGTCCACAGATGGAGACATAGGGAGGGGATCAGAGAAAGAGGGACTGCACACAAATGTGCCAACACAGCGAGCATTTGAGGACTGAAACAGAAACACGTTTCTGTGTGGAATTTGTTCAATTCTGTGTACTTTTACGGCGTAGCGGTAACGTGGGTAGAGCTCAAGTGGAAGGCTGGCTTCTGTTTACGGACAAATAAAGATTGTCCTGTGACTGCATTGTCTTCATATACGAACCTGCATGTTTTATGCATGTTCAGTAGACTTTTGTGAGAGTGTGAAATACAGTGAAAGAACTAGGGTTTGTGAGCACACTTGATTCAGATATATACGAAATACTGTTTTTATTTTACAATTATAATCAACTCCCCAACAATGCATTTTGACTATATTCTCAATCCCTGTGTTCTACAAAAGTTAGCGTTATCCCTATCCCTCATCTGTGTTCTTAGTAGATTTAAGATATGTGGTACTTCATTATTAATATTCATAGTAGCCTAGTTTCTAGCTGCCAAAAGGCACTGTTCTCCTTTTTAAAGGACCTGTCTCTAACGTGAGGAAAATACAGAGTAGCGATTAAGATTCCACATCAGTGATAACAGCTGCGGTGAGATCAAATATTTAAATTGCCTGTTTCCATCAACATTTCTTAGTCCTGCATCACGACACCCCAAATGTGCTGCCGTTGTGAGAACTGTATCCGAATTTCCATAATTTGCTAATCCTTTGAATAAAGAAAGGTTGCACATACTGGTGTCACTGCAACAGTTTCACATTGGCTCTACGCCACCCAAAGGAAAAGCAAACGATACATTGTTGATAAGATAAAGGATTTACATTATTCCTTTTTGAAGGATTATATTTATAGAAAGTTCGATATGGAAATGAGGTGTAAACATGCTGTGGGTCTAAGGACTTTTTTAGATGTGTCTGGTTTTGTCCGTGTCATACAAGTGACCCCCCCCCCCTCCCCCACTGTGATGGTTGACTGTATGCAGGTCTCACTGTGTCTTTATTAGTGGGACAGTGCTTGATACACACATCGCCCGTGTTAAGGCTGAAGGTCTGGCACTGTCCTTCTACCCAACAGGACTGAAGCTAGCTGTAACACCTTAGTTAAGATAAAGTGATCATGCGATAAATGAAATGTACTTCACGTAGAATGAAGGAATAAAGATGCTATTGTCATTGCATAGGTTCCCTGAAAAGTAGACTTCCATAGGGGGTTTCCCTGCCGTTCAGAGTTATTTCCTGCTACTTGTGCATTATAAAATGGTGCCCTAAAACATCTTTCTATTTATCGTTTTTGAAAAAGGTAATGCAAATCAGCCGGCCACAACAGATGGGTCTGACATAGATTAAGCCCAACATCCAGGCATTTTAGTAACTCTCCTGAATGAGTAGGGAATATCTGATTATATAGTGTTGTACAAAATGTGACAGGAAACAAAGCCCCTAGAAACTGGTCACTAGAAAGGAACCGGCAAGCCTTGTGGTCATTTTGATTTACTGCCATAAAACTAGCATTGGACCGACAGCACATACCTCACCTCGTCTCATCATGTCTCTCTCTGTCGGCTCAGAATAGGTCACGGCTCACAGAAAAAAGCTTTTGGTTTGTGCCGCCGCTGTTTCACGGCCCCTAGGGTTTAAGAAGAAGAAGAAGCAGCAGTGGCTATGAGTCATTATTTATTTACTTCACAGACACGCAGTCTGCAACAAATGAAATCCGGTTATGTGCACATTATTTTTAGGGTTTTGAATTTTTTAGACCGAAGTCTCCTTCACTTCTACATTCTTAAGAGTTGGATGTTATTCCTTTATTTGATTATATTTCCTTTTCCCATGATCACAGTAAATGTTATTATTGCTCTGTATTTCTAATAACAAGATCTTCAACATGTTTCAACATTTATATTAAAACGTGCATTCATAACAACCAGCCTGTTCTTAATGAAGATTAGATATAATTCAACACTTACAAATTGAATGGCACTTCTTTGTATGGAGCTGAATTTGTGTTTGCCATGGCGCTTCCTTGCAGCATTTCTTTTGAATGAAGATTTCATTTTTTTTCTTTCCACGGAAGCTTTGTATGACTAAGTAGCATTCTTGTCATTCCAGGATGACGTAACGGATTATTGTTACAGATAATGTCTGGGACTAGATGTCCTTGAAGCGTCGTTCTGAAGAGAAAGCCACAAATAGCGAGCCCTCACATTCACGTTTCAATCATGGTTTTAGTGATGGAGATTTTTCCCTTCTAATCCCCCACAAAGAACATATGGCTTTAACAGATTGGGGTCGCATTCAATGTCACAATCCCATCTGAGCGACAGCACTGTGCTCCACCACAGTTTAATGACAAAAGGCTTTTATTTTGAACGTGGTGTTTTAAGAAATCTCTGTTTTTTAAGCTCACATGTGCAGACGGTGTAGTTGGATGAAGGCTTTAGGATAAGCCACATTTTCACATTTCCTTGGACTATAAACCCAGTGCTATCTTTCTTGTTTTTTATCTGTGTGCATCTGGACAGTCTGCAGCCGTTACTCACCAGCTTACAGTTCACATCTGCCTCTGCATGACGGTTACCAACTTAGTCACTTCGTTGAAGTAGAGCAGCATCTTTACACTTAAGAATTGAGAAATAATTCAAGTAAATTGTGCTATTTGTCAAGGGGCTATAATTCAACCTTTCATTTCGCTACTCTCTTATATACGCAAAATATAACTCTGTTTTTAAGGATTTATTTTGTGAGTTTTATTCCAGAAATGTAAAAGTGAATGTTCCTAACACACTGTAAGGCATTCTAGTTGAATGTGACCATGAAAGGTTGCACTTTTCTAGTAAGTGACAAACCGTTCTAGGTTATTTTCCAATCCAGATCTACTTCCTACAAATCCTGCTTTTCCTTTAACCCTGCTATTTGTCTTTCTGCCCTCAGCTCGGCGACATCGTCAAGGTAACACGGATGAACATCAGCGGCCAATGGGAG